>NC_092583.1:9739388-10080013 GCF_037975245.1 Apostichopus japonicus
AATCCGACGCGGATTAAAATAATCCGAATTTCTAAAACTTCTGCTCAATTCAGCAGAAATCAGTAAGTCGCTTTGCCTTTACAACCATGCCGACATCTTCTCTATAAAAAAGTTTCAATTCCTGCTACTCCTTGTCACTTTCGGTGATCATGCACTGAAGAAGAGCTAGTTTTGCTCGAAAGCTCTGGAAAAACCAAACATTGGCTGTTTTACTTCCAATCACTTACCTAATTCAATTATTGTATCTCACTTGAGATCCAGCCTTTCTCTAAATGCAGCATAGTTGTTTAACAGTATATATATACAGTACATATACATATATATATATATATATATATATATATATATATATATATATATATATATATGTGTTAAAATGAACATTTAACCAATCTGTATCTTCCATATAGGTACTGCGCTCCTCTCTTACCTGCCTACACTCTACTATTGCACTTTCCCGTACACCTACCAAGATGTTTATTTCATATTCTTCACTAGATACCTTTAAGAAAATCTCTCTTAATCTCCTTTTTTGTTTTGCTTTTAAATTTGTTTGAATTGAAGTTATCATTATCTTGAGATGAGAAACCAAAGGCCCTCTGTCCATCCATTTCATCAAAAATTGATTGATGCCCCTGTGAAGGGAAGGAAAAAAACAAAGCAACATAACCAAACGAAAGCGCCTGATGGCGAAACGATTATCATCCAGGACTTAAATAAATGGCTCGTAATTTTTTTCGAGTGTTGCTCCTTTAAGGGTGAAGCGGACTCTTTGTCTAGCGTTGATGGTAAACTTGATGGAAATACATTAATTGAAGTGTTCTGCCCTTTGACCTTTGTTCCAATTCCACATGCTAGCCTCTTGAGCTGTCCCTGTCGGTGCCTTAACCGTAAATAGAGCAACGTGATTATCGGAATTGTCTTTTTCCCAAACAAATTAGGCCAGTTGAGTAGTAACATTCAGGTAATTGGGTTGTTAAGATGCTTCCTTTACTGCTTGACCTAGTTTACAGGTAGGTGGTAAAATGGACCCTTTGCTAAAAGTGCACTGAGGAGAAAAAGGAGAAGAGGGGGGGGGGGGAGAAAATTGGTTATAATAAATCCCGTTGTAACGGAGCACTGATACTGTTATTCCATATTTTCGATTCATTTGATTCTCATAGGCTGATCACTTTTCCTCATCAAAAAGTACATTTGGCGGAAAGAATTGGAGTAAAAATTCTGTCGTACACTTTAAATTCCTTTTTTTTCTGTTTTTTTAATTATCTGTATTCTTCTTTAACATTTTTTTTATTGCTCTCTGTCCGGTTTTTGGCACATTTCTGTTTGGTTTATTTGAGTCACAGCAAGGAAAATTAATATGTTTCTATATATGTTAAAGAAAAAAACGTTCATCAAACCTATTTTCATTATATGGCAGGTGAAAGTAGAGCTGTTAAGTACATTGACTAACGTTGCTTCTGATCGTTACACTTGGGTGATTAATTCTGTATCAGAGATGATTAACAAAGACAGAAACAAATGAAGGGGGCAAACAAGACAAAGGCTTTGTCTGTCAAGCACTACAATCTTCATGTTTCAAGCAATAATAATAATAATAATATGGCATTTATATAGCGTCATAACTAAATAGATATTCTATGGCGCTTTACAAGGAAAAAATAAAACATACATATGAACAAAAACAGCAACAAGACAGAAAAGAGATAAAATAGGATTACTTAAAGGCCTTATTAAAGAGAACTGTCTTCAGAGCTTTTTTGAAAGAGAGAAATGTGGATTAATCACAGCTAAGATGAGAAAAGATAATCTCCAGCTTTTCAGAAAGAATTTGCATGTTGTAGTAATAAGGATTATTTAAAGGAAGGATTGGTATACTTTTTAGTGGGAACATTTATAGGATGTATTGAACCAGGTTAAGGGCAATAGAACAATTTCCATCAATTGATGTTTGAGCATGTAAGACCAATATTCCTCTTTCTAGCTTTTTGGGATGTTATATTGATATCTTCTTAGACGTAATAAAAGCAGCTGAAGCAGTAATTAACCCCCTCCAAAAAAAAAAAAAACAGTGGAATCTCCATGAGTTAAATATGGTTGGTAGTATTTATCTAAGAAACTTTCTTGTCCTTTAAAGTCTCAATACGTGTTTCGCTGATGAATTTCGGAAGTAGATTCAATGTTTCTTATTCTAAATTGCACTCTGACCAGGTGGGTTTAATGGAGAAAAGCTGCCACAATCCAAAGAAAGAAATCTATTTTCTGTTGCCCATTTGGCGCGAACGATTTACCATAAAATCACTGCGACAACCTATATCAGCATGTTCATTACACAAATGTAACCTATATATACTTGTATCGTCCACTTTTTTTACCCAATTTCAAGGAGGAAATGTCTGAAAACACATGTTTATTCCTTGCAATGGAAGGAAATGACACAATTTTGCAAGCTACATCGGTAAGACCGAAAGAAAGATACCATTCAAGAGAATGGACATAACACAGGCTAGGCACGAAAGAGAATGTAAGCCTAGGCCTAAAGGTCGTAAAGAAAACAGAGTGATTTGATTGGCGCATGATCTGTTTGGCGGGACTTGCAAATTTTGCAAGTTTGTAGAATCTACGGACTTGTTAAAAAATCTGGGGAATTTTACTCAGCTCAAAATGTTTAACAACAGATAACTCAATAAAAATAATGGTTATTAATATGAAAATTGCATGGAACAGTGTTATTTTCACTGAACTTTTAGGACAGTAAGCTTGAAAGTTGGAAGTTAATATTTGGCAAACACACATTGAGACTTCAAGTTTTACCTACATATACTTGAGGTGCATGGCAAATTGTGAAAAGCTTGAAATTCAGGCAGTGGTTGGATATGTTGATAGAGTGGGAGAAGGGCTTTGGAATTGTGGGAACACATTTTGATAGCTCTAGAAGAAAGGCCTTGTGGTATTGCATACAATTCATACTTATTGAACTGTAAAGTTCCCTAGTACTAAATTCAACGAATAAAGTGAAGGAATTTAGTAGTACATCCACTGTACCAGTGGTAAAATATTAAATAGTGATGGAGTGGAACCAGCTGTGAAAAAAACGGTTTTAATTTTTCAGCAATATTACTAAATCGTACGAGAATTGCTCAGATGAAAGTTGTCATTTGATCCAATACGAAGTAAGAAGCCTACTAGAAGTTTTTTTTTACGAAACGTGAACGTTTAAGTTGTAAGTGTTTCATGAGACTGAACATTTCATTATCGAGAAATTTGTCATCCATGTAGATACATTCCCTGGCTATATTTTCAAAATGTTTCATCGTCGGAAATGTTAATTCATTGCACTGAATTGAGATTTAACGACCATCAGAATCCCATTCTTCCCTCCCTAAATCAGGTCAATAATTCTTTTCCAAATCTAGATTTTGAGTACTGGTAAACATTATTTATCATTAAAAGAGATTATCCTAAATTGTTCCACCACGTTGGGTCTTAATGTTAACGAGCGTGTGATTAGTATCAATTTCATTCTCAACTTTCACATCCTGCGAATAATTTATCAGGTAGCACATCGCAAAAAAATTGCTATATTATTGTTGCAAAAATTGCAATATTATAGCTATATAGTCAAATTGCTATAAACGAGTCCCAAGCTGTACTTAGCAGTATTTTTACACAAGAACCATGTTTTTTTTTAATAACAGACAAAACTGACAAAAGCTTCAAAAAAATACTACACAAAATTTGAACACTAGATGAGTCTCTGACTTCAACCAACCATATTTTTGTATCACTGTTAATCAAATGGAAATAAAAAATAAATCAAATCCACAAATTTTCAGCCTTTTTTGACACGGTGCCTTAAGAAATGTCTCTCAATGATGAAATGACTTTGCTTGTGTGTTTGAGATTGTCAGTTAAACTATCAATACATGTTTTTAGGCTGATTTGGCAGACTCTATGGGACAGTACAAGCTCATATCAGTACTTATCCCTGATATCATAAAATTGTAACAAATCTTGGTATACTTTCATAATGTCATGCACTTTGTAATATGTACACAGTCCTGGAAGATCTTTGATCAATGGATAAATTTAAAGTTGTACCCAGAACATCTCTGTTACAATTGATGTGCACTTTGAAATTTGCAGGATTTGAACTATTATAGAATTTTTACTTTAAAAAAAAAAAACGAAGGATAGGAAGAATCTGCTGTAGAGGTGGTAAAGGGCTGAGCAAGCGGTCATGTGAATCGAAGTGAGGAGAAACAAGATAAAGCCAATTAAAGTTCCCATTGTTTCTGTTAGAGGTTTTCATATTTTCCAAGCGGGACATTAATTAATGTAGTTCTTGCCAACGTAAATGGCTTTCTTCTAAAGCTGTATCATAAATTTGAAAGCAAAACATCAAGAATTTCAGACTTCAATTTTAAAAGATGTTACAGCTAGGTGTATAGCATTTTGATCTTGCAGTGGTCCATTTTGATAATTCTGAAACTTAGGTCAGTGATATAGAAGTGATCTTATAACTCACCTTATATGTTGGTGCAGCTTCAGATATATAGTTTTGGATGAGTTTTTGGTGGAGTTGGGTGGGTAAGGTTGGGTGGGTAAGGTAGGAGATGTTTTAAGGTTGTTTAATTTTGCATCATGTTTTCAATACTAAATAAACATATCAATTCCTTAAAAAACTATGACATAATTTTATTAAACCATTTCAATTTGGGTACCATTATAAATGAAAGCTTTTAGAGAATTATACGGAATTTCAGTTATTTTCATTCGGAAGAAATCTTCACAGAATCTTAACGAGATCATCAGTAAAATATACCTGAGATGTAAAGTGAATATTTGATTTCCACGTTTCGTAAATAATTATTTCAATAGTCAGAGTGGTGATTAGATTTTTTTTGGGGGGGGGGAACAAATGAGAGATTAATCTGTTTCTAGCCTGATTTTTTGCCAATGCAATTATGTGAAAGAAGCTCATGTAAGAACTTTTTCAGTATTAATAGCCCTGAAGTGAGTATTACAGACAAATTTTAATCTCTTTTTTTTCTACCCCTGCCCTACATTAACGGTCATTTATATCAGCAGAAAGATTAAAAAAGAAGAAAAAAACCTTTTTCACTCAGTTTTTATGTAATTTCGGGAACTGCATCGAAGAAAACGTCGAGATGGTTACTTTCAAGCCATTTAAAGTCAGTGCAGATTTGGGCAATTAGGTTCCGGGATAGAAATAGGTCACATTTATTAGCTGAATGTCTTCGGGCAATGGCTTGTTTGGTTACAATTTCTCCGCATCTGTCGTTAGCTCAGGAATTATCAAAAATCAACTTTGGGGTAGGTAGCTGAGCATTAGGGTGATCTAGATAAAGAATCCTTCAGGCTATGTTTCAGTTGACATAGTAGGGGTGGATTTTCAGGTCATACTACAACGGTAGTCATTCTCCCCCAACTGCGTTTTATATTTATACAAGTCAACCTTAGTCATCTGTATCGAAAGGTAAGAAGAAGACCCCAAAAAAAAAAAACAACATGAATTCTCGTCCTGTGTGGAGAACATCCCAATCTTATAAATCCCAATTTTATAACCTTTAACACCTCAAAATGTTGTAGAGCGCTTACAGTAGAAAGTCCTGCTGTACTTTGTTGACGATATTAGGTCTTCGTAAAAGTTGGTTCCTACTGTAGATGGTGAAGTTGTACAAAGGGATACTTGTTATGTATTATTTATTTCAAAATACCTTAATTCTTTTCTCTTTCATGTAATTTCCCCCCCCCCCCCTCCCTCCACCTCTTCCACACCATCCCTATCCCTACAACAATCTGCTTTTTCTCTCTCCTAGAGAAGGTGCTAAAACATTCTGTTGGGCTTCTTTTTTTTCCCCGCAAGCTTGATATTTACTAAAACTCTTACCTGTACCTTGTTTACTAGTGTTTATATATATATATATATATATAAATATATATATATATATATATACATGGGTTTTGCCACAATGCCATTCCTGGACATTACTGACGTCAGGATATTCTTAACTTAAGCCTTGAGGGAACTTTAAGGGTCATGCAGAAATTTTAAAGTCTTCATATATTTATAGTTCAAGCAAAATTAGAAACAGTCAGAGATTTAGTATTAAATGTTTAAAAAAAAAAAAATGCTGAAAGACGAGCTGACATCTGCATTATCAATTATACCCTCAAAGGATTATTCCCCTGACTGAACACATATCTTTAAAGGTAATTATCTTGCAAACCAGAACAGATACAGAAAAATTACTAGTGCCACTCAATTTTGTCACTTCGAAGGATCATCACTAATATTGTGCCTTAGTCAACTGTGTCAAAAATAGAATGCTGAGGGGGCTGCAGCATAACACTGCAGCCAGGCTGCGTAGGATGCAATCTTTCTTGCCGAGTAGTTTCACACAATAGACACAACAATTTCATGCAATGTCAGGCACGAATGCATGCTCTGTCGAGATAACCGTTGTCCTGTGAAGTCCAGCTGTTGCTGTTTTTGGAGGGAAAATAAGGTTTGCCAAGTTGCATTTTGAATGTGATCAAAACCTAACAGTGTTGCATGTGAACAAATTTCAGATTTGATTCAAAGTCCTCTTAGAATGAGATGCCTTTAGGATGGGGTACATGTTTTTAGTTTGGGGAAGAGCAAAAATTTTATGTGCTTATCCTTTGTTTTTGTTTTTATAGGTTTTGGTCTGTTTTATAGTCTTCTCGTGTTTTTAGATTTTTGTGTTCGTATTTTACAAAATGTTTAATTTTCCTTTATGTGTTTTCTAGACTTTTTATTCCTTTGATTTCTCTGTCTTTTTATTTTTGTATTTGTTTTAGGTTTTGTAAAGCGCCAAGAGGCCTTTTGGTATTTAGCGCTATATTAAGAACTTATTTATTATTATTATTATTAACCATATCTTGACTTATACTAGGTAGGTGTGATCAACTTGTTGCCCAAATGGAGACTGGCTGACTTTATTAATTTGTACAAGTACCATACATCTATGGCACTAGAATGTTTTCTTCTTGCTTTTTAAAAAAAAAAATTTAAAAAAATTGCATTTTATTTATGCAGCAATTGACCGAGCTTATAGACATTGATTCCTGATTCATGTATATACTAATTAATTTGCAAGTAATGAAGACAAGAGTTCATTTGTTTTCCCTTACTAGTTCAAAGACCTTAGCAATTTATCTTATTTTTGAAATTTAGAAACGGTTGTGTGAAAAGTAATTTATATTTGCAGGAAACCCTTCATTACTCCAGGAAATAGATAAAGATGGTTCGAATGTCATCTCACCTCTTGGCAAATGTATTCTTCAAAAGCTTGAAACTTCTTTAGCTTTCGTTATCATTGTCATGGATTCGTTCTTTCAAGTCAATGTGAGGTGGTCGGGTCAATTCCTGAAAGTGTTTTTTTGCGAGCAGAAATTTGTGGAAAGTATTCGCTGATAGAATTATCTTCCAGCTTGATGTACCATATTAACCCAAAAAGTTCATTAGTTTTAACACATTTTTTCGTCAAATGATTCGTATTAAAGTCAGGTAATTTATTGAGAATGCTGAATACGTTTTTTGTTAACAATCAGAATTGAGAATCCTTTTAATAGCCTGAGGCTACCTCTTGGCTCTAAATTATAAGATGTTATTTATTAACCATTATTTTATCATCACTAGTGGAAAGCAGTCATAATATTTTGCTTTAGTAATTGCAATATCAAAAGAATGTCTATAAGAATGTGGGTTCACTACCATGAAATCCAAAAGCAATTTAGATTCTCAGACTAACTTGAGCCTCTCATTTGTTTCTTGGTAAATTGATAGGGAGGAAGGCTAATCACTGTAGATGGGAAATTAACTTTCTATTTTTTTTTTAACTTTTTGCAAAATGATGTTTTCATCCTTCCAAATTTTAGTATTAATCTAGTTCATCATCCATTTTATGGGATCCCTTTTTGTTTTTTAATCAGCATTTTTGTGGAGGTGATTGTGTGATAAAGCAAGCCAAACAACTAGGTTGAGGAATGGATCTGCAAAACTTCCTACTGAGGACAATAACCTTGCAATCTCTCTTTTTCATGTTTTGTCAACAAATTTGGCCACTTTTGTGTTGTTTTCCTCATATGCTTGTAAAAAACAAAATCGTTGGCATTCTTAAAACTTTCTTGATGGAAGACTATTTTAGCATTTATAGTGTCCAAATTACGGTACTGAACTGACATGGTTCTTGTCGGAAGTTTAGTAAAAAGTAGGTTATTGTTATAGGTCACAGACTGCTTCTTAAAGGTATATAACTCTTTCCAGATCCGGCTTTAGGAATCACAAATGATTTTCGAGTTGGTTAGCATCATGTTTGATCTCTAGAGTAAAGCAAAATATGTCACCAAAAACAGAACTAGTATTGTTCGATACAGGTGACAAAACCCTACAGTGGAATTGCGACCTTCCTTACTGGTTTCGAACCTCTGGACATACAATCAGCGTCCATGGCCTAGTTGGTTAGGGTGTCTGCGTACAAAGCGGGAGGCCCAGTTTCGAATCCCGGTGGAGGCTGTTTTTTTCACTGTTCTTGATTTTCCAACTCATGTTACGATTTTCATTTATATATATATATAGATATATACTGGAATATGCCCAGGATTTCCTGAGTGCCTGGTATACTGATCGCCGTCCTGGGGGAGGGGTCTAAGGGGGATGGGTGTTCCCCTCCCCTTTGAGAAATTTTCGATTTTTGAAAGTGCTCAGGTGCCAAATGCTGGCACTTGTGTAGCTTTTTAAGCACACACACTAGTTTTGCTAACAATTTACATTTTTAAATTTTTTTTTAGTGAAATATATTATGTACCTGGTAAAAGTTATTAGTTTGTTTCAAAGAGATTTTACAAGGGACCAATTGAGAGCCTTAAGTAATGTTCTCGCATGTGTAACTGATGCATTATTAGTCAGTATGATTTTGGCATAGGCTAGGCCCAATTTATATTGAATATATACTTAGGAATGTCAGGATTTTAGATGAAAATAGTGCTGGAATGGATTCACGATTTTAAGACAGTGCTGGTCGGTAATTTTTAGTGCTGGGTTGGTCCGCCCAGTGCCGCCCAGTGTGGGCACACCCCTGTATATATATATACTCATTATTCATTTGTACACTTCATTGTCCCTAATGTTGAACTATTTTGGAAAGTAACATGTATATTCCCGTAGCTTGCCGTAGCTTCTTGCATCATGGGGTCATACTGCATACCACCAAAATAGTGATTACCTCAGATGAAAAAATGCAGCTTGATGTACTGCATGTGAAATAAAACAGGGTTGCAGGGGTTGCATTAAAAGTATACATGCGGTTATAAATATAATCCTTAAGTACTCTACAACTTGATAGCTTTAAGCTAGCTATTCCTCACGATTCAAAATACAGATTAGAATTACTCTAAGCAAAACTAGAAAATACCGGAAGATAATGCAGAGTTCACAATATGCATTATTCCAGTTTTGAGGGTATTATAGATTTTTTTGTCTAGATCATAAAACTAATCAAAACTATTAAGTATCTCTGTACAAAGACTGAGCACTACATTTTCCAATTATACACATTATGGGATACATAGCCTAGTGTTTCTGGGTATCTGCATATAAAGCGGGAGGCCCGGGCTCGAATCCTGGTGGAGGCTGGAAGTTTTTTTCACTGTTCTGGATTTTTCAACTCACTACAATTTCCATTATGTATATATATATATATATATATACTTTAACATTACTTATGCAAATAATATTAAAAGTAAAAATAAGGCGAAATTCAATTAGTGGGACACAAAATATTGAAAAGCCAAGAATGGGAAGTAATCTCACCCAATAACAATGTTAACTTTGACTTAATCCATCGAACCCACACCAGGAAGAAAAGTTTTGTTTAGCATTCCAGGACCCAAGGGGGTTTTCTGATAGGACAAGGGCGATCAAGGGCAAAACCCTTACATGCAGTTTACATCAAAATGTTCTCATGTATAAATTGCGGCAAGGAAGTACTTTAAGCCTGTTGACTTTCTCTTGGAAATACTTCTTCTTGTACTGAACAAATCACTTCAGTTAATTTCTCCAACAACATCGCCAGCTCGAGTGCAGTTATGTATTGCTGTATTGGCTTCCTGTACAACCAAGCTGTTTCTATAAATAACCAACTTCTCCCATAAGATAACAATATCAGAGATATGTACGTATTCTGCATTGTGTGGCGCGTACTGCAGGTAGCTGTAATAATGACACTCATGTCGAGCGAGAATGGAAGACGAGTTCAACGAAATAAAAAATTCATTCCATTTGACATACGATAGGTGGTGTGATGTAATCATTCTGGCCTCACTTATATTAATTACAGATCAGACACTGCACAGTTGTGTGCATCTTCAAAACTAAGTTCGACTGACTTTGAACAATGTTTGACTGACTTTGAACCTCTCTGCGATTACTTTAGACCCCATGCTAAATCTGGACCAGACCAGGCTCTCCTACGCGATCACCGAACAGAAATTGAAGGTTTGTTTCTTAGAATAAAATGTGCGAATTGGTAAGCAGTCTGAAGTAGGCCCTGTTATTATTGCCGACTCCACCTTTTGTGTCCAAGTGCCGGTGTAAAAAACGATAAATTTATGATAGTTAAAGGTCAAGGGCTCAAGGCTGATCTTGGGTCATCTTTGAGATAGCCTTTTATATTACAAATGTAACACAGCACAGAGTCTGATTCTCCCTCCATGATTCTATCCTAGTCTATTGTATGGTCTGATCCTCCCACTATCCTTGTCTACAGCAGAGTGTGATCCTCCCACTATCCTTGTCTACAGCAGGGTGTGATCCTACCTCTATCCAGTCTATAGCAGGGTCTGATCGTCCCTCTATCCTAGTCTATAGCAGGGTCTGATCGTCCCTCTATCCTAGTCTATAGCAGGGTCTGATCGTCCCTCTATCCTAGTCTATTGCAGGGTCTGATGCTCCCTCTATCCCTGTCTATAGCAGAGTGTGATCCTCCTTCTATCCTAGTCTATAGCAGGGTCTGATCGTCCCTCTATCCTAGTCTATAGCAGGGTCTGATCGGCCCTCTATCCTAGTCTATAGCAGGGTCTGATCGTCCCTCTATCCTAGTCTATTGCAGGGTCTGATGCTCCCTCTATCCCTGTCTATAGCAGAGTGTGATCCTCCTTCTATCCTAGTCTATAGCAGGGTCTGATCGTCCCTCTATCCTAGTCTATAGCAGGGTCTGATCGTCCCTCTATCCTAGTCTATAGCAGGGTCTGATCGGCCCTCTATCCTAGTCTATCCCAGGGTCTGATCTTCCCTCTATCCCTGTCTATAGCAGAGTGTGATTGTCCCTCTATCCTAGTCTATAGCAGGGTCTGATCGTTCCTCTATCCTAGTCTATAGCAGGGTCTGATCGTCCCTCTATCCTAGTCTATAGCAGGGTCTGATCGTCCCTCTATCCTTGTCTATCGCAGGGTCTGATGCTCCCTCTATCCTAGTCTATAGCAGAGTGTGATCCTCCCTCTATCCTAGTCTATAGCAGGGTCTGATCGTCCCTCTATCCTAGTCTATAGCAGGGTCTGATCGTCCCTCTATCCTAGTCTATAGCAGGGTCTGATCGTCCCTCTATCCTAGTCTATCGTAGGTTCTGATCCTTTCTTCACCATACAGATCGGATCTAATGTGAATAGGGTACTTCCTGTAGAGCTGTTTTTGTAGTTGATCACCAGCTCTGCAATAATATATTAGTACTAATACTGTTTAATACTACTTGTACTGTTAGTAATTATATCATTCACTTTTCCTTGACTTTGGGAGATAGTTACCCCAACCCCCAGTTCCCTCTCTCCTCCTGCCTCCCTACCAGACCCAAGGGAAAATTCCTGAGAAGATTAGTAGAATTTAATAACTCAATTATAAAAATGTAAGTAAATTTAATATCATTACAGCTCTCTGTCATCCTCAGAATTATTCCAGACTTCTGTCGGTTAGAAAGAAGTCCTATCATATCTGTTAGAAATAGCTTTCAACCATCGTCTGTGGAAGCTAAACAATGTATCTTGTATGATTCTTAACTGTGCAACTTGTTTTACTTGCAGGTTTTTCGCAACGCATGAATTAAACCTTAAAAATACAGGTTAATATCACACAGTTTTTTTTTCACCAACAAATTCTGTTTCTCCAGAATAAACAAAGCTCATGAGACTATAAAGTCCATCCATCACCTGTTAGTTAAATTAATCTGAAGCCTCTAGCCCAGCGTTCTTCGCAACAATTGTAAGCTTGTGATATGTCACTCTTATGATGTGATATATCACTCCATGATCTGATAACAAATTTGCAAAGAGATTGCAATCAAACGCTCCATGCAAGCATGAACATAAATCTCTTGTGATCTCACACTGTAAGTTTGTTTCTGGCTTATAGATATGCTTGAGCTAGAATGCAGTTTAAGTGAGAAGACAGGTAAGCCTACATCCTGGAAATTTCCAAAACAGTTGTAGAGATTTAAAAGATCCCCATCAGGCACTCATACATATGTAGGTAATACTAATTTAGGTAAATATAATTATTCATGCACGAACAAGGTTGAACGTAAAATCGGTCCATTTAGTTAGTTGTAGGTCAGAAGTTATTTTGTTATTAATCTGTTTTGATAATCTTGTGTTGGTTTAAAAAGTTTAGACTTGTAGTATTGTACCCAGTTATATGGTTAGACTCCTGTGTCCTTCACATGTATGTTATAGTATTAATTTGCCAGTTGTTCGTTAATGCTAATTAAGTACTGTTATATGGTTATCTTTATCAGCAGTTCAAGACTCTTGTGTCCTTCACATATATGTTACAGTACTTATTAATTTGCCAGTTGTTCGTTAATGCTAATTAAGTACTGTATATTCCTTTCTGTACATGTGTGTGAAGATTGGACGCAGATCTGGTGTAGTTTAATTGTCAGGAGCACAAACACACTCACTGCATTGGAAAGTTAGTTTCATTTGGCCAACAGCAGCTAACTTGGACGAAATGATTCCAGGAAATTGGAATAATATCAGGAGAAGAGAGATATGAGAGAGCATGCTAAATTCAAAAGGATACTTAACAACCGCTTGACATAGGTGATGAAAACATTCAAAGATATAAAGCAGTCATTAGAATATAACAAGAAGTCTACACCACAGAAAATGAATGATTCTCAAGCATGATTCTTCCATTCCTTCACAATAAATATGTCTTCCCAGATATTTCTTAACCATGTAAATGACATACCAAAACAAGGTTAGAGCCCTTTGTAGAAAGCCCCCTCTCCCCCCCCCCATCCATTCCCCCTCCCCATTGATTAAACCAACATGACTTTACCTACTTTCAAGCAGGGGAATGATTCTCAAGCATGTTGCTTCCATTCTTTCACAATAAATATGGTCTCCCAGATATTTCTTAATCATGAAAATGACGAACCAAAACAAGGTTAACTTGTATCGTTCTGTATGGTTTAACCGTCCCTTACAAGATAACAAAATTAATTGCAAAGTCCAAAATTTTCAATGTGCTTCCCTGAAGAAGATTTTAATGGCACCGCAGTTGAACTTTTTCGAGAGTGTCTGTTTGGCCGTCCTGTTTACCACTTATTTCTCTAGATGATATTTAGAAATGCATTAAAATCTGATCAGTGGTATGAAACGTTGACCTAGATCCTGTATATCCTTGACCTTCTTTTTCTTTTAAAACTCTCACTCTTTCTCTATTTTTATCAAAGATTGCCCTGCATATATATTAGGCTGATATATTTAGGTCACATCCTGTTAACTGCAAAACCAATACGAATATACAGGAAACCATCTAGCAGTATTTCTGCAGTGTTGTTACAATGTTGCGAAAGGTTAGCTTTGTTTTAATGATACAAAAATTGCTCTAACGTCCTTTCTTGAGCTTTTAAATAAACTGTCGATATCATTAAAAGTCTTCCCCTTGACACCTAAATCTTTCCAGGATGGATCTCCCATTCTAGAAGCATTTCTGCAGTGTTGTACAATGTTGCAAAAGGTTTTTTTTTTTTTTTAAATGATACAAAAATTTGCTCTAATGTCCTTTTTTGAGCTTTTAAATAAACTGTCTATATCATTAAAAGTCTTCCCCTTGACACCTAAATCTTTCCAGGATGGATCTCCCATTCTAGAAGTATTTCTGCAGTGTTGTACAATGTTGCGAAAGGTTAGCTTTATTTTAATGATACAAAAATTGCTCTAACGTCCTTTCTTGAGCTTTTAAATAAACTGTCGATATCATTAAAAGTCTTCCCCTTGACACCTAAATCTTTCCAGGATGGATCTCCCATTCTAGAAGCATTTCTGCAGTGTTGTACAATGTTGCAAAAGGTTTTTTTTTTTTTTTAAATGATACAAAAATTTGCTCTAATGTCCTTTTTTGAGCTTTTAAATAAACTGTCTATATCATTAAAAGTCTTCCCCTTGACACCTAAATCTTTCCAGGATGGATAGATATCTCCCATTCTAGAAGCATTTCTGCAGTGTTGTACAATGTTGCAAAAGGTTTTTTTTTTTTTTAAATGATACAAAAATTTGCTCTAATGTCCTTTTTTGAGCTTTTAAATAAACTGTCTATATCATTAAAAGTCTTCCCCTTGACACTTAAATCTTTCCAGGATGGATCTCCCATTCTAGAAGTATTTCTGCAGTGTTGTACAATGTTTCAAAAGGTTAGCTTTGTTTTAATGATACAAAAATTGCTCTAACGTCCTTTCTTGAGCTTTTAAATAAACTGTCGATATCATTAAAAGTCTTCCCCTTGACACCTAAATCTTTCCAGGATGGATCTCCCATTCTAGAAGCATTTCTGCAGTGTTGTACAATGTTGCAAAAGGTTTTTTTTTTTTTTTAAATGATACAAAAATTTGCTCTAATGTCCTTTTTTGAGCTTTTAAATAAACTGTCTATATCATTAAAAGTCTTCCCCTTGACACTTAAATCTTTCCAGGATGGATCTCCCATTCTAGAAGTATTTCTGCAGTGTTGTACAATGTTTCAAAAGGTTAGCTTTGTTTTAATGATACAAAAATTGCTCTAATGTCCTTTTTTGAGCTTTTAAATAAACTGTTGATATCATTAAAAGTCTTCCCCTTGACACCTAAATCTTTCCAGGATGGATCTCCCATTCTAGAAGCATTTCTGCAGTGTTGTACAATGTTGCAAAAGGTTTTTTTTTTTTTTAAATGATACAAAAATTTGCTCTAATGTCCTTTTTTGAGCTTTTAAATAAACTGTCTATATCATTAAAAGTCTTCCCCTTGACACTTAAATCTTTCCAGGATGGATCTCCCATTCTAGAAGTATTTCTGCAGTGTTGTACAATGTTTCAAAAGGTTAGCTTTGTTTTAATGATACAAAAATTACTCATAATGTCCTTTTTTAAGCTTTTAAATAAATTGTCGATATCATTGAAAGTCTTCCCCTTGTCACCTAAAACTTTCCAGGATGATTGTCTCATTCTAGAAGTATTTCTGCAGTGTTGTACAATGTTGGGAAAGGTTAGCTTTGTTTTAATTATCCAAAAATTGCTCTAATGTCCTTTTTGAGCTTTTAAATAAACTGTCGAAATCATTAAAAGTCTTCCCTTGACACCTAAACCTTTCCCCGGATGGATCCCCCATTCTCATCGATGGATTTGCATGGTTGACCCAAGTTCTGCAGTTTCATGAGAATTTGTATCTTTACCATTACCATTGTGTGTGACAGGCAGACAAATAAACGTGAAGGGAAAAACTTTACTACTATAAATAAATAATTGCCTGCCAGATGTGAAAAAGCTAAGCTGTAACAGAATGTAAACCCAATATGTTTCTGATAGTATGAGATATAATTCAAGGGACATTATTAAATTTTTGGAGAATTTTCAGTTTCTTTGCGGAAGCAATAATTGTTCACTGAGACAGTGCCGGATTAAGCAAGTGCGGGGCCTGCAGCATACATGGTATTAAAGCAGCATTTTGTGTCCTCGACTATGGTATTTCTCAACCTCACTGACTCCACTATGCCATAACGACATACATAACTAGCTTATCTATTTATATTTTACTTCAAATGGTGGCATAAAAGTCGAAAAAATTGCAACTTTCAACTGTGTTGTTCTCCAAGATATTTTCCGTTGGGAACCCAATAAACCTCGCCCATAATATGAATATTTAAACACTACGAACGTCATTGACAGCTACGTAATATAACACCACGCTTGATTTGTGTACAGTCTATATGGCAGTTGTACCAGGGAGTTGTACCAACGCAAAGTCTTGAATCTATTTTTAGCAACGGCTCATAACTAAACCTGCATCTCTGATTGGTTGAATTCAAACTAGTGGGTTTGGGAACGGAATGCGATTTAATTTTGTATGTGGAATACTCGCTAATTAACGTTTTTGGCAGGGAAAAACTTGGCTAATATCTTAATTTGCTGTTTTGTGATTTGATGTATGTAAAAAACTCGATGGACATGTCAAAAAAGTAGAAAACGGCGACCAAACGCAAAATGCTCATGAATAAACATACTATTCACTGATTGGTGGAATTCAAACTAGTGGATTTGGAGATATGAAAACTTTGTCGAGGACACTTTTACTCGTTATCGATATAAATCGTTAATTACTCGCTAATTAACGCTCTTGGCAGGATGAAACTTGGATGGTATCTTAGTTTGCTGTTTTATGATTGATACATGTAAAAAAATCGATGCACATGTTAAAAAGGTGGAAAAAAGCGACCCAACGCAAAATGCTGCTTTAAGGGGCCCTAATTGAAAGAACAATACTCATAAATGACTTCAGTTTCAAATGGCTTTGTATTGATGCATGGTATATGCATCACATAGCAACACACTCGCATAAATAATTAAAACAATAACCCCAATTGAAGATGATAATTGGTTAAAATCGCTAACAGTTCATAAAAGTTGAAGGGGGTATAGTACCGTCCGTGTGGAGTCACCGAATGGGATATTGATAGCATTAAGTGTGGAGCCCTTGAGAACAGGGCCCGAAGCATATGCTTCCTTCGCTACTAGGTTAATCCGGCAATGTTTACAGATTAAGGTGTGTTGTTATTTTACCTTTTCCTTTGTGAAAGTTATTATATACACAACCAATAAATATCCAGGTTCATGTTGGATAATATAAGGCTGCTCAACTATTAAGTTTCTTTTTGTAAATCTGGTATGTTTCATAAGTGACAGACAGTTTTTAAGGGGATTATTTTGTACTTAGCCAGTCTTCTCACCTTTTCTGTTTGTACCATAGAGGGGCAAGTGTCACCACTACCTGCCATAAGTAATCATGCCATCAATTTGGTTTTACATTGTTCTTTCACACCATGCATACTGATAACATATATTTGACCTGAGCTGTCTTCAAATTTAGGATTTTGCTTGTAAGATAGTTTTATGAGAGGAAGATCTTATCATTCAAATCTAACTAGTAGCCAGCCTGGGAAGGAAGGGGAAGTGGATGGTCTGCCCTTTGTCCCCCTCCTCTCCCTGCACCCTCCCATCCCCCTCCCCCTCCCACCAAATGTATTGTTTGTAGCAAATAGGTTGTGCCCATCCTCATATAAAACCAGTTTAGCCCCCTTAAGAAAAGTAGTCTAGCCATGCCCTGAGCAACTGCAACTGAACTGCACTGCACTGCACGATATATGCTTTGCAAATGGTCGGTCAATACATGTAGCAAAACGTCTTCAATTATAATTGGTTACTGGCCAATTTGCAGTCTTGAACCCTAATCATATGCTCATCTTCATATACCTGAACAGCTTTTTGTTCTGGAAGGGATGGGAAGGGACGGGACGGGGAAGGAATGTATAGGATAGGATGGGGTTGGATAGGATACGGAAGGGGTTGGATAGGATAGGGAAAGGGTGGGAGAGTAGGGCCACGTTAAACGTACAGTATGCATACAACAGCATTTAAACTACCAAATTTGACAATTCTAAAGACGTGGGTCATAAGTCTGGACAAGGTAGCACCATGACTTTCTGAAACTTTCAAATACAGTTTTTGACAAAGAAGCCAAAACAGGAATTACCCTGTGTGATCCGTTAAGTGCCACCCGACTTAGTTCTCTGTACAATAACATTGCACATGATTTGTGCTGGTGTGACATGACATGCTTATATGCCAGTATACAACAAGGGACATAATTTCTACTCGCTCTACAAATTGGATGCTTCGCCATTTGGAGACTTGATATATTTTTTTTCATTTTTCCTTTGTGCCAGTTTATTCCTGTGAACCCTGTGCTGTATTTAGTTTACACCTATGATCAGATTCAGGTCGGGTGAAATTTAAAATATTAGCCTTCTTTCTTTTCTTTTTTTCTTATCCTTTTTGGGGTTTTTCTTTCTTTATTTCTCTTTTTCTTCTTTTTTTGCACTAATATCTATCAACTTTTTGACACTATGATATAGAACATATGTAATTGACAGGAATATGTATTTGGCTATTATTCCCATGAGGTTTAGCCATTATTACCTCAACTTTTTTAATAGCATTTGTTTGCTTTGTCTTAGAAGAGGCAGGAATCATCACCAGAGGTCGATTTCAAACTCTTCCAGAAGTAGATTTTTTTGTTTTCTTGAATCATGTATGTAGGTCAGGTCACTTTTAAGGTAACAACCAATAGACAATAGAGTTATAATATTCACTGTCAGCTTTACAAAAATTTTGCTTTATAATCCCAGAAGTGGACATGGTAACGAGGAAACCCCTCGTTATATATATAACACTGATGAATACTGATTAAACATCTTCCTGTGACCTTTTCAAACCTCCCCTTTGAATACATCCTTTATTAGTGAGTAGGTGAAGGGTATATCTCCACTAGCAGCTTATTGCATATAAATATCAATATATATATACCATAGGATCTTGTGTCAGAAGACACAGAGACAAGAATAGAATGGCTGACTGGAATTTAGGTCAGGGTAACACATGGTTGAGGCAGGCCAGTACACAACATTTTATGATATTGTCATAAAGGGAAAATTGTTTATTATTAAATGGAGAAGACAGCTGGGATGGGGGGGACTGATTTGTGTTATATTGGCTGGGTGGGTGTTTTTTGGCAGAAAAACCCTAGAGGTCAACACTCCATTTTCATCATAATGAGGTCGGGTGAATTTGGTTTGGATGGTTATAAAGTTCAAAGACAACAGGTTCGAAGAAAAGTTTGTAAAAGTTTCTGCAAAATAGTTTCTAGTAAAATAATTGTAAGTAACAAACAGATGGTTAGGGACATGTATATATATATATATATATATACATATATATAACACCCAAATTCATGACTAGCGGAGGGAAAAGGCAGAATTAAAATCGGTTGGTTAGATTGGCCATTGGCATATATTCACCAGTTAATTATTTACCTATCCTGGTTCCCATATTGGTTTTTTGGTATAAATGTAACTAAATGTTTAAAAATTTGCTTAGAACTGAATTATTCATCTTCAGTTCCAAATATCCCCAAACTCTCTGGGTTTGGGACATTTACAATCAAAATGCTTACTTTGGGGTGGTAGAAATTGATGGAGGGCCCTTGACCATTAGTGACCGGTCACTAAGGGTGCCCAGTGTTAAACAGATTACCAGTTCACTCTAGGCATGGTATGATGAGAATGCCAGGGTTTTGAGGAGACATGTAAGCACGACGAAGCCAAGTATATATAGCACTGGTTGACGCAAAGGAAAGGGTTTCAGATGTCAATACCATCGGAATATTTTCACAACCCAAAAAAACTTGTGCCCGCCCCCCGAAGGATGGTTGTTTGAACACATGTTTATTTTTTCAAAACAGCCAACATAATAATGAGCAGCTCACATGGTTACAGCATTCTACTGTGATTAACAGTCACATTACATCCGTCGTCCATCAACATGACTCACTTTATGAGATAACATACATTTTTTTCTCCCCCCTTTTTTGCCCGTTTTTTTTATCTTCTTTTCTTTTGGAGGGATAAATCTAGGCTGTTCGATGCAGGTCAGCAGTTTATAGTTACTCGTGGTCTCCTCTTGCCTGTTCCCTTTTTTACTAACCAAAGATAATTCCTTGGGAAATCAAGGAAATTTGTCAAAGACGGGGCGAAGAGCCTCCTTCTCTTTTGTGTCTTCTTGATCGTTTCCAAAGACTCAGCATGACCAACATTACTGGAGAAAGTATCGCCCAGTCGTCCAGAAAAGGCCTGGAAATAGTTATGGCTTGAATGTAGGTTACAGTTGATCAAGTAGGCTGGTTTAAAAGGTGTTTCTCACCCCTTCAGGAACAAGTAGGTCAAACCAAGAAAGGGTTAGCTGAGCCAGATCAGCCTCCCTCAGTAAAAAACCAGCCCACTAAAATACACGGTAAAAATAAAGTCCCTGACAATTGTTGAGAGATTTTGATAAATGGTGTGTCAGGGAGCTTACTTATAAAGATTTAGATTGTCATATAGGCATATTTCATGTTTAGGAGCAGCTGTGCGTGGCCTTTTGATATGGTGAAGTGTATCTAGGGACCCGATGTCAGGAAATGTAGGTAATATCCTGCCCTATAAGAATCGTATCCTTGACGACGTGCCGTGTTTTGTAGGTCGGTTCAAACCCTGTGTTTACTACGAGGGAGCTATGAGCTACAATCACGTTTCAACAGTTTTTACTAGCTACACAAGTACCTTGATCACCGGTCACCTCTGCAGATATGCAAACGGCTTCCCTGATCAAATTCTTCAGCACAGAAAGTAGCCATAAGAGTGGATGTTGACCTCTTTTAAGTCCAGCTACCCTATCCTCCCTTTCCCCATACCCATCTTCCCAGCTTGTTCGTGTAAAATGTTTCCACATAATCACTGGAAATGTTGTGTTTTACCATGTTGGTAGAGTTACCCCCCATACCACTAGATAATCAGTGATAAGTAGCCTTGAGGAGAAAAAAAAGGGAAGGACTAAAGAGTTCACCAAAAATGTAGTGATTCAAAGTAAATTAACTATGGCCTATATTGTTCAGAGGAGTTTTATTTATTTATATATGTTTTTTACAAGAGTTTTGATTTCATGGAATGATCTTCCCGAGCTGATAATGCAAGATCTAAAACATTCAGTGAAATCTAGAATGTCATACACAATGATTTAAAAAATTGCATCAATTTCAGGATTTGAGTGTTTCTCAGTAACATTTGGGGGGAGGGGAGAAAGGGGCAGAGGGTCCTTGATGGGGACTATTTGACCCTCCAGATCCTCCTTGTCTACTCAACTAACATGAACCGGACGGCAGGGGCGATTTTCTTGGAAAGACTACAGACAAGGATTACAGAGACCCCAAAAAAATGTCAAACTTCAACTGATATTGAAAAATCAAATGAGCTATAATTTTCATTCTCCAAAGTTCGCTATTGTTAGATATATATTTGTCTAGTATTCAATTAGTATAAAAAGTCAATTTTTCCTGGGATTATCGAAGTGAAAACAGAGTTTGATAGCCTGAAATGATTGCAAAATGCAATCTGGATGAACATTTTCAAATGTTTCTCACAACCAAGTTATTAATAATTTCTAAAGTATGATTCCATCCCCGAGATTGTTTTCCTTCCACTGTGCTGTCTAGCACATTCAGAGAAACATTTAGCAACAACAAAATGTATCAATTTCTTGTTGGATTTTGCTGACCCCCTCGATTAGACCTCATTACTTAGTAGAAAGGAGGTATGGATCGCCTTAGGCACACTACAGCTTTTTAAAAGTACAAATCTCTTTTGCTGTCCTTCAACATTCCACATAGCATCTTCGGTGAACCCTCTTGTCAGAAAGTATTGGAGCTGATGCCTGCCATGTTTGACTTTGACATTCTGGAAGAAATCTTTTTGCAGCACATTTCATTCTGTAAGCCCAAAAATTTGACTTTAAATACAGATATTCAACATTGCTGTATGGATGATTTGTACAATTGTTATCTTCTACATAAACTGTTCATTTTCTCACACTCTAGACACAAATTTTCAGTGTGCTTTTTTTTCATCTTTTTCTTGTAAAGGAAAGCATTCTTTACTGTACAAAGGTGATCATTTTATGAATTACCAGGAATTTTGATATGGCAATGAAATATGATGTAAAAAGAAAGAAAAAAAAAATTTAAGTGAGTTTGTGATTATACCAAGCATCATTTTTATTTCAAAGTCCTTATCGTTTACCAATTACGAAGCTTGGCCACCATATCGGTACCTATACAGCCTATTTTTGGCACTTGAGACTATTAATTTTGGTCGAAATTTAGATCAGGTAAATAATTTGACAGCTCAGGATCACAACTAACAAATGGCTAGATCTAAGCTCAGTTGGTAAAACAAAGGCCTTTGACTCGAAGGTGATCACTTGTTCCAGTCCTATCTTACCCAAAACTGTCTTTAAACATTTCCTTAATTAGCAAATAGTTGCTAACTTTGCATTAC
The DNA here is from genome assembly GCF_037975245.1 of Apostichopus japonicus. Lineage (NCBI taxonomy): Eukaryota > Metazoa > Echinodermata > Holothuroidea > Aspidochirotida > Stichopodidae > Apostichopus > Apostichopus japonicus. The sequence goes on from NC_092583.1 coordinate 9,761,889, forward strand.
AAAAAACTGACAAATGTTCCCCTCCCCCCCCCCCACCCAGAGTCTTGTGATATCGAAGTCCAAGTAAGAAAATATTTCCAAGTGAAAATTGAAAAGGTTAGCTAAGCCTCTGTTGTATGTTAATGAGATAAACGAAATGGTAATAATCTTCAGATTTGTCACTGATTAGGTAAATATACAATTATTGCATATATTTGCATATTATTTGTATTTTTTAGAAATCTAGACCAGGACTGTAACTTATACTGTTTAAATAAGTCTATATATTGATTTAACTCTGTTGGTACAATCTTAACCTATATAGTAACTAACAACTTTACTGCTATGCTCGTTAACCTAGAAAACCTGAGTTAAAATTCCAAAAGCATTTCAAATGAACATAGTCAGGTTTGGGCAAACTGTAAACAGTGAACAGAGCTTTGCACTTGTTTTTAGGGAATCCCATCGTTGGAATTACTTCCGTTCAGTTTGTATGTTAAAGGTTGTATTTATGTATGACAACGTAGTAAAAACAAGCTAAGGGTGTTTAAGTAAGCTGTAAAGTATATATGCTCTATGCATATAGGTCCTTGCACTATTGGTGCATGTAGTCTGACTATACAAAGTGATGTGAAAATCATATGCACTAACATTTACTTTTGCAATGCGGTCTCGGATCCTGGCGCCACTGTTAACAAGTAATCATTAAATGTGCTTCTGTTCACATAACAGTCCTGCCATATCAAAACCGCAAAGAACATATTTATTCACATGATGTATAGTATGCCTCAAAAAAGTCATCAACTTAGCCCCCCAAATTTTAGCGTGCTAAATAATCGCTAAAAAGCAAAGTTATAGAAGCATAACTTTAATTGCCGATGATTCTGACCTTCATTGGTTTCCTGAGTAGCAGTGGCGGACTGGCCACACAGGCATTTGGGCAATGCCCGGTGGGCTGGGGAGCCTGGTAAAAATTACAGCCCTTTTTCACAGTAGTTAATAGAATACAGACGGGCGATGTAGAAATATATTTTTAACTGTGGGAATCAGACATGTAAAGACTGTCCACTCTGCTGCTACAAGGTGCTCCTCAAGTTGAACATTTTCACCGATGCTCACAAGAGCATTGGGCTTGCCTACAAGCTGTTGGTAACGCTACCTGTGTCACAAGTGGCATGTGAACGTTCTTTCTCTGCCTTAGAGAGAATCAAAAACAGTTTGAGAAGTACAATGACACAAGAACATCTTGAGGCGTTCATGTTTATGTCTGTGGAAAAAAGGATCTTGGTCAAACTTGACACTAAAAATATCATTGACGGTGTGGCTGCCAGAAGCAGCGAACTGCGTAGGCTCCTACTCTCGTAGACATGACATTTGCTCGTGTTATTTAACATATATGTTTCAGTGGATTTTATTTAGGTTTTTTTAAATTTTTTTAGAGCATGTTGTCACAAAATGCTTGAAAAACTAATTAAAATCCAGTCTAAAACATATATTTTTGTCTATTTTTTTTTTACGTTTTTAACTTTCCTCAGTTTTATCAAGTGTTGCTTCTGGAAATTATTTTGGGGTCTTTTTAAAAGGATTATTGTAACCTACAAAATTGAGAAATATAGCACCATTTTGCATCTAGGCATTCCTTAACTTCAAAAAAATCTCAATGGGGAGGGGACACCCCCTCCCCTTAAACCCCTCCCCCAGGACGGCCATCACCAATAAGTAACATATCAATGAATAATGGCCCGGTTAGCTTATCTTTACTTATAAATCCCTTCTTCACATGGCAGACTTGAGTTAGCTTGTGTCTACATCAGTGTCCCTTCTAACATGTCAGTCCTTTGAGTTAGCTTATCTTTATATATGAGTACCTTCACATAATTCCTTTGAATTAGCTTGTCTCTACATGAGTCCCCCTCGTCACTTGTACTTCAGTGATGGGTCACAAACTTATTCAGATATCAAGCGTTTAATTCAACATGAATAAATTTCTGAAGAATTAGAATCCTTTTCTGTTTTGTTGAATATTTGAAACGTTTTTAAATAAGGGGTTAATCAACGGTCTAGCGTGCGTTACTCACAGGATTAATGCACGATCGGGGGATAATGCAAGCGATGCACGAGGGCGGAGCCCGAGTGCATCCAGCGATAGCATTAACACCCGGAGTGCATTAATCATGTGAGTAACGCACGCTAGACCGTTGATTAACCCCGTTCATTCATACACTACCATTTGTGTGGGGGAAAAATCATAAAACAAAACATTTTTGGTTACCTATAACCAAAGATTTATTAAAGTGATGCCCCGTAATTTTACCGTGCATTACTCACAGGATTAACCACGGTCAGCTGACCTGAATGGACCAATAGGATTTAGGAATCTTTACTAAGTATGAATGAACTTTCAATATCACGCGAGTACAACGAATGTAGTGTGAATGCAATGAAGTTCAAATGTCTTTTATTGTAGTAGCATAGCATAGGCAAAGCTTTCAGTGTGTTCTTCATCAGAAAGATGGAACTGACAAATGGGTAACAACTTTTTCTGTCAATGGCAAGGTTGGGATTGCGAGAAACGGTGGTGATGGGTGGGGGTGGGAGGGGATATGGGAGGACAGTTGAGGAACCACATGCTTGGATATTGGCTATAATTTAATCATATTTCTTTAACTCTTATCCGTTTGAATCTAGGCTGTTGATAATTTCTCCATCACCATATGAAGGTATCTGAGATCACAATTGATCCTATTTTGTATGTGTTAGAATAACATGTGTCACCCACAAGTTTTCATGTCTGAATCCAAGATGTAGAATCCCAAACTCTGACAGGTGGACTCTACTCACTGAAAGATAGCTGACATGAAAAATCTTGAGAACAAAACGTGTTGCAAAATCAATTTTCAAAAGTTTGTGGTTGATATTTTATATATATTATAATATATTATATTATAATATATTATATTATAATATATTATATTATATTATATTATATTATTATATTATATTATATTATATTATATTATATTATATTATATTATATTATATTATATTATATTATATTATATTATATTATATTATATTATATTATATTATATTATATTATATTATATTATATATGAACTGTTTGCAAAAATGTTTTGGATGTTATTTGCATTTTACCAATTACAATATCAGGTGCCATTAAAAACACATCTGTTTGTATTAAGGCATATTATATATGTACAGGGGAGGTGAATGACATTTGTTGAGATACTCCAAGATATATGGAACATTTCACTACTGGTTTTATGCATCTTTGAAGAAAAAAACCACAGAGTCGGAAATTGTATGTGTTCCGTTGACAATTAGTTTCTCAGTAACTGCACTTTTGATCGAACCGTATTGAGTGTATTGGACTGGAGAGTGCATGTATACTGCCATAAATATTCTGCAATCTGAGAACTTTTTAACGGGTCGTTTGGAGCAAAAAGTGTGTCTTTGCCATTTAGCCAAATCGAGTAACAATAAGTAGAGGAAGCTAGAGCTATTAAGCAGCTTGTTCAGGTAGAATAAAGGGTTTATGAACCCGAATGATATCTGAAAGAGGGTTATTGTAGGACAACAGAGTGGTGACTAGCAGAGATCTATGCGATCAAGTTAAGTAAGGGCTTTGACTGGGTTTCTGGATAGGGTATTAACTTTGGTGTGTGAGGGGAAAGGGTGAATTAAGGGAAGGGGCAAGGAGAGGGGGTTGGCTTGAGGGGGAGGAGGGAGTGATCTCCAGACTGCAGATATCAGAGAGTAAATTCTTCTAATTGATAGTGTATCCAATGAAGGAGAAGGGTGCAAGTTGATGTTTTTATTCTTTTATTTCATTTTTTATTTTTGATGTAGTAATGAAAGAGAAGAATAAATAAACAGCCCACTTTTCATGGTCTCTGCAGCTTGCCTTGTGAGAGATTCATGAAAAGATGAAAATCGTGACGTGTAATTGCAGTTTGGTCTTGAAGAGGAGTTACATTGCAGCAAATAAATGACAAGATAACATACCAACTTGTGTTACCGAGACGATGTTACTTGATGGTCATCCCCCAGCAATCACAATTCCTTTGCCTCACTTGACTTTGTGCAGCAATTGTACTTTGTGTGAGATTCTTCTGTAATATCTAGTGAGCATTAGTGAATGTGGCACTTGAGTACTATAGCCAGCTCTTATACTGTAAGATACTATGTGTAGGACAGTAGCTCGCGTTCCTATCCTGTTGCATCTCTGTCACAAACATACTGTACTATATTTGTTAAAGGAGGACACAATCACCCTTGAACCATAATCTTCCGTTTTATATGACCTGAAAGCTTTGTGAAGAACCCTCCCCACCCCCCTCCCCCCACTCCTGAACAGGTAAGAAAAAATGTAAAATCTTTGTTCCTGTTTGTGAGATATCCCCGTTTAAAAAGTCATTGTCTTGGTGCCGTTGTTTTATAAATCTGTGTTGTCATAGTGATGCTAGGATCTGGAACTGTGTTTTTATTCTATTCATTGTTGACACTGACACCAATGCTAACATTATAGGTCATGTTAAAATAATGATACAATATTTTAGATTCAGATATTAAGTGCAAAACCCATCTCCATCACAGGATATAAACTTTGTAATAAAAATAAACAAATAAAAAAAGCTCAAAGACATGAAGCACATGTGGCTCAATAATCATGACATCATGTTTAGACTTGATCAAGTCTTCAAACCTTGTGTGTGAAGGAATTTAAGGTTTTTCTTAGCTGTTTGACAAAATTGTTCATGACAGCTATCTCTATCACATTAACCGTTGGTGATGGGTGGGTTGTGTCTCCTAGACTGTGGAGGTGGGGAGGGAGGGCGGGTGTGGGGGTGGATGGGGGGGGGGAATTGTTCATGACAGCTATCTCTATCACATTAACCATTGGTGATGGGTGGGTTTGTGGCTCCTTGGCTGTGGAAGTGGGGAGGGAGGGTGGAGCAGAGTTGTTCATGACAGAAATACCTATTACAAAGACCATTAATGATGGTTGGGTGTATGTGTCTCCTAGACTGTGGAGGTTGGGTAGGAGGGCAGGGGTGGGGTGGGGGTGGGAGTGAGGGGGAATTGATCATGACAGATATCCCTATCACATAGACCATTAATGATGGTTGGGTGTATGTGTCTCCTAGACTGTGGAGGTGGGGAGGGGGGCAGGGGTGGGGGTGGGAGTGAGGGGGAATTGATCATGACAGATATCCCTATCACATAGACCATTGATGATGGGTGAGTTTGTGTCTCGTAGACTGTGGAGGTGGGGAGGGGGGCGGGGGTGGGGAGGGAGGGGGAAGTTGTTCAAGACAGCTATCTCTATCACATAGACCATTAATGATGGTTGGGTGTATGTGTCTCCTAGACTGTGGAGGTTGGGTAGGAGGACAGGGGTGGGGGTGGAAGTGAGGGGGGATTCGATTATAACAGATATCTCTATCCCATAGACCATTGATGATGGGTGAGTTTGTGTCTCCTAGACTGTGGAGGTGGGGAGGGGGGCAGGGGTGGGGGTGGAAGTGAGGGGGGAATTGATCATAACAGATATCTCTATCCCATAGACCATTGATGATGGGTGAGTTTGTGTCTCCTAGACTGTGGAGGTGGGGAGGGGGGCGGGGGTGGGGGTGGGGAGGGAGGGGGAAGTTGTTCAAGACAGCTATCTCTATCACATAGACCATTAATGATGGTTGGATTTGTGTCTACATATATGTCTAGCTTACTCAGCGCATATTACTCTCTGTATTGTTTGACCTGCACAGTTTAATTTTCTTATTAACTTATTTTTGATGGGATTGCTACTTTTAAAGGTTGAAGTATATGCCTTGAATACTATTTGACTCTGGTTGACTATTTCACTAGGTGGCCTGTCTTATCATCGTAGCATTTGATGTTGCCGTGGCAACAGTGCCAAAAACAGTAGTAACATCAGGGTGAAAGATATCTCTTGAGGTGTTTGCCCTCAACATGATCGCAACAGGATGTTTAAGGAGTCTCACATATAAGTTCAATGGCAGCACCAAAGCAAATAAACTGTGCAAATATGCAGCAGGAATATCGCTAATTTAAATTGCTGACATCCGTTTCTCATGAAGGACTAACCACTTGGCTGGTAATTGTGTCACATGTAGTTCGCCTTTTTCACGTACTGAGTTTGCCTCGATCGCTGACCTTCAAAAGTTGTGCATAACCGGCGTCTTTACCGATCGCTTGTACGAACTGAATATCGTTGCGAACTACACTGTTCGAATGTAATTCAGCACTATGTTCGGTCTTTGTTGTCTTGAGGAATTCTTATAGGCAGATCTCTGATTGGGTCATCACAGAGCATTAGCTGTGGTATCAATCACAGAGGACCTTTAACAAGTTCCCGATATGTACATATATCTATATATATATATATATATATATATATATATATATGGATATATATATCTATTAGCTGTGGTATCTATCACAGAGGACCTTTAACACATTCCTGATATACATAAATATATAAATATATATATGTATATATATATATATATATATATATGTATATATTCCGCTGTTGGTCCTGACCAATGTGAAAAATTCAGCTACTTAACAGCAGGAGTAGGAACAGTGTTTTTCAAATACCAAACATGATAGTTACATTTTTTCTTCTTATTCATGTGTAACCATTGAAACACGTAAGCCAGACAGTTTTATTGATCTTGGTAATTATATCATAAGCTGCTATTGTTCCATTCTGTTACTAGCTCTCTGTTGATTTCCTTGTGTTGTTTACCATCTTGTTGTCATCGTGAATACTGTCAATTACCGTTTAGGTCTTCTCTAGTTGTGTTTTTCCATCCGTTCCGTCTGTTCACTTCATCGGCAGACACAAAACATTTTGCTCAAGTCATTCCGTGTATTTATCTCTTTAGTGAATCAATTGTATACAAGCATGCATAGAGTAATGTGTCATTAATGTCATGTTCACAATGGAGAGATGCTACTACATAGTACAAAGTCATGTCAAGTCTGACCTAGTGTTACATATACATATATATTGTATGTTGTACGTATGTCACAGCATGCAGGGTTTCCCGTGGTATTCATGTTTTGAGGTGGCCGCCTCTCTGTTTCTCATCTCTTCTCTTACCCTTCCTCTTCCCTCTCTATCCTCCTTCTGTAACTAATATAATAATGATAAAAAATAATTTTAAATTAAAAAAAAAAAAACATTTTGATATTGAAATGACATTAAAGTACAGACAACACTTCACTTGATTTGTGTTAGAAGCTAATATGTCTAGTCTGAGCATGGATGGAATCCGGGCAGATTTTGGAAGATTGACCCCCCCCCAAACACCCACACCGAGGTCGTACTTTACAGTGGTCCGAACAGCAAAATTTGGTTGTTCACTGGAAGGAGAGGAATGTTTAGGTTTTGGTGAATAGAACACCAAGCTTTAGGCCAGTAAAAATTCCCTTTCGGTTGGATGCATCTATAGGTCTAAGCTAGTAGCTACCGAGTTTCTATGATTGTTCAATGTCAGTATTTCCAAAGTGATGAAGGACGATATCAATTTATGATTTGTTCATATTTAGGGGTAGTTATTGATATTATAATAATGGGGAGCAAGTGGTATGACAGATATATAGTAAAAAATAAAGAATAACACACCGGAAAAATTCCACTTCATGACCGGTTTCGTCCTTTTGGGACTCCTCAGGCGAAGGTAGGAATCGAACCCGGATCTTGTGTCATGAACCGAAGTCCGTACCACCCGACCACAGTGATTCTACTGGTGTGTGATGCGTATAAATTGGCTTTGTATAACTGTCATTGAGGGCGTATTGCCCAAGTTATGATTTTTCTGGTGTGTTATTCTTTATTTGCTATATATCTGTCATACCACTTGCTACACATTTCATTTCTTATTTACGGCTTGGCTTGCCTATAAAGAGTGGTTATTCTGTGTAAAATTGTCAGATTCAAAGCACCAGGGGTGCACTCTGTACAATCATAAGGAGGACAAGTTAACGTCCGGCTCAAAGTGGCACTGGACCGTGCGGCCTAAAGCCGAATGTCTGGCCACCCTAGACTGGGGCCATGTTACTAAAGTGAACATATATACCACACCATGCCTTGGTTGTAATTGGATGTAATTTTTATAGATATCTAGGGTGTCATCTTTACACAAATGGGGTGTAATTCATATACTAACCACGTGTGATTAACACATTGACTTAGACTGTATATTTCTGTTTAATTGCATTATATTATGGGATATTAGTGTGGAGTAGATCATTTTTTTAAACTTTTTTATCAATACCAACTCAAACAGCTACTCAAAGTTAAAAATGCAAGTTCTAAGCACACATGCACATGCTCATGAAATGTTCATTTCAGTATGGGGAGCTAAATCACCCTCTGTCGTTACACTCATCATGAACATGACTTTTAGAAGTTACCCGACCTAGCTAGCTACACCCAATCACTTGTTTGGATTAAAATGTCAGAAGATGGTTTTATATTTGAGGGTTAATTTATCATCTTCTCTGATTTCACAAAATGTATCTCAGTTTGCAACTTTTTTGAGAAAATTCCTCAATTATAGAAACTTTACTGCCAGAGTGACAATTATTAAAAAGAGAACAATACTATGGTTTTTAACTCTGTCCTAATATTTTGCCCTGATTAGTTGAAAGTAGGGTTGTACTACTTATACACACTCTCACTGTCTTTCTCTTTATCTGGTTCTGTCGCCAACTCGTGATGAATGGTCCCCATGGGGATCCAACCCTCCCCCCCCCCCTTAGAAAGGCCCAAAATTTCAGCTTTCAGGGGAAAGAATACAGGAGACAGAGAAGTCCCGTAATTTGAAAGATTAGAACTGATCCAGAAATCTTCATTCCCCAGGAGTGAACAACCTTCCCATCGGAGAATATATTCACAAAAAAAGAAAAGAAGACCCTGCTCGACTCGTCCTAGTTCTCGGGAACAGACACATGAATCTTATCATCATCGATGTTGCGACGATGACAGCTCAGTTTATTTTATCAGCTCTGGCAACCTCTGATTGGCCCTTTTTGCTTGTCCTCATTTTAATAGAGACATTTACAAGGAAGAGGATGCAAAACAAATTTAATGATCTCTATAGAAAGAAGGAAAACGTGAACAGAAGGGCAATAACAGCAACATTCTGAATCAAGTTCACGCTGCTGTCGCCACGCCGATGCTGAAAATCCCTGTAAACCTGACCTACATTTTGCAGTAAAGTTATCAAGGTCATATCTAGATCAGTGCATGGCTTCCACAGGCTAGTGAACCTAGAAATAAAGCATATATTGATATATATATATATATATATATTTATTTATAAATATATATATATATTTATAAATATATATATATATATTTATAAATATATATATATATATATATATATTTATAAAAATATATATATATATATATATATATATACTTTAGGAAAATGAGCTTAACATGCTTCGGTGTTTTGGGCAACTTAAAGGCTGTTGACGCAGTCCCTGAGTGATGTAAATATGAAACCAACTTTTTTTATTGACAAATCCAGCGGGTGTATACTAGGTGGCCAATTAAGGTAATTTGGAATTTTAATTTGATTTTTAACGCATGTTGCCTTTTTGTGTCGAAAGCATCAACATTTAGGCTCCGTCTGTCCCTTGAAACTAGCTCTCTACGCTAGCTGTTTTGCTCTTTACTTTATATTACACAGTTATCAAGTTCACCGACCTGGAACGGTTTTTAAGCTGGTGATGAACTATTAGCTCAGGCTATGTGCGTTTTGTATCATAGTTACATGATGTCATCCTGCTCACACATGTAAGTCCACGTGATCGTAGGATGTATATATTTTATATTTAGCACTAAACAGTATCAACGTAATACAAGATCATGCTTACTTTCGAAAAACTTCAATGTAGAGCCAACTCCTCCATAGCAAAGTGTTCCTAATACATAGCTTAGTTTTGAATGTTATGAGTTGTTTTTATTAAGGTTAACGTTCTTGTCATTATTAAACAATATTATTGTTCAATAACAACTTCCCGACATGGACGTTAAATGGATGTGTGCCGAGAGATTGGCTTCGGTCAGCTTGCGAGTCTAAAAGCCTCCATGGCTTCTTTCGCGAGTTCCTGCTTGCGGGAAGATCACATATACATACATACATACATACATACATACATACTTATTGAACAATACTATTATTTATCTGTGGCAGTTAGAGGTCATTAGAGGTCACTAGGGGTCAAAGCTGAAGCTTTATAAACTGTGTAACTTCAAAAGCAAAGCTTGGATAAACTTCCTACTGGATATGAAAATCCACCTTGGTTGGTGGAAGAACCCTGTTATTCAATCATCTTAGAGTACTAAGGTCACCTGAGGTCTCCCGAGGTCAAAACTGAAAATCTTAGTAAACTCGATAAGTTCAAAAGCAAAGCTTGGACGAACCTCGTACTAGGTAGAAAGATCCACATTGGTGACTGAAGAACCTGGTTTTTTAATGATCATTTGAGTTCTAAGGTCAATTATGGTCACCTGAGGTCATAGTCTGAAAACCTTGTAAACTCTAAAGTTTCAAAAGGAAAGCTAGGATAAACTTCAAATTGATTTTGTGGATATACTTCAGTGAGTAAAAGAAAGCTATTAATGTCTTTCACAGAGTTCAAAGGTTATCGAAGGTCAGAAGAGGTCATAGTCTGCAATTGTGGTGAACTGTTTCTTCAAACCTTGAATGAACTTCATACTCGATATTTAGATCTAATTACAAGATCCCTATCATTTGCATAGAGTTCAAATGTCATATGAAAACCTTGTAACAGCAATAACTTCACAGGTGAAACTTTAATTAATGTCATACTTGGGTGTGGGTGGATGCACCATTTTAGGTGCAAGAACCTTGTGTGCACAGTTTAGATTAATCTCTTCCATATAAATGCAACAGGGAATCGCCAAGACTGCTGACTTCCTGGTTTTCACAAGTTGAGACATTCGGTAAAATTTATCCTAAATTTTGAAAAAAGGTAGAAGTAGTAGTAAGTTGAGTCTCGTCTATCCGACATGCTCAGTGGTTAACCTCCGCCACGTATCACGATCTTGCGCAAGGTTTATTGCTTCCTCGAAATTGTTAATGTTAACATCCTTTAATTGCGACTTTATTTGTCCAAGCAAGGTAGTCACGGCCTTCCTACTGGTTTAGCAGTATGTCTCAATGCTTCTCTTAAAGCAACCTTTGCTGGAGCGCCCTCCTGCAGTCTTGCTACATGACTGAAAAATCTCAATCTTCTATGTGCGACTATGGATGACCAAGGTGTTTGGTTGGTTTCATTGTAGAGCTCATCGTTTGATAACCAATTGTTATTGGTCCATCTAATGTTGAGAATATTACGAAGTAGTCTTCTTTGAAAAGTGTCAATTTTAAGATCAAGATCCTTCGTTGTGCCCCACAGTTTGCAATTGTACAAAAAAATACTCTTTAATAAAGCCTCGAAAATCCTAAGCTTAATGTTTCAGCTTATGTTTTTGCTTTTGAAAATACTTGACAATGTGTTGAAAGCACCATTGGTTATACTAATTCTTCGGTTAATATCTTCTTCTAAATTTTGAAAAAAACTGAGTACAAATTTGAGGTGGCAGAAGATGCTCTAATCTGGGGGGGGGGGGGAGGAAGGGGGGAATGGATGGCACTAAGGATAGTGGGACACTTGAAATTGATGAAGCATACCTCAATAAAGTTTCTGAAAAAATGAATTCTTCGGTGCAATCTTCACCACAACTTTGAATGTTCTTCAACAAAACTGCACATTTCAATTACCGTTGCTTTCAATTTTTTGATAAAACTGCACATTGTTATCAGTGTTCTTAATTTCAGGATACTACTGCAGGGAGGGAGAAGGATGTGGTTGGAAGGGGGGGGGAAGAATAGGCTAATATTTTGATTTCAGATTTGATACAGTGCTCTCTAAACAAACAGTTAGATACAATGCACTTTTCTTTTTCTTTTCTTTTTTTATTATCATTCCAACAAGAGTCCAAACAATGTACAATTCATAATACCATATACTTTATGACCAATAGTCAATATTAATGACAACAACAAATAAATCATTAAACTTCAAATAAAGATTTCCACTTATGCCATCTAATATCAAAAGCATTTTGCTTACAACTAGTTTGATACATAAACTTTTCTTTTAAATAAAAATTTAACTATGGTAAAATACAATGCACTTTAACCCTGGACATTAACAAGGCTTTCTACTTTCAAAGTTTTATCATTTTTTGCAAGAGGACAGTGTTAAGTAGTTCAAAAGTTCATGAATTATGATAACTTGTAAACATGTTTACTCCAAATAGTCATATTACGCAAGAGCATCGTGCACCTGCGGCCAACTATAGCTATTGTTCGCACCTGTGCAATGTTATCATCAGAACAAAAGCCATATAACACAAGAGCATCTAGGTACCTGCCCCCCCCCCACCTAACAATATCACCTGTGGAATATTTATTAGTGCAGTGTGAGGAGTGGTTTGTGCTATCTGTTTGCTAGTGATTTTTCCTGGCCTCATTATACTCTGGCTGCCATAATTGTCTACATATGTACAACCTTTGCCATCCCGTCCTCCCCAATCCATCTACAGGAAGATTTTGAGAATGTTTTCTGTTCCATTCTTTGACAAAGTTTTCTATCAATTTTATCCGTACATGTCCTACTTTCCTTATTCTACCGATCTTCTCTTTGTGCTCTCTCTTTTTCTTTCTTTCTTTCTTTCCGACCGAAAAGTTTAAAATATCATCCGAGTGTAATCGAGTAGGTAGGAATATTCCCAGATGGGTTACGGAGAGAAAAATTACTGTCAAATTCATTCAAGAAAAAAATACTCTGCTCCTTATGATTTTGAGTTGCCTTCAAGCTAATCTAATTTATGATTTGATTGCACAAAGAAACTATTCTATCTATCATTGTTAAGTACATAATACCTCAGATGAGAAAACATAAAAAACAAATACATTGAGGTTGGGGGGGGGGGGCTGGAGAAGAATATCACAAAATAGACAATAAAAAAAAAAGGTTCTATTTTGCTCAAAAACTTTTCAGGGAAAAGTTCACTCAACCAAAAGGTTGGCACATCAGGGGCATGAATTTTGTCTGTGAAAATTGTATCTGACATATCTAGTACAGAGATCAACAGCTATGTAACTGAATCCTGTCAGAGTTTGCTTAGATGGTCCCTGAAATCTAGGGCAGACTACTGGCTACCTCCTGCAGGGATGGACTGGACTACGATCTTCTGAGAGTGTACATCTGGTTCAGGGTTAACGTGTCCTATTTAATCCTCCTCCTCCTCCTTCTCTTATTTTATTCTTTTGTTCCTAACAGTCGCCTGTTGACCTTTTTCATGGTAATGGCTTTACAGGTCAAACCTATAACCAGTGTAAAGTTACATGTTAGGTCATTTGGGGATAAAACACCTGTGCCCTGATAAAAAAAATCCTGCTGGAAAAGCAAAAATGTTTTGCCTGTGGCTCAGAGATTTGAGTCGGTGCATCCCCCTAAAAAGCCTCAGAGGTGAAGATTTACTTCCCTCCCCTCTTTAACACCTCCAATCTCCTAGCTACATTTGCACTTTCTCATCTACCTATAGCTTTCATGACAAGAAATGTTTCAGCACTGCGCCCTCTATTCCTACTTCCTAGGCAGTGCCCTCTCTCTCTCCCCCTTCCGAATCTATCAGTTCTAAGTAAAGCAATGGGACTATTTGCGGTATTTTCACCCAGAACATCTCTATCACTATCTCACACTTATGGTGATTGATGGAATAAAAGTTTTTTATCTAAGTTCTTGAAATAAGCTGTGATCACCATCAAATGTGTTTAACTTGGAGACTTTTCAACATCCAGGGTAAAAGAATGACTCTATCTTCTTGAAATAAGCTGTGATCACCATCAAATGTGTTTAACTTGGAGACTTTTCAACATCCAGGGAAAAAGATTGACTCTATGTTTAATTTGGTTCAATAGCTTGCCTTCAGTCAAGTCTTGATTCATGCATTGAAATTAAACTAATATATATATTTTTGGGGCTATGATTACCTTAATTAGTATATGCTATGTAAATAGTTTACCGTTAATGACCGGTATGAATCACTATGACTGCGAAATGGTTTCGTGAAAGCCAAGAACAACAAAGGAGCAAGACTTCAACATTTTTCGTTGTTGCATTTTTTTCAAATTGGCCTTTTTTCGACATTGAAACACCATATCACGCCTTTTTTTCGCTGCAATTGGTCAAAATTTCAAGAGTATTTAATATAATTTTGATTTATAATGACCAACGTTTCTAAATCTCATTAGCACAATTGATGTTCAATTTCAGCACTGGCGCATTAATGATGCATTACGACTCTCTCGGTCCTTTTTGTAATTGGTCATTTTTCGTTCCTGTAAATTCTTCATTTAATTGTCCATGAAGCCACCAGAACCGTGTCTTAGATACCACTTTATGTTTCCATATATGCTGACAGAAGGATGCACTATCCTACACACACACACAGTAGTTTCTTCTAGGTCTTGTGTTTCTGCCGAACAATTTATACGATTAATACAATGTTCCATCATGAAAGTGAAATATTCCAAAAGTAGGACAAAGAGTTGTGCTTTCCATTCTGATAATTCTAGATCACTTTCAGGAAAGCATTTTTGTTTATACGTTTTCTCAGAAACCCAATAAACATGTGTGTGTGTGCATGGGCAGCAGTTTTGTTCAGATCATAGAGTACAGTTAATTACGTGACATTTCATGTGGAGCAGAACATGATTAGGGTGTCTTTGTTTCATCAACTGGAACATCTTTCAATAAAAAAAACTTGGTCGGCTTTGTTGAAGCTTGAAGTTATCATATGTTAGGAACAAAAAGTAAAATTATATGTGTGCATATCATTGTAGATGAGTATGTGCTTCCATCATGGTGAGAGAGTATAATGAGAAGCGACTAATCCATCGGTGGTTGTAAAAGAGACTGTTAAAAAACTCCCGAATATAGTCTCATACAAGGTTTGTTTTGGAGTCAAGGGTTGGGGTGGGAGGGAGGGGTGAGGGGGAGGGTATTCTTGGAGGGAACCACATTTTGCCCAATACTATAGGCAACTATGCAACACTATTCAAAGTTGGTACTAATTAATTACCTTTTACAACTATTTAGGGGGGAGGGGGAGAGGGAAATGGAGAAAGATTTTACCTCGACTTTCCACAACCCTCCCTACCCTTCCCCCTCCCCAATCTATTGGATTCCATGCTTATACAGTTATCCATTTGATTGCATGCTTCATCTGGTAATAATTTTGCCCAACCCGATATCCTGTTGTATAGTATGTATGTACATGTACTTTGTCCAGAGTGCGAGAGGGGTTACATATTCAGTTATTCACCAAGTCTTCATACCATGGCCAAAAAATCGGGGGTGTTTAGGGGGCCTGAGACCCATGGTCCCACAATGTCTTTCACAACAATGCGCCCTCACCCACCACCCTACCACCAACATCTCAGACCTGTTTCAGGGTCCCTTATGATCCAGATGATACCTCATCTGAAGGTGTTATTGTACAGTAGCTATTAAATGCAGTTAACTATGTTTATATGACAGTGCTTGACTTACAAAGCCCAGCTATTTTAGAACTGTCTGTAAAAACAAATGGTTGAAATTTTGTCCTCAATCCATCCTTCTCCAAAGGGATCCATGAAAAATCCATGCAAAGGGTTCCCTCCCCGATAAATGGTTCCGTGGAAAGAATGGGATCAGTGATCCCACTTTCCTGACTTTACAGGCTGACAAAAATATTCAGGACAAGTCTGAGAGGCCCCATCTTAGGAAGAGAAAACCCTAATGATCCCATTTCATACCCAACCATGGTTGGGTTGAGCTAATAGGTGGTATTCGTGATAATCCCGTCTAATATATGGGGCATTCCATGCACATTGCTTCATAGTCCCTAGGAGTCCCTGTGGATGGAAATTATCTTGCAATAATATTCTGTGACAAAATATTCATGAGGTTTTGTCTCCATGTTGAATATGCATGATCTTAAAAAGTGTTGTAAGCAGGTTACACAGAACAATGTCACAAAGTTGTGCACATTATTTAATTAATAAAAAATCAAATAAAGTAAACTCATGTTATGGAGGGAAAATGAGTTCAGTGAAGAAAGAAGAAGTTTTTGACATCAACTTTCCCGTTTCACTATGATCCCGGAACCAACCACATCAAGGCGCTCCTACCAATGTATGCCACACACTTCTGATACAGTATACAAAAGGGTTATATAGGCAAAGGCGTTAACACACGAGAACCTGCAAACTATAGTGGGCTAGTGTTACTGGATTTACCAGAGTAGTAACTACCGGAACCAGGTTCTCTATTTATTTGTTTTATCGCCAATTGTGTACAATGGGAAAGGAAGTCTCCTATAAAGTTTTAAAAAGACTTATTCAACGTAGGAGACTCCCTGGGAGAAAAGATCCACTGATGAAGTTTACTGATGCGCCAAATTAAATGGCTGTGCACGCACACACACATGGCATATGCACACACATGGCACATAACGACACACGCACACACACATGGCATATGCACACATAGCACATACCCACGCACACACACACATGGCACAAGCAGGCACAAGTTTGTACTGGGACGATTAGTAACTTAAGTGGCAGTCAAAATTCTCGTAAATCTGTTCACTTTGCCCATCTATTTTGCAAGCTTGTTCCCTTTTCTTCCATATAAACACTGTGTGAGTATATGTTGCAAGGGGGTGTGGTTCCAACATGCTGAGAATATATTTGTATCATATTCAGATATTCAGATTTTTTTATGTAAAAAAGCCCAAATTCCCTCATTGCCGTACAGTAAAGCTTTGCGAACTAGGCATTCAATTATTTGTTTGTGCAGTGCTTCCAGACTGTTTTTAACTTAACGATGAAATGACGCAGTTTGCAGTTGCGGGTAAAAAAAAAAAAAGAAGAAAGTTCATAACTCAGTTCAATGAACTGAATGTATGCTCTGCTTTCTGTAAAAAAGTAAACTACATTTTGTTTTCAGTTATATCAGATATCAGAATATCAGATGTAGGTTGCTGTAACAGTTCTTATCGCTGTTATGATGGTTAAAAATACCAGCAAATTTTGAAAACTTTTCCCAAACCGTCGTCGGAGACAGAATTGCAAGGGAATGGTTGGTAACTAAATGATGTAAGTAATAATACATCGGCGATGAATTGTTATTGCTAGCAAGTATTTGTATTAAAAATTGTCGCTATCTGTTTTAATTAAGGGATAAAAATGATAATAACATGGTTATTAATTTTTGTTGGCATGTCACTGAAGTTCATGAGTTTGTGTTTATTAAATTTAGTGTGTATCTTAGCTCACTGGGCTGACTTTGGTGTAAAAAGGTCTCATATCACGTAAGAGTTTGAAGACATGCAAAATAGTGTGTCACATTGTAGCTCCCTTACATATCAGCAGACCAGCAAGTAGTTTTAAAGTTGCATGGTGTGGTGGGGTTTTCATATTTTTTCAATTATTATGATCAGAGATTGTAATATTCATGTGCATACTTAGACACTTAGTCAATCTAAATTAAAATTAACATGGTTTTGGTGCTCCAAATTAGCAGTGGTATGGGCAAGGGGTGGCCTCGGCGTGAACCCCTAGTGCTTAAACTTCATTACTACCCTTCATGAATATCAATTTCAATTTCAAAACTCTTTAATATGTTAAAACAATTAGCAAAGCAAGAGGGTTAATTTCCATTTTTGGTATAATTTTTTATCCGCCTCAATAAACAACATAAATATTGGACAGACTAAGCCCAAAAATTCTTAGTTACTTCAAGTTGCAAAATATTGCGCCAGATTGCATCTAACGACCCTTAATTAATCAAAAATTTCTCAAAGGGGAGGGGGACACTTTTGTGTCCCACAATAATTTCATATGTTGTCATTTCTTTTGCTTGTAAACCTCATAAGTTTATGTTGAATTCCGCCATTCCCTAGTGTAGTCTTGGTAGACATTGTGAAAACAGATTGCAAATTCTTCTTTTGCCAAAGAGAATACAAACTTTTGAGAAAGAAATCTTTTGCCATTTGGTGATATATATAACATTATTGTATGCGCATTGAATATGTTGTTGCTTGTTGGAGTCACCCTATTTGTATTATCAATCTATTCGTCCGTCCGTCCAGTAAAATACCACAAAATTGTGGAATATGTTACACAAATTATAGAGCTTCATGATATACTAATATTGTTGTATGCTCAGGCATAGCCAGGAATTTGCCAAGGGAGGGGTGAAACTGTAGTCAAATTATCAGAACCGTAGATTCGGCATTGCAAACTATCTAAGCGTAGCGCCACCATGGTTGGCGCGAAGCGTACAAGAAAATTTTGGCTGAAAATGCCTCCCAGATTGCTGGAAATGGCACTTCCCAGGCCTTGTAAGTTGCATCTTAGCATTTTCTCTTTTGAAATTACTAGCGATATCATGAAAACATTAAAAAAAATTATCAAAAAAATGCTCAAGGGGGG
The DNA here is from genome assembly GCF_037975245.1 of Apostichopus japonicus. Classification (NCBI taxonomy): domain Eukaryota; kingdom Metazoa; phylum Echinodermata; class Holothuroidea; order Aspidochirotida; family Stichopodidae; genus Apostichopus; species Apostichopus japonicus. Next base: position 9,780,494 of record NC_092583.1, read on the forward strand.
GGCGGCTGCCCCCTTCGCCCCCCCCCTTGGCTACTTGCCCCTGTATGCTTCTTATGTTTCTCAGTGACCATATTTTTGTTTTTTTCTTTTGGTGGGGGGGAGTGGGGGAGTGGGGGATGGGTGAGTGTTTCCACAATGTTTGGAATATTTAACACAAATTGTAACTTCATGTTATACTTTGATTGTATGCTTCTTATGTTTTTCAGTGACCATATTTTTGTTATTTTGTTTTGGTGGGAGTGGGGGATGGGCGAGTGTTTCCACAATGTTGTGGAATATTTAACACAAATTGTAACTTCATGTTATACTTTGATTGTTTGCTTCTTATGTTTTTCAGTGACCATATTTTTGTTATTTTGTTTTGGTGGGAGTGGGGGATGGGCGAGTGTTTCCACAATGTTGTGGAATATTTTACTCAAATTATAGCTTCATGATAAACTATTATTGTATGCTTCCTATGTTTTTCATTGACTGTATATTTTTCTTTAGGGGGGAGTGGGGGGGGAGGGGGTTGGGTGAGTGTTTCCACAATGTTGTGGAATATTTAACACAAATAAATAGCTTTAAACAGAGCAGATTCTGCCAAGTCATATGTCACACAGACACTTGTTGCTGCTTCATTGCTATTAAGTATATGTTACTGTATACCATGGAGGTATGTTTTTACCTCCATGTGTATACATGTATGCATCTTCCACACTGCAAAGTTTAATTAAGTATAGCATGCCACACTGTATGCACTTAGTGGAATTTTCAGCTGGTACTTTATTGTGTTCTTCTTAATTTACAGAAGAGTAAAATAAGGTGAACATCATAGAAACCTTTTGTATGTGTTTTATATCAGAATGTGTTATATGACTTGTAAGAAAGGGATGGACTGAGTATTCCAGTCTCTAAGTATTCCAGTTTATAAGTATTCCAGTCTCAAAGCTTTCCAGTCTCTAAGTATTCCAGTCTAAGTATTCCAGTCTATAAGCTTTCCAGGATCTAAGCTTTCCAGTCTCTGAGTATTCCAGTCTCTCAGCATTCCAGTCTCTAGGCTTTCCAGTCTCTCAGCATTCCAGTCTCTAGGCTTTCCAGTCTCTAAGTATTCCAGTCTCTAAGCTTTCCAGTTTCTAAGTATTCCAGTCTCGAAGCTTTCCAGTCTTTGAGTATTCCAGTCTCTAAGCTTTCCAGTCTCTAAGGATTCCAGTCTCTAAGCTTTCCAGTCTCTAAGGATTCCAGTCTCTAAGGATTCCAGTCTCTAAGCTTTCCAGTCTCTAAGGATTCCAGTCTCTAAGCTTTCCAGTCTCTAAGGATTCCAGTCTCTAAGCTTTCCAGTCTCTAAGGATTCCAGTCTCTAAGCATCCCAGTCTCTAAGCATTCCAGTCTCTAGGCTTTCCAGTCTCTAAGTATTCCAGTCTCTAAGCTTTCCAGTCTCTAAGTATTCCAGTCTCGAAGCTTTCCAGTCTTTGAGTATTCCAGTCTTTGAGTATTCCAGTCTCTAAGCATTCCAGTCTCTAAGTATTCCAGTCTCTAAGTATTCCAGTCTCGAAGCTTTCCAGTCTCTAAGTATTCCAGTCTCGAAGCTTTCCAGTCTTTGAGTATTCCAGTCTTTGAGTATTCCAGTCTCTAAGTATTCCAGTCTCTAAGCTTTCCAGTCTCTAAGCTTTCTAGTCTCTAAGCATTCCAGTCTCTAAGCATTCCAGTCTCTAAGCATTCCAGTCTCTAAGCATTCCAGTCTCTAAGATTTCCAGTCTCTAAGTATTCCAGTCTCTAAGCTTTCCAGTCCCTAAGTTTTCCAATATCTAAGTATTCCAGTCTCTCCCTGTCTTGCCTCCTCCCATTTTCACTTTTCCAGCGGTTAGAATTTGTTGAGTAGATGATGGGCAAAGAAATCTCTCTGCTTGATATTATTTGCAAAGTTGTTGATGTTTGGCTGCGTTGTTTGGTTGTTTAGACATTGTGTAATTTTGTTGTAGGTGCATGTTGTACCCTTTTGCTAAACATTTCCCTCAATACATATTAAATCCCTTGTGAGTTTAAAGCAAGTAACAAAATAACCAACAACAAAGAGAGTACAGTGAAGGTAACCTACGTGTATAAGTAAGAGGGCGGGGATATTTCTATGCAAGTAGGAGCTTCTTCATTTCTGAATGAAAACAGAAAGACATTGATCAGTCAGTCATTGATCAGTTATTGATCAGTCAATGAAACACATTGATCAGTCAGTCCAGCTATTTGTGGATTAAACAGTCGTATCTGTTCTCCGTACAGGCTTTTTCAGTTGTCCGGTTTTGTTAGAAAGTAATTAAATGGTGAATGATTATCATGATTAATGGTTGAATTATTAATCATATGGAGATGCACATTTGCTGTGAGATGAACATAATTAATAACATGTTTAATACAGTAGGTTCTGTGTCAGGTAAGCAGGGCTGTACTGTAGCAGCTGTAATATCCCCTGCTGCAGCAGCGAGGATGAATGGATCAGTATCAAACAATGAAGATCATCTCTGCAGACAAGCTAAGCCATTTATGTGAAACTGCACTGTAGCACAAAAGATTATGTCCTTAGTATGTACTGCAGCGCCCTCAACATACCACTTTTGACACAGCTGTATGTGCCTATAATCATTGTCGTCCGTTAATTGAGTCAAAAACAAATGTCGAATCCGTCAAATTTGACGAACCACTTAATATTATGAAAGCGTTCTGTGATGTCATCATCGTGGCATTGATTTTTGAAGGATTTAATGTTCCTTTGATATTTCGTTCTGTTAAAATCGATTTAAAGGAAGTCTCAGTTATTTTCTTTTGGAGTATACGTGGACTGTCTTTATACTGTACATTTATGTATATATATGTTCATGGCGCTTTAGGTATATATATACTGTACTAGATTTCCAAAATGCTCTGAGTGGATCAAAGAAAAAAATACATTAGATTGTATGCTGAGTTCAGGCAACTTTGGAAATTAAGTCTGTCGATCTCCATGGAACTTAAATCTGCTCTGTAAAGATATAGTTGGTGTACAATTGAGTCAATATTAATGAATACCTTTGATGGGTTTTTTTCTTTCCGTCTAGGGATATCGTGGCTGCCTCTCATCTTCAGCCCTTGGAGAAGAAAGATAAAATTAGTGAAAGTAAACTACAGCAACCTTGGAACACATTAGCTACCTCTGACAACAAGAAACAAGAACTTAGACTCACCCGAGACACTGAAGAGGTACCGAGGCATGGGGGAGAGTGTTGTATACGACACAGGGGGTCCAAAAAAAGGGAGGGGAGGGGAGAAGGGGTACGAGAGAATTGGTGGGGGGAGAGAAGGTGATAGGGTGGACTTGGAAGGAGGTGGTTGAAGGAAAGGAGTCAGGGAGGGAGGTAAAACGATGAAGAAAGCAGAGGAAGAGGTAAAGGGGATGGATGAAGAATTGTCGGGTGAGGGAGGAGAAATTGGTAAGGAGAGAGGGGGTTAGAAGGGGGGAAAGGAGAGGGGGAAGGAGACAGGAAAAAGGAGAGTGGGGAAAGGTACATTGATTAATTTGTGTTTAGATGGGTATTTGGGGTTAATATCAGCTATCACAGCATACTCCACGCATGAAGGTCACTATTGGCCACAACGGGGCAAAACTTTAACACATATGACTGATTGAGGGTGGTCTCAGTTCCCTGACCTATTTTCTTGAGTAGTTTGGGGTTCAATTAGAATAAGGTTTGTGAAAATCTCTCTGGGTGGAAAATTCCCAAAGTTTTCTACAATTCTGAACACTAATGGTCTCATATCTTGCATGGCTTTCTTATCTGTTTCCAACCTGATTTCCAGAGTTAGGATGTAAAATATGGTGAACATTTTGAATGGAACTTGTTGTGTGTGTACTTTTGGAGTGGTAAAATACGGGGTGACAACTGAATTATGATAATCAGGCAAGTAGTATTTTTACGACACTTAAGTGGCCACGGATGTGGGAGGAGCCCGCATGGGCGTATGGATTACAACGTACACATCGGGTGGCTTCCAAGTTTTTCAATTTAAAAAGTCATTTCAAATGGGAAAACTGTAGATTGCTCTTGGATGAAAACCCCACCTTACAATGACCCAGCCGGGAATCGAAACCTTCGAACCTCCTGATTGCTAAGTCGCATTGCTTCAAACGCCTTTATCCACTCGGCCACATCACCGGTATTCAATCACCGGGATGTATTTTCAATAGAATTATTTTCAGTATTAGTTTTCGTTCATATTCTTCTCCTTTTTCTTCTTCTGCTATATAAATGTTGTTTCTTTCATTTTCTTTTTGTTCATTTCCACAGAGGTTGTCAGCAGGTAATTTACCACACAACAGCCTGGAATTCACCCGTGACTGGAGAAGGTGTCAGGACAGATATAAACTCTTAATGACCATCGGCAGTACCAGGTTAGAGAAGGTTATGAAGAGTGATATCGGGATGGGTGTTCTAGGCGAAATACTGGTTTCCCTGAATGCATCTTTCGTACCAGAAGACGCTACGGCTGTCGCCGATATTCTAGAATGTCTACCAAACTGTGGAAGGTTCTCCTTAGCCTTAGATTTTCTGAGTAGGCAGGAAAAACAGTCCGCCAAAGAACTGGTGGAGAAATTAGAGGATAGTTGTGAAAGTAATGAAGATGAAGATGTAAAGTCGCTACGAGAAGAGTTGCAAAAACTCGGCGCTATTTATCAGTTGAACTCGAAGGATGAATGTTGAAGTATCGTCTGGCATACTGTCATTGTATGTATACAGTACTTAGTGTTCCTGCACTGCGTGGAAGAATGACAACTTTCATTTGGAAGTCCAGATGGTCTGTGCCTTGATGAGATAATCTTAGGGATGGGGGATGACCAGGGGATTTGACGGGGGGGGCATAGGGGGGCAGAGGGGAATGCAGGAGGGTTATTATGAAAAAACCTGCTTCTGAATAAATAATTCACATCATCTTCAAATGCAGTATTTTTTGTTAAAGCAAGGAAAGAATGAAAACATTTTAATAACTTGTTTTTTTAGAAATAGCATTTTACTGTTCAAACTTGATATGGTCATTATATGTTGAATGATTGATATTTCTGTGTAAATCAGTGTCTTTATGTAACTGGACACATTAGAGCAAGTGTGTAGCTAGACCTCTTATATTGTAGGGACGAACAATACTTTTCTTAAAGGGGGGATCAGGCAGAACCGTTTTCCCAAAAAAACATTCTTCTGCAATTTGGGGGGTGGGGAGGAGATGTAAGTAATGGTGGCAGGCTTTCAAAATACATTTCATAGCATTTGTTATTCCTTTGATCATATGACTTTGAGTGTATCAGTTTTCAGCTCCATCTATGTATGTATGTATGTATTTTAGATCCTCCTGCAAGCAGGAACTCGCGAAGAAGCCTCATTGGCTTATCAAAGCTGCAAGCTGACCGAAGTCAGTGTCTTACATTCATATTTTACGTCCATGATTATGAATTGTCAACAACTCTGTAACTGGACAACATACATTAATCTTGGAGTGACTCGAACTCGGGACCTTATGATTGAAGGCACCGGCGTTAACCACTGAGCTAACACTCCACTGTGATATCATTGATGGGAAGATTTTTTGAAGGGAGTACCTCCTGCCACTGCTCCCACCCCCACAACACCCACCTCCCCCACCCACCCCCACTTCCTCCACATTTTTTTTTCTCCATATTGTTCCTCCATATTTGTTTTATTCAGGAACACTCTTACTTATCCTTGTGCAGTATGTTCATGGGAAAGAAAACTGGAAATTAACTTTGCAAGTTAAGTTAAAGTGACCACAATGCATCCATTTTCAGGATATTTAGAATATTTCTTGCAGTAATTTTGAATACATGTCATTGCAATCGGCAAGTCTGAACGAGGACAGTTTTTCACTGAATTTCAGTACACCAAGTTTTGCATCCCAAGTTATTACCATACTGTATCCTGTATCCCCCAGCCTGACAAGAAGTGGGGGGGGGGGGTTGGGAGGATTGAGAACAAGGGGCCCAGGGTGATATGGGAGAAAGGTTAAATGTATTCTCATTTCATAATAGACTTAAAGAAACCTAAAAAAGCTGGCCGAGTGACATGATTTTCCCACATGCACAACCTGGTTCTCGATGTCCCTTTGTACTGGGTTCAAGGGCGTAGGAACCGGGGTGCTGGGGGGGCGCCAGCCCCCAGTGAAAAATATGGGGGGGGGGCGGAAGTATCATTCCACGCCCCCCCGATCCGCAAGTCAGAAAACCCCTTTTCCATTTCCAAATGAGAAAAAAGTCTCATTTGGAGCACCAAATTGCATCTAAGGCCACGTGAAAATGCAAAATTATTTACAAAATGGAGTGGGTGTTGAAGTGTGCTATATTGCACCAAATTGCATCTGAGGCCACCTGGAAATGCAAAAAAATTCCACCCCCTCCCCTTAGAACCCTCCCCCAGGCCGGCCATCAGTCTTCAGCCCCCCCCCCCACTCAAAAGTACCTTCCTACGCCACTGACTGCGTTAAAATAAACCTGATCAAGTCAGTATTTTTTTTCTGCATTTGCTTGTGGGCGGGGGGGGGGCAGGGGAATATCGTCAGTGATGTTTATTAGGGTATACATGTAAGTATATTTTGCTTGGTCCTCATGTTAAAATAATTTATAAATGTAATAAATTATATTTTAATAAGACAAATGATGTGTATTCATAGTATGTATCTTGAATCTGTGTACTATTGGCTTAACAACTTCTGGAAAAGTTTTTGTTTTGTGGAATCTTAAACAAACAGAGATATAGTTTGTTTGTTATTTATCATTCCTAAGAGAACCATAATTCATTCACTGCCATAATAAGCCTTAGTGTGGTAATATTATACAATAACTCATAATGTACTATATTTCAATGGATGTGAATAGATTTATACATTTCAGTACCAATTTCCACGTGTTTATAATATTTATCTTTCTGGATTTAACAGATATATATATTTACCAGGGACAGATCCAGGTCCTGGGGTTGTTATAGACTGACCCCTATGTGGTGGTTTCTTGGGGCCTTATGGAAGTGAAAAGATGCTTTCTGAGGTATATTTAGATTATAAATTAGGTGGGATTGAAAAGGTAGTGGTAATAATCGATTCCTCTGTCCCAACTCCTTGTCTCTCCCCCCTATCAGCACATCCCCTCATCAGCCCCTCCCCCTCATCAGCCCCTCCCCCTCATCAGCCCCTCCCCTCATCAGCCCCTCCCCTCATCAGCCCCTCCCTTCATCAGCCCCTCCCCTCATCAGCCCTCCCCTCATCAGCCCCTCCCCTCATCAGCCCCTCCCCTCATCAGCCCCTCTCCTGATGGAAATGGCTGCTTGCATCACTGCATAATAGTTGAGTGGTAGGTATAACTTCTAAAGTGGAAACTGCACTCTTTTTCTTTAAGAGAGGGTCTAAATTTCCTCTTCAGTTTGATGAAATGTTCCTCACAATAAGCCTTTCATGTTGTTGATGATTGATAAATCCTGTAATGCTAACAACACTAGAGTCAACTAGCAACATAGGTCATTAGTTTGACTTGTCAAGTTTATATATTTAAAGTGGAAAACAAGAATTTGGATATTTTCCTGACAGTTTCATGTGATAGATACTAAATAAGAATATAAAATTGTCTAGTCGACAAAATGTTGTGAGTCAAAACTAATTCAAATAGATTTAATTACTTATTCATTAACATTCAGTTGGTCAAACATATCTTGAAGGGTGTCGGAGTTTGATGATGTGTGAACCCGTCTATTTGCTGATGATTTTCTCTTTAATAAGGATTGCACTAAGCTAATCAATCAAGTTAAATGCTCTTTCAAATCGCTTTAAGTTGTGGTTAACGTCCAACAAACTTACTTTACATGTTGGTAAACACCAACAACACTATGTTCCATGCCAATAATAAGAACCATGCTTGCTGTGAGAGCTTCATTTTCGATCGAATTTAAATTAATAAATCATCTAGTATCATATATTTAGGTTATTGATTATCACCTATGCTGGCAGCATCAAGTGAATGACCTTTGACACTCTCTGGTTAAGTACACTGGTATGTTTTCTCGCATTACGGATATCTAGTGCTCATCATAGTTTGTGTAGCTACACCAGTTTCTTATCATTTTGTCATGTATTACCGTAAAGCATTTGTAAAATAAATTTGAATTAATTCAATCTTCGTTTTAAGTAATACGCGCAAAATTTGATATAAACTTGCCGATCAGACACAAAGAAATCAACTTTAGAGAAATAGTGGCGCTAGATAAAAATTCAAAGTTACAATGTTTTACTCAGCGTGCTATGACTGCGCTCTGTATATAAGGCTCTGGCTATGGTTTTATTACAGCGCCATCATTTTAACGGGATTCAAATAGCGTTAAAAGAAAAAGACAATTTCCATCTCTGTCTTGAGTGATTGACTTTTATACAAATAGACATGATAATTTAGTGAGTTTTTTAGTATTACAATATGTGTTTCAGATATGATTTTTGCAAGTTTCGAGAACAATCGCGATATTTTTAGAATCATCGAAAACTGACGCCCAACAGAGATGGCGACCGTTAAGGTTACACCAGAGTAAAATTGCGATACTTTCAGAATCTTCGAAAACTGATGCCCAACAGAGAGATGGCGCCCTGTTAAGGTTACATCAGACTATAGTAGTGCAAAATTAGGTTATTTCCCGCTTAAAAGATTGACTAATTTGGATATGAAATTTTAATGTCATAATATAATAATTTAAGGCGAAAACTCAACTAATACTTCACTTTTACATCAGAGATATGTGTTTCTGATCTGTATTAATATATCATAAACATCTCCACTGAAATGTGGGAACCGTGAATTTTCGTACAAATTTGATCATTTTGTAAGGCTATACCTTATGATTTTGTCAAATTTCGAGCAAAATTGCGATATTTTGAGAACCTTCGAAAGCTGATGCGGAACAGAGATGGCGCCCTTTTAATGTTGCATCAGGCTATCATAGTGCAAAATTAAGTTATTTCCCGTTTAAAAGATTGACTAATTTGGATATGAAATTTTAATGTCATAATATAATAATTTTAGGCGAAAAATCAACTAAAACTTTATTGTAGCATCAGAGATATGTGTTTTTTGATCTATATTAATTCATCATAAACATCTCCACTGAAATGTGAGAACCGTGAATTTTCGTCCAAATTTGATCATTTTGTAAGGCTATATACCCTTATGACTTTTTCAAATTTCGAGCAAAATTGCGATAATTTTCGAATCTTCGAAAACTGATGCGGAACAGAGATGGCACCCTTTAAGGTTACATCAGACTATAATAGTGCAAAATTAAGTCAGTTTCCGTTTAAAAGATTGACTAATATGGATAAGAAATTTTAATGTCATAATATAATAATTTCAGGCGAAAACTCAACTAAAACTTCATTTTAACATCAGAGATATGTGTTTCTGATCTGGCTTAATTCATCATAAACATCTCGACTGAAATGTGAGAACCGTGAATTTTCGTCCAAATTTGATACTTTTGTAAGGCTATACCCTTATGATTTTTTTCAAATTTCAAACAAAATTACGATATCTTGAGAATCTTCGAAAACTGATCCGGAACAGAGATGGCGCCCTTTAAGGTTACATCAGACTATAATAGTGCAAAATTAAGTCATTTTCCGTTTAAAAGATTGACTAATTTGGATACGATATTTTAATGTCATAATATAATAATTTGAGGCGAAAAGTCAACTAGAACTTCACTTTTAAACATCAAAGAGATGTGTTTCTGATGTGTATCAATTTATCATAAACATCTAGATTAAAGCAGCATTTTGCGTTTGGTCGCCGTTTTCTACTTTTTGGACATGTCCATCGATTTTTTTACATATATCAATCACAAAACAGCAAACTAAGATATTAGCCAAGTTTTTCCCTGCCAACAAACGTTAATTGGCGAGTAATTAAGGATATTTGCAGATAATGACAAAAGTGTCCACGACAAATTCCACATATAAAGTTAATCGCATACACTTGCCCCAAACCCACTAGTTTGAATTCAACCAATCAGAGATGCAGGTTTAGTTATGAGCCGTTGCTAAAAATAGATTAGAGACTTTGCGTTGTTACGACCATGGAGGTAAAACCTCCATGGTACAACCAGGGAGTTGTTATGGAACTCCCTGGTACAACTGCCATGTAGACTGTACACAAATCAAGGATGGTGTTGTATTACGTACTGGTCAATGAAGTTCGTAGTGTTTAAATATTCATATTAAAGTTGCAAATTTTCGGCTTTTATGCCACCATTTGAAGTGAGATTTAAATAGATAAGCAAGTTATGTATATCGTTATGGCATATAGTGGAGTCAGTGAGGTTGAGAAAAATCATAGAAAAGGACGCAAAATGCTGCTTTAAACGTGAAAACCTTGATTTTTCGTCTAACTTTGATAATTTTGTAAGATTATCGATTCTTTTAAAAAATTTGATATTAAAAAAAACATAACTAGGCCCAAGTATGGTCTTTTGTTAGAACTACATTTACTTGCAACTACGTATTGTTGTGCACGTGGAGGGACGATTTGGTAGGCTACCAAAAATTGATTGGAAACTTTCAGTTAAATGAAACGGGATTTGTTCACAGTTTTGGCTTAACGTTAGGCTACAGTTTCGTTTTATGTTATATAATTATTGTTATCGGATCGGTATCGGTCGATATTGGAAGTTTGAATATCGGGTATCGGCCAAACCAATAGTTGCAATATCAGTACAACAGTGATCATCCGCGTAGGATGAACTACAAGGCCGATATATATGGTAGGCCGCATTCGCAGTTCAACACAATTTTCATCTTGTAGTGTTCTGTTATAGTGCGAATAATTCCTTGTGGTGTTCTGTTATAGCGCCACCAATCCCTTAGTATTTCCACAATAGCGCAGAGCGGATTTTTCAATGTATGCTTTATTGGTTTGTGTCATATTTCCAGGCCTTTCATATGAAAGGTATCCCCAAATAAAACTTCAAATGATAAAACAACCAAGAATTGCATATTTTTTTTTCCCTTTATAATTTTTGTTTTTATTCAGGAAATACATGTTCATTTTCAAATAGTTAATATATTTAGACAAAATTTTCTTGTTGAGCTAGTCGATAAAGGCCGCTACAAAATAGTAACAGCAATACCCCATACCTCAAATATATTTCATCAATTGCAGGAGTATCTTTATAAAGGATACTCTATTCTGGTAGGCTGCAATATGTACACAAAACTTGGTATATTAAAAAAAAAAATGAAAAGAAAAAATGAAAAAAACACATGAAAAACTGCAAGGAAATGAAACAAGAGGGTAGAGGTGACATTTGACCACCAACTTAGCAGAAAAGCCAGGCAGCTATTGTTAGCTTGCTATTTAAACTCATATACAGCAATAATTCTGATTAAAATGATCAACAACAACAAAAAATCAACAGGGTTCTATAATTCATGTTTTCTTGACAAAATTTTGAAAAAAACATTTTTTTTTTTCTACAGCAGTGTATGTTATAGGTGGATCAGCTTATTATAAACCAATATTCTCTTCAAAATTATATATATATTTTTGATTTTTTTTATCTTTTATCTTTTGAAGCTGAAAATGAGATACAAAATTAAACATATTCAAAAAGGTTTTCAAGACGGGGTATGCATTGATAGGGGTAGGAATACAAGATTAAGAAAGTCTTAAAAAGGTTAAAACTTAGATATATAAAGAACAAAAATATTGTTACATACTTTACTATCATTTTTGCAAATGATATTTTTTTGAGTGGGAGCTGGGGAAAGAGAAGGGGGGGGGGGGTGGAGGAAGTATGCACAGGTTTTATTGATGAAAGAAACACAACATTTTTAGCAGCGTGATTAAAATGGATTCACATGACACATATATTGTATCAAAATAGTTATGACTCAAAAAATTTTTAATACATAAGTGTTATTTTTATAATTAAAAGTGCATATTCCAGATTGATAATTAATCAACAATAAAATCATTGTTAAGCTTTCGCTGATCCCTTTGTATGATATGTTTTATCTTTATTAATTTTATTATTATTTTATATTCGAGCAAAATCTAACGGCTGGTTTCTGTGATTTAAAAATTTTGTTGTTGAATTTAACAAATTTAACAAATGAAATATATTTCCATTCGGATTTATCTTACTGTCTTTGAAGTCGATTTTAATTTTCAAGAAAAAGATAAATAATAAATGTCAAAAACCCACAGAAAACCTGATTGAGAAAGGTCAGAATAATACATTTCCAAGAGCATGGAAAACAATCTCGATAAATTCTTAAATATTTGCAATACATTTTTATTTTAAGATTAAATGACCTTTACCCTGAGCATCTGGTACTTAACCGGTTCATTGTTAATTTCAAGGTAAAAGATGTTCAAACATTTCTGTTAATTACACAACTGATATTTTTCATAATTCATCTTTGTATATCATATCACCAACAGCATTAGCTATGATATCATGAATAGAGAGAGTTATTACATGCACATACTCCACATACCCATGGCAATTTCTTCTGGGAGAAGGGGGTATTGGGGGGGGAGGGTGTGGTGGAAAGGATGAAAAATTAATGAATGAGAATGAGGTAATGAGGAACACAGAATCTCAGAAAAGTGAAGCGGTTGTACTGATGAGTATTTACTTATTAACACAATTATTAAAAGGACCTTACAAAAAAAGACATAAAAAAAAGGGAGAATTACTTTCCAAGTTTTTAAGAGAAACGGGAAAAAGTGTACATTTTTGACAGAATAATTGGACCGACATCAGTCTGATAATGTCTGTACTGAATTAAAATAATAAAAATAAATCCTGAGGAAACATTGCTTAAGTGGTAAATTGAAGTTCATTTTTTTGGGGGCTCTCCCATGCTAGTTTTTCTCGTTAATCAATATAGATTACAGATTCATCTTTGCTTTGTAGAAATTTGAACTCCTCCCCCCACCCCCCCCGGGTATTGATTGGAATTAAAAGACCCCCTGACACTCGACAACCTACCACAAAGGTTTATTTCAGTTCAACTACATCTCTCTCTTTTTGTGATTTTTTTTTTCCTTTTCTTTTTTTACATGATTTCAGTTTTTCATAATTCCATGGTTGCTGTTGGCCAATGAGTTCTTTCAAAATATTACAAAACTTTCTGGCAAGTATCGACTTGACGTGACCATTGTTTTACTATCCCTGAAAATAAGTAAGATCTTTACACTGAATTAAGACAACCAATATAAAATTTGTCAATGGGCATTGGGGAGGGGGGCTCACAAAAGGCAAACAAGGAGAACCAAATTTTAAGAAATTTAAATGATAAAATAATGTTTTTTTCATTCGTATCACATAAAATGAAATATCCTGAGTAAACAACACACAATTGAATGGCTTCGTCTGGCCATTGGTTCCTCCTATACAGTATGTAATGACTTAGCCGGGCAGTTCACCAAACGATGAATGAAGGATCAAAAATGCTAAATATCAAATCAAGTAAAATCAATCGTTGAAGATATGAAACACCATGATTGGTCAATGGATACCATTAATAAACACAAGGCAGATGAAACTTATATGTTGTGCTGGCAGTGTTACCTCTCCTATATGTGTACATTTATTTTTATTATTATCATTTATTATCATTATTATTTCAAATGTTCAATTCAAAATAAATTTCTTACAAACCTCCCCAGAGGGGCGGATAAAATTGACAGGTCGTGTTATTTCAATTCGACGACCCCTGACAAACAACTTTGCTTATCATTTATCAAAGTTTCATTTTTTTCAAAACTTACTTTCAATCATACCACAATATTTTCGTTTTATTTAAAACGAGCAAACCACACTTAAAACGACAAATAGAGGAAACATTCAAGAAACATGAGAAAAATTTAAATATTTCAGGTGCTAAAAAAAAAAAAAAAAAAATGTAATGTAATGAATTAATTATAGATAATGAGCTGCACAAAAACACAACAAAAGATGATGCTGCCAGAAATTTCATATTTCAGGATAAAATGGTCAAGCCCGCCACCCCCAGCCAACCACTCCTTTCTAGGAATCGTTGACATGGTCAGCTACTCCCCATGGACTAGTGTCCCTACACCCTATAAACTCCTCCCCAACACCCACCCACCCCCCCCCCCCCCACATCCATTTACCCCTCCATGCAAGTCCTGCAAGACAAGACATCAAACAGGAAAAGTAAGCAGAGAGTTTAATTTATCAAACATCCATTCAGGGTAATCCATGATAGATTCATAATCAACTGTTTGGTGTTAACACACAGACAGACAAGACAGACAGATTTACTGTCTCAAAGTATTACGAGGGATCCAGCTAACGACAGTTACGACACCCTGTCATATTGAACACGGAAGGGAAATAACAGCAGGCTTCTTCTCTTTCGACATTATGAAATGCCATCTTTTCGTCTTTGTTAACTACCCTCGCATATGTCTTTTTTCCCTTCATTTTTCAAAGGGATATACAGAAACCCAAGACCCTCAGAAGGATGCTGGATGTTGATGTAAGTATAAACAACCCTTTCCCTTTTACCTCTCACGTTGGTGATTAATGTACCTTCCCATACTGCTACTGACGCACTCAAAACCACAAACAACACCGGCAACTATTGGAATTTTTCGCAAGTTAGTAAGTTACCAAGGAAACTTATGACGGTGGAAAAAAACGACAATGAAATTAACTTCAATTGGTGAAAATCCCCCCTCCCCCCTTTTACTTCTCACTGACTTGGGACTCCTCACTTGTAATTTATCACTTGAGATGAGGAGTACCCACAATGGGTGTCCCCATACATGTACTTAGCAGGGTCACTCTACACACTTACTCTTCAGTTTCCACTGTGTTCTCCATTCCCAACCACCATGTGACTGTCTCTTCCCCACTTTATGATAAATAGGTACACCGGCGAGTATCTCACACACACCATCGTGTACTGACGGGTTACCTAGTACCACGGACGGAAGCCTTCCCCTCCTCCTTCCTACCTTCCTTCCGTGCACGCAGCACTCCACGATGTAGAGATACTGACAAATGTTCTCACGGTGACATCGGTACTCCGGCAGTCACTCGATTTAACTAACGCCGATGGGTACTCGGTACTCAAGAGACGGATGTTACTACATCCGAATCAATAGAGATATCCATTCTTATTAAATGCATCCATTCTGAACAAGCTGCGACTGAAACATTCACTATCTCTACGAAGCTGCCTCTGTGTCTCTCTCTGTCCGTCCCTATAATTCACTAAAAACAGCTGAACTTTTGAGTAAAATCCACTTAAATCTCTCACCGAAAAGACAGAAAGGAAAAAAACAAAAAAACAAGACCAAAAAAAACCTTCTTCCACAAGCTGCCAACCCCCGTATTTGTTTAAAATATCATATATATCATATTTCTCATTTAATATATATATATTCTTATAAAAAGGGAAAAAAATAAGTTGGGTGCAACGATATTTACAAGTTTTTTCGTTAAAAACAGTATAATTACAACCTGCCCCGTACGCATGGCTTCACCTGATTGGTTCAATACTTTTATCATCCTCCTCCAGTTCGGATCAAATCTCACGTCAATCACCGACTGATTCACGACTCTCTCCCTCCAGAAAAGGTCACACTTTATTTTGGCTAGTATCTGGTCCCCCTACATATTATTAGTTCACTTCATCCATCTGTTTCCTCCTCTCTGGTGTCTCACCCTTCCTCTGTTTGCTCTCTCCATCCCAACCCCCACCCCACCCCACACCCACCCCACACCCACCCTTCTTTTCTTTCTTTGATCTTTCACTTCCAAATTTACAACCTACAGCCAGAATAAGGTAGATGTAGGCTTCATGTAATTTGCTCTTTTCCGCTCGTCCCCGAGAGGTTTGAACACCACAGTCCGCGGCAGCGACAAAAAAGAAAAAAAGAAAAGTTCCACTAGGATCGGAATGCCTTCAGAAAAATATACCTTTTTTTTTTTATATTTATGAGTCCTGTCTCTCTCTGTTACTAGCTGATGACTCATCATCAGCGTCCTCTCTGGTCGTCGTGGTGATTCAAACTCTCTCGGATCGCCTCTTTCGTTAAGGTTCATTTGGGAGAAACATTCTTCGAGATGGAGAGACCATGTGCAGCATTAGACTCTTCTTCTTCTTCTTCTTCTTCCAAAATCTCTGAGTTATTCGTCATCCAACCTGTCTACCATCTCGTCGATCAGGGCGGGAATTTCCCCCGGTAGGTCCACCTTTAGCTTCATCACCCGTTCTGCACCTGTTGTTGATGATTCAGAAGAAATCGTTAAGGTCATTAGTTTATACTTGAGAGTTAATTCAAAGCACATATTCCATAAAGTAAATTAAAAAAAAAAAAAAAAAACTTCTTTCCTCCATTTCGTCTTTATTGAAACATCGCTATCAGATGCTACGGAGACTAGAGGAGAAACAGCATAACCTAAAACTAACAATTCAAACAACTTTGATACTTTTGTATCTTTGTGTATTTATCTTCCCCTTTTATCTTCCCGAAGACAAAGTCTAATTAGTCCCCCTTGCAGTATGCAGAGGTCCTCATTATAAAGCAAAATTAATTACAAGATTAATTTCCAAGGGAGAGAACTGAGGGAAGATCTGAATGGTTGAACGATCAACTGTATAAGACTTGAGATATACACAAAAGGGGGCGGGGATGCACTAGGTTTTGTTATTCAAACCATGTTGAATTGGTGGTAGAAACGGCAAACACTCAGGGAGTGATAATTCCTATCGACTACATTGTGTACATCATTTTTGATGGGAGAAAGGGGTGGGGAGGGGGGTGGGGTAGGGGTAAGGCAGGAGAGGGTGGAGTCCATCTGTCCCAGACTACCTGAAGGGGAAAGATTTCCTGACAGAATATACCAATGCCCCCACCCCACAACCTTTAGGGAATTAAGGGTACAGATTTCTCTCTGGGGTTAACTACTGAAAATGATTGATTTGATTCTGAAAACTCACTCATAACACTTATATGTCTGACATCTGTGATCTTCATTAAAATCTTAGCAAAGGCGTTGCTCTCCTTCGGCCTCCTCTTGTGCACGTAGAGACGAAGGCCTTCCAGGTACGGCTCCTGCATCTTCTCCACCTTCTTGGGGTTCTCCAGTCCGGTCCGATCTGTGGATTTGACGATCGATAAAAGGTGTTTACACTATCGTCATTATTATCCCCTCTTCTAAATCTAATTGGAACAAATCGGCTAGTTTGATAAAGCATTACACTGTTGGTGTAAACATTCCTTAAGATCCAACAATCACCATACACATCATACGATGGAGACGTGTTATTTGCTAAGACTGTTTGTGAATGCCCATGCAATAAGACTCAGAAAATATGATATTCAATTTATTTCCACATTTCATTTATTTACTTATTTATTTATGCATCCTTCAGAAACAACAATATGACGTATAAACATATATCTGGAGGATTATAGTAATACAACGTAGTTGTTATCATGAGTTGTACACCGATGGATATTTATATACACATATATACATGAGAACGACAATACACGATTTATAGCTGCATGTGACATTGATTTCTTACAATTGGACAATACCAAACTGGACCATTGACATAAAGCTGACCGGAAAACGAAATACGTTTAGTCTGGTTCCGATGCCCAAACATATTCATAAGTGAGGTAAGCCATATTTATGTTACATATTCATGAACTTGTGGGCACCACTGCAGGGTTATCTACTGACTAATGTAGCAACATAAAAAGGAAGATACCAGGATATCCTTCTTGAGATACCGTGTTTAAAAGCTAGGAGGGAGTCACATACACACACACATACATGTTTGTATTACATTCAGACCGAGGACCCCAATGTATTTTCCATCGTTCAAATCCACGTACCCTAACCTTAACAATACCCCATACAATAGAATTCTTCCGAGGACATGGTGATTATTTAGAAATCACAACCGAGGACCTGAAATTCTTTTGTTCAAGTCCTTGGTCAGAATACAAAACAAACGCACACACACAGGTGTGTTTACATTCAGACCGAGGACCCCATTGTTTTTCCCATTGTTCAAATCCACATACCCTAACCTTAACAATACCCGATAACAATAGAATTCTATCGAGGACGAGGTGATTCTCTAGAGATCACATCCGAGGACCAATAATTCTTTGTTCAAGTCCTCCGTCAGAATACAAAACAATTGCACATGCGCTTGACTGCATAGGTTCCGATCGGCGCAAAAGCATCAAAACCATAAAACAATAATCTGTTACTTTTGGTCCACCAGAATTACAACAGAAACTGACATATAGTAGGCAGAAAAAAAGAAATAAATTGTACATGACAAAAACTAGAATTATGTATCCAAGTGACAAGGCACGGTAAGAATGACGCCCGCGTTGCACCACCCTGTGCATATAGGGGTCTTTATAAGATCTGTGCACCTTTTTTTTTCTGTTCTTTTTCGTCGGGTTATTGAGTGTTGCTATGTGATTATGTAAATTTAGGGGTCATGACCTGACCTTTGAGACATTGATAAGCCACACATACCTCCACTGATGAGACAAACAGCGGCCAGAAGAGCCATCTCCGCATGATCTATCTTCAGTTTCTTAAAGGACTGCGAGAGCTTGACGATATCGTCCATCAAGGACCCGAAACCTCCGGTCTTCAGTTGAGTTTTGTTCAGCGTCATACCGCTCGAAAACGTCACAGCGCCGCCCTCTCCCTCTCCTTTGTTAAACTTTGAGCTGATCCGTAACGTCTGTGTGTAACAGAAAAGGTCCAAGAGTTATAAAGAGAGAGCATTAAAGTCAGAGTAATCTTTTTATATTTTTTTTTTATTTTTTGTGAAACCGATGCAGATAATTTCTAATGATGACTCCTCTTTGAATGGAAATTTAACCTCTAACCTTTTTCCACCAAATCAACCTGGCAAGACCGGTTCGTTTTCCAGAGAATTCAATAAAATCACGTTGTCACGAGAGGATATTACGTCCACCATTCCAGAGGTAAAATGAGATGGCTGTGTTGTACTCAAACTAACACAAATAATGGGATGATACTAAATCTAGCACCTTTTTTTTGGGGTCAATTTTAGGGGGAAAACACAAACTTTGATCTCTATCAGATCAAATAATTTGGAGGGGGTATGGTTGATGTGGGATGGGATGGGATGGGGTGGGGTAGGGTGGAGCAGGATGGGGCAAAGATAAAGCGATTCGAAAATTCAAATTGAACGAACTTACTAAAATTTCCAAACAAGCAGCTTTCAGGAGCGTGATCTGGTCAGACGTCGTCAGAGAGAGAAACCCGGGAAGCTTTTTGGCAAAGTCGACGACCATGACTATAGCTCGAGTGGAAACCGTCGTGACACAATCGAGCATCTGTGTGTCTGTCTGTGTGACTGGGTCTGCTTGAGGTTCGACGGGCTGAAAGATACAAACAGGAAGTAGAACCTCACCAACACCGAAAGGCTAAAACTTTCTGTATTACCAGGGAAGACAGATGAGTTTACCATTCATGTTGTATGCATCTCCTCCCTGTCACCCCACCCCACCCCACCCCATCCCCCACCGTTTCATTTTCCATGAGACCACTCTCCGTTCATCTGTTGTGTTCAAAGGATGGACACGCATGCCACGTACATGAAGAGAAAGATTGGGTTAATTATAACTGAATATTTTCAACTGGAGTAATTTTATCTATCAAGGCCTAAAGATGTGAACCATCCATATTCAACTCTTTGTTATCATTCCCTGCAAATAAAATAAAAAATCACCACAAAATTTCACAAGTGCAGTAGAGATCATACAAGGACAGTCAGAGTGAACAAAGCAATATTTAAACATTGTTTATTTTGTTTCATTTGTTTTTTTTCATTAAGACTGAAGGAACCATAGAGTGATACAAAAATATGCTAAAATGTGCTAGACATAAATTCATACAGTATCTCAAAAAACTTCCGCTTTATTACTGCATCTGACGCATTTTGACATTTTCATTGTTGCAACGTTTCCATGGAGACAAAGATGGGAAAAGCGTGCAGACCTCCTTTGGTGCAATTTCCGTAACAGGTCAATTTCTTTTTAGACTTGATACACTTTACAGTCCCTTTAAAAACTTTTTCTTAGTAATATCCAGATTGATGGATTATGTTAAAAGAAACTTTCAACCCAAGAAGAATGCTTGTTATTATAAACCACCAGGGTAATTTGTTAAAAAGTTGAACGATAATGGAGGAAATTCTTTAACGCAGATTTCCGAGTTGAAATTTTTCACATGGTATTATTATTATTATTATTAATATGGAAAAGAGTCTGGGCGACACCGAAATGTTGTCACAAAATAGAATAATTAATTACTATTGAGATAAGTTTCCGTACGGTGATAAAATCTGAGAGGATGTCTTAGTTCGTTAAACTGCGATCTGTGAAAAATACTTGATTTATCTTGGAATAAATTGTTGACAAAATACAATTAGCTGCTTGTGAAAGAAACGACTTTAGTTCAGACGTAAAAATTGAAATATCATTTAATGAAACTATTTGAGTGAAGCTTATGTCTTTTATATCTGTTCTGGTTGTCACGGTATTCGCAAAATATTTTGAATGTCTAGAACAGGGCTCCTTTAACTTGATGAAATCAATCATGGATTTCTTAGTCATGTCCCAACTGATATTCTTAAAATCTCTCTGTTTAAAAATTTGTCAGAATTCTACTGTTAGTCTACTCTCTCTTCTGTAAGATTTATTTTAACATCACAGCATCCCAAACCTGAAATGCAATCTCTCCTTGTAAACAATCTGTAACGTTGCTAATCATTTGAGGAAAAAAACCATTCACTATACTGACTCTTATGTGGCGCGACTAGTTTGAATAGTATGCCTGCTAGACTAGCTTGATCAGCCACTTTCATTGATGAGACATTAAAGGCACATTTCCAAATGCCTTTAAGTGGTATAGGTATGTAATACCTGTTTTGAGGGTAAGTTTTTTCGTATCTTCTTTTTTTTTTTCTCTCTCTTCTTTTCGTTGTACCTATATTTCCTACGACTAAATTTGCATTTTGTACTTGATCTTGGTTCTTTTCAGCATAATATAATTTTTTTCCCTTTTTATATGGCTCTGCAGAACTTAAAAATACTTTCTGATATTATTTTTTGCAACAATTTAAACAAAATAAGCCACTTTTGAAATGTATAACATGGTTGACTTGGGGTTGTGACTGTACGTACAGCTGTGCTCGGGATTATATAGCGTTTGTTTGGTAGCGTTTGTTTGGTAGCGTGATTTTAACAAAGTCAAGGCTGCCACCAATAGAGATGAGTGAGGGTTCTAACTCAGGACTGCAAACGAGATTATACTAAAGAGCTACTTATCCCCAGATTATGGTGCACCAGTCTAAACTTGAGATGATGGCTACCAGTTTTAAACTTTATATGAGGAGTGCCAGTACTTGACCCCAGATTATGGGAACTTAGCAGATCATGGGTTCTCAATAATAGACTGTAGGTACCGGCACTAAACCCTAGATTATGGGTACTGGCACTAAACCCTAGATTATGGGTACTGGCACTAAACCCTAGATTATGGGTACTGGCACTAAACCCTAGATTTGTAGTAGCACTAAACCCTAGATTATGGGTACTAGCACTACACCCTAGATTATGGGTAGTGGCACTAAACCTTACATCATGGGTACTGGCACTAAACCCTAGATTATGGGTACTGGCACTAAACCCTAGATTATGGGTACTGGCACTAAACCCTAGATTATTTGTAGTAGCACTAAACCCTAGATTATGGGTACTAGCACTACACCCTAGATTATGGGTAGTGGTACTAAACCCTACATCATGGGTACCGGCACTAAACCCTAGATTATGGGTACTGGCACTAAACCCTACATTATGGGTACTGGCACTAAACCCTAGATTATGGGTACTGGCACTAAACCCTAGATTATTTGTAGTAGCACTAAACCCTAGATTATGGGTACTAGCACTACACCCTAGATTATGGGTAGTGGTACTAAACCCTACATCATGGGTACCGGCACTAAACCCTAGATTATGGGTACTGGCACTAAACCCTACATTATGGGTACTAGCACTAAACCCTAGATTATGGGTACTGGCACTAAACCCTAGATTATGGGTACTCAACAGTGCATTATAGGTACAGGTACTACACATTATTTTATGGGTACTCAACCATAGAGTATAAGTACAGTGCTAAAACCTTGATTGTGGGTACTCAATAGTAGCATATAGGTACTAGTACTAAACCTACATCATGGGTACTCAAACAAGATTATAAATACAGGATTTGGGGTACACTCCATAAAACTCAGATTATGTGTACCAGTACTGAAGTATTAGTACTTAACTGACTGGATACTGAGTACCAGATCCAACTGTAAAATTATGCATACAGGATATCACTGGTTAGAACATGCCCAAACTTCCCAAAAGGTGAAAGAGTACCAAAACAGCAATTTTGGCTTGATTACTAAAACAGACTCGTTAGAATGTAGGGTGCAGATTGCCTGTCAGCCAGTGTGCTTAAATATTAAACAACGTAGAGCTTAAATTTGACAATTTAAGGATTGTTGGTGGGGGATGGGTTAGGCCAGGGGTGGGGGAGAAGAGGCTGGGGTTTCTGTAATCAAAAGTAAGCATGTGCATAAGCAACCAATCACCATGATGATGCAACAGATCTTACTTTTTATTGGCCGAGCAGGATGATGCAAAACCAATTTTGGTTAAAAGACATTTTTCAAGGATGATATTTTAGACTAGAAATATTACTTGCCCAGCATCAAAAAGAATGGAAATAAATGCCACAGAATTTTACCGATGTAGTTTATAAAACGCTAGGTTTAGAAACGGGTGATTCTAGTAGGAGTGGGACAGAGTTGGGGTGTCATAATTGTATTTGAATCTCTGTTATAAAGTTAAGAAGGTGGATTATGCAGTTGAAGGAGAGTTAATGTTTGGGGGGGGGGGGGGTAAATTACAAACTAAAATTAAAAAATTTTCTTTCAGCTCTTCGAATAATCCATGTCCTGCTATGTAATTTCCGTCATGTACCTGAGAAATTTCAACTATCCCTCAAACTAATTCTGACTTAAATGAAATAGTTGTGTGCATTAAATTTGTAATTTGGGAATTTTGGGACGCAGAAATTTAACACTTTTTAAGTCCTGCTCCTGAATTCTGGTTTTGAGATTTCACGTCACTGTGGATTTATATTTTATATTGCCCACTTTTAAAGCATTTTAAGAATTTGAGTAAATTATATTTAGGTATTTGCTAATTTTGTGTGCTTGCGAGTATATATACACATGTGTGGGAATTGATCAGTGCTGTCCATTCAGCTAGTTAATCAGAAACACCTCCTCGTCACACTGAGCCAAATATTGAACGATCATTTATTACTGACTGAAAAATGAATCGTTTCGTTACACTGAACCAAAATATTGATATATTTCGGAACGACCAAAGGAAAGTCTGCACCTAGAGACCCCCAATTAGTGTGAAATTCTTGTGAAACGTTTGCAATACAGTTTATAACAACATCCAAAATGAGATGCTCCCAGCCAAACCAGTAGACATTTGTCGTGAAGTTTTGCATGAATTTTAGCCATTTCTTGACCATTTCTAAGCGACAGATATGATCCCCGATGACATATCATGTTACTTTTTAAAAATCCGCTAAAATCACACCGGCGGTGATGATGGGGTCGGTCATAAAATTTTGATGGTTTGCAAATATGAACTATGTTCGCATCAGTAACGCGGTTTTGAAATAAACTTTCTCTATTTCGGGTTAAATATGGTTAGTATTGAAAAGACCGTTTCAGAGTAGTGTGTATGACTGTCGAAAGCTAGATAGATCGCTCTTGAATTGAGGGACGCGAATATTATATCGCCGGCATGAAAGCTTTCCTATGAAAAATCTAGCTTCTCTCTCATAGTGTTAAAAAAATAAACAAAAAAAAACCTTGGCCGACATGATTCAGGTTTACGATGCTTTTCTTTTCATTTTTTATCATTAGAGAATTATTCTTTACTTAAACCGTCTGGTCGACAATTAATTTTTCTGATACGTCAAATGCCTTTGCATGAAAACAAATTTTGTGCCCACCGAGGTAAAATCGGGTGAACTCCAAAGATATTGCAGAAAGTCTTCGCTTATGGAATCAATGGTTCGATCCAAACTGCAGCCATCAACGGGAGAGTCCTTGGATTTGTCGGCGGACGAAGATGAGCATTGTGCTTCTGGCTGTAAATGGCCATGCAAAGCACATGATTGGATGTTATGGGAATATGTGTGTTTTTTTTTTTCAATGATATGATTGAAAATGTATATTATCGCAGTGATAAGAAAAACAAAGGGTGTGGGGGGGGGGGGTTGGGTGGGTGATAGAAATTAAAAGCAGGAGCAAAAAGAAGAAAATGAAAAACGTACATTAATACATGAAAGGGAAGAGTGTACGGTGTAAGTAGCATGAAGATGTGAGTATGGGGAGTGATGGAAAGAAATAGAATGGGAAAACAAGAGAAGTGGAAAAATTACAATGTTCAGACCACCAGTTTTAATAAAGCATGCAGCAGTCATTCATTAACCCATAACCAATTGCTAATTCTTAAGGGGGGGGGGTGGGGCTTGTCACTCAGTTTTAATACTAATCCCATGAAAAACCACACTATGAAAGATGCACAAGCATATATGTTCCACAGGTACATTTTTAATCGGTTCCAATGTACAACCCCCCCACTGCCCCCCCCCCTCCACCCGTACCGACCTGCATCCTCCCTCTTTGAGCTCTATACCCAAGCTCTTTACCCAACAATGGGGCTGACTTGAAGGAGAACAAAGAAAAGGGGTGGGGGAAGAAAAAAAAACAACTCAAGTGTCAGGTGTACTAGACACTATAATACAACTCACAAGGGATTCCACATGAAACAACCTAAACCCAGAGCATCCAAAGGGATGCATTGTGGGTAACACTACTTACAAAAAAAAAATTACTTGCAGGTGTTTCTCACTGAGCATCCAAAAAAGTTGGGACATTTTTATAGGTAAAGTCATAATCAATTTCAATTTTGTATCCTTACCTTAACACACTACATAACATATTTTGTGAGACCCGCCCCCCCAAAAAGAAAGAAGACATACAAACAAACAAACAACAACAAAACTTGAATCAAATAAAAAAGCTGCAGAATCGTTCGATCGGCTCCGACGAGCTCGACGAGCTCCGTAAATCTTGTTTCGGGGGCAAAATGTTTCCACTTACGACTGGAAATGCTGAACTTTGTGGCTCTGCGAGGAAGGTGTCGTCGTGAGCTTTCGTGACCGACTTGATGACCTCCTCGATCTCGTTCGGAATCGTTACGCTCTGCGTCACTTCTGTGTCTTTCTTCTTCTTATTTCTGTCGTTTCTGACGCCTTGACGATGAAAAGAACAAATGAATATGTGAAAAGGACGAAGGCATTGTCAAAAATTTGCATTAATAATACGACCCACGTGTAAGTCGTCTCCTTCATAAATCCATCCCTGAAAAACCCGGAAAAAATTGTCGGTAGAACTGCTTTGAAGTTTTAACCTCTCTTGTGTATTTGTATCGATAATTTTTGCTCGTGTAAAAAATAGACAATCGTATGGATATGGATATAAGACAAACAAAAACAATCCCCCCCCCCCTTTTAGGCAAAAATATAACAAGACTATTATCAAAATTATACTATCTATTTTAAAACCCTCTCTGTTTAAAGCCAGCCAAAATCCTAAATTATTCACACTTTTTTGGAAGTGTAACCAACAACCATTTATTAAGTTATTTCTTATTTCTAAATCTCGGTGTTAATTTTTTGTTTTGACAAAGTGATGTCTAAAGCCATATTTAATACCCTCGCAGGTGTTTATTTATTTATCTTTTGGAAGGAGTATCAATCTGACGCCAGCTAAATAGAATGGATTATCATGAATATATTCAGGGATACTCCCAGCAACTGCATGTTTAGTTTTAGAAGCAAACTAGCATAAATAAATCAACCTTTTTCCTTTTTCTACACTAGGCTGCAATCTTGATCCGAGGAAACTTGATTCTTGTCAAAATAATCAGGCCAATCAACGCTTGAAGGAGAATGTCCTGCAGTTTAAACCTGGATAATGTTTTGAACATCTGTATAAGATGAGGGGGTCGAAAGATAGATGAACCCACCCCTCCAAAATAAAATATATAAGAAAGGGTAAATAAATGGCTCCACTTTTCTGTTCTTGTAAATACCGCTAACAATTTTGATCCCACAGAGGGGGGAAATTCTGGCCACTTCAAAAATGCAGACTTCAGATCCCCTATCTCAAACCTATACTGTCAATAATGGATCTTAGGAACTGTATCCTTAAGTAAATAGTTGTAAATCGTCAAATTTGGTCAACTTTACGAGTCAAGAGGCCATTTGCCCTACGTATCTATAATAGGTGTCTATGTTTTCAGCTTTCCTGTTTCGAGATATGAGTCTTTTTTTTTTTTCTAAATGCGAGATCCGTCGTAAGATGGTATTTGCTCGACACAATTTTTGAATACTGCCATCATTTTAAAGGTAATCTTTTTTTTTTACACCAGCTTGCACTATTCACAGATCTGCCTGCCCCTTTGACTCTCTGTTGCTATGGTTACTACACTCACAATCTTTGGACATGCCCACCGCGAAACACTTCTGGAAACGACAGTACTGACATCTATTTCGTGTGATTTTGTTGATTTCACATTGTTTGTCTCTGTGACACGTGTACTTCATGGCTTTCTGGACACTTCTCCTGAAGAAACCCTGCAAAAGGTAGAAGAAGATGAACAATAATGGATCAAAATAATTTTTATAAATTTTTTTTAACAAATTTGAACAATGGAGTTTACCAAGTTTTGATGATAGTCTAGCATAAGCGGTCAAAAATTTTCTGCGAACATGTAATGTTATTATTATTACACCAGTACTTATAGAGTGCAATATCCCTAAGCTCAATGCGCTGAACAAACAAGTAAACTATACAACAATTAACCATAGACTTCCTTGAAGTAATGCGTTTTCAACAAAGACATAAAGGTAGAAACAGAACATGCATTCCGAATGTTTGACGGGAGTTTGTTCGACAGTTCAGGAGCAGTGTGACTGGAGGCATGGTTTCCAATTCTCTTGCTGGAAGGTAAATAATGGCATGTTGCATGCTTCTACACAATTTATGTCGACCTAGGTGTGTAGAAACGGCGAAATGGAAAAACCGAGATTGGCATTCGATGGGAGATTCTGTAAACGGGGTGCAAGTCATCACACACACGCAGATCTGACGACCGGACAACGTCTGCGAGAAAAATCCAATAGGTCAGCTCGTACGAGCTGCAGTCGCCGATTTAACAAGAAGTCACTTTCATCTAGTTATATAATAACACACCGCAAAGTGGTAGTATCTGTTTTAAAATATGGCAAGAATAATAATGGACAATTCAAAGAAAACAATCAGGAAAATAAATCCATAAATGTCCATAAATGCATTCTTTTCAAAATTTCTATCCTTGATGTTTTTCGAGTTTTGTACCAAAAATGAACCTTGACGCAAACAAGTGCGTGGATATCACAGATGATGCACGACCACTGACAAATTTTAATTTTCTTCAAACATTTTCTTCAAGTTTTCTACTTTTTTTTAGTGAAAGTGGATGGATGCCTAAGGATGTGGAATACATAGTATTATTGATGTTCGCCTGGTATTCCTGTATCAGATTAATTTTTACCAATTCCCCTGGTAACCGTTTTCGACCCTTAGGTCAAAAACAAGTAGGTTGTAAAAATAAGAAAACTTTTCCATCTTTTGTTAATGTTGCATCCTTGACATAATTCCAAGTTTCTGTTTGGTACAAACTGTGACAACTTCAAACGATCTTCAAAAAGAGCCAAATGGCATGTAGGAATCTTGGGCAATGTTTTACCGAGAAACTCAGATTAAGTTTGTTCCTCCTTTTACAGGCCAAGAATACAAGAAACAAAGAAGTTACCTCTGACCTTGTCTGTTAGCATGTGTTTACCATATTTCATAATCACAACCAATTTACTGACAATCATAAGAAATCAAATAACAGGCCCGTGCCAACTTTTCTGACACTGAGAAGTCAAATAAAGGCAGCTGTTTCCAACTGGTTTCCTTCAAATGAACTTTTCTCTTCAAATGGATATATATTTATATATACATATATATATATATATATAGATATACAGACCGAAGTTCGTACCACTCGACCACAGTGATTCTACTGGAAACGTAATGAGAAGGAAATCCAGAACAGTGAAAAAACTTCCAGGCTCCACCAGCCTCCCGCTTTGTACGTGGACACTCTAACCAACTAGGCCATGGACGCTGAAGTTATATATATATATATATGCATATATATGCATATATATATATATAAATATATATGCATATATATATATATATATATATATGTATCTAGATATATATATATATGTATCTAGATATATATATATATATCTAGATAAAGATATATATATATATATATGCATATATATTTATATATATATATATGCATATATATGCATATATATATATATATGCATATATATGCATATATATATATATATATATATATATGTATCTAGATATATATATATATATCTAGATAAAGATATATATATATATATATTTATGTGTTTGTTTGTATATATGTGTGTGTGTACGATTCTGTTGGACTTTAAGCATTGTTGCCTAGAGACAATCATCAATTTTGTAAATAAACAGGATGTTTATGAAATATGAAAGATTTGACATAATGATTGCCTCCAATACAATACAATGAAAATATATAATTACACAACAAAATTTCAAGAGTATAAATTATGTCAGAGAAAGAGATTTTGAGTGCCAAGTACGTCACTACGGTAACCGCAATAAGTGCACTCTGAGAGGATACCATACTCGTGAGGATCTCCCGAAAAAGATCATTGGGGTCAACTTTCGTATCATTACGCACTACCCACCATACATGGAAACAATAGTAACATTCTGGATAACTGCCAAAGTCAAGGTAGTTCACAAGTAAATGGGTGAACGAAGAAATACAAGAGCAAAAACAACCAACAAATCGGTTCACTTTTCTGTGAACTTGTTCGATGCCTTCTACTGTTTGTTTTTTGAGGAAAAAAAATCCTACATCAAAATCCGTTCTAAATCATTTTCTTTTTATATGCAAATATATAACATCTAGGTGACGTTATAGTTTCACATGGGTATATTACCGAGCATATCGACTCTAATATCTGATATCAATGTAAGGCTGGTACTTGTTATACCCATCGTCAAATAAAGATATACCATCTATTCTCCCACCTCGCGTCCCACGCCCACTAAAGACGACCCCACTTCTAAAGGTTAACTTTCCTTCTTCCTTTCCATTTCCCTTTTCATTCCCTTTAGTCAGAGAGATGACTGGTACAGATACAGGGAAGGATGGGGCTGATGTTAGGTACATTAAGCCCCTCCCCTGCCCCTCCCCCCCACCTTTCAATCTCACACTAAGGTAGTTATTAGCATTTATAACCAAATTTTAGATTAAAGTATCTCCTAGCAATGTGCATTAGTAACATTTGGTTATAAATGGCAATAACTACCTTAGTGTGAGATTGAAAGGTGGGGGGGGGGGTGATGTTTTCCCTTTTTCCACCACCTATTCCCCACATATTTGTGTGAGTGGGAGGGGGGGGGACAAAAATCAGCTCCTGGATGTGGTGCCAAAAAATTCCTCAAAATTTTATGGCAGTGTCAACATT
Source organism: Apostichopus japonicus (assembly GCF_037975245.1). NCBI lineage: Eukaryota > Metazoa > Echinodermata > Holothuroidea > Aspidochirotida > Stichopodidae > Apostichopus > Apostichopus japonicus. Next base: position 9,810,388 of record NC_092583.1, read on the forward strand.
ATATTATGTTGATTTTAAATAAACCAAAACTATGAAAAGCAAAGGAGAGGGGGTGGATGGGAGGAATAGATAGGAAGGGAATGAGGAAGGCAAAAGAGTAAGGAGTAACAGTCGAAAGCGAGAGTCAAAAGGGGGCACATTAAATAAGAAAAGCTCTCTCAGATAAACTCTCCAACAGAAGAGAAAGGAGATATACACACATACTTCACAATACAATGCATTCCGTCTTACAGGATCAAGAATCTATTTACACAACTCCCTTATCAATCATTGGGAGACACAGAATCCCATTATCTAGCATTGAAAAAACCAGAGCCTATTCTCTCAAAGGTCATATCATTGATAACCGGTCTCTCTCTGGTTTCCACAGATGAAGATGATGGCTGATATTTTAGCTGATAGACTGCAGGGACCACTGTGGTACAGAAGCTGACCTTTTAAAGTTATTGTGACCATATACCTTTCTCTGTTAACCTTATATAATAACCTGTCCCCCCTAACTTGACCACAAGAATCTGCCCACAAGATATTTATGAGACTCAGCAGGAGAACAGATTAAAGTTGACAAGTTTATCCACCCAGTTCTAAGTTTGGGAGGAAAAAAAAGATACCTGCTGCATGAGGTATTAAAGTCCCTCCTCCTCCCCCCCTCCCTGCCCTCCTCTGTATAAGCTGATTCCTAATATTATAATTCAACTTGTAATGGAAGAGAAGAAGTATATTTTATGAAAATTTAACAAACAGGGGAAGCCCCTTGAACTTTCTGTGCCATGTGACTAATTTTCAGACAAAAGTTTCAGTTACAATTGTAAGTCATGAAAAATTGAAAGTTGATCAAATTCTCTTTCTTTATCCCCATTACAAAAATAGCTTAATGAAGAGCGTGAACAAACCTTCCAAAAAAAAAAGAACGTTGTTAGTATTTTTGTTTTTGTTTTTGGCTACTCTACAATATGCAATGTTTGGATTTTAACATCCCATCAATGTTTTTGCCCTTCCCCCGTTCAGCACGGGTTAACGCAGATTTACAACCGATGATTGCACTCAATTCATTCCGACAAAACAACATCCTATACTCCGTTATGGCGGTTTGGAGATAACTCTAAGGTTACATCTGAAGGACAAAAGTTCTTTTTTTCGTGGAAGAAACGAACGCATTTTCCCATTCTCATGTGATTTTGTTTACAGACCAGACTATTTCCTTTTGATATTTCCTGTGCTAGATATGGATAACCGGGAAGCTTGCTGTTGTGGAAATTTTGAATGGTTGACTATAATATGAACAAATTCTAGCACAACAACAAGAAATACTAAACAAAACTAAAAGTTCAATTTTTTTTTTAAATTTTTTTAAATTTATTTTTTGGTGGGTAATTCTTACAAATTTCACGGGCAACCCCATTAAAGGGCATCAAACTCCTTTAAAGTAACCCATCAGAGGGCATCAAACTCCTTTAAAGTATTGACCTACTTCTGAAATACACATTTCAAGTACTGTGCATTCTCTTGCATCAATCCCAGAGCTACACAACTGACTGACAACCCACCCAACCAACAACCCTGGTAATTCACAAATTGACATCTTGTGAAATCAGCAATAGAGACTGAATACACCCCTCCCCCCCCCCCCGGGAGTTCCACGACTATCACTGGGAGACAGCAGGATTACACAACTGTTGTCTGATAGCCATTGCATGGACTTGACCAAAACCTCAAGGTGAACTGACCACACTGACCCTGGTCAAAATCTCTTTATACTCGCCCCAGGGGTATCACTATTTTAAACAGAAAGGAATCTCTACTGTGGATTAGAAGATTATGGTAGTTTTAAACTTCAAGAGTCTAAATAATACCACGTTTTGTAGACATGCTTGTCTAGGTGTGGTTCGCCTTCTACTTGTCAATAATACCAGTTTGTCTGTTAACAAAGTTTTTTTCCATATATTTAAGTTGATTTTCATCTATTTTCAATACCAATTGATACATTGCATAAAAATTTCAAAGTCATGAATTCTTTAGTTTTATTTTCCAACATCCTCCCCCCCCCCCCACACCCACACAGCTTTTCTTGCCATGTTGGTGTCACTAGAAGAAATATTAACTTGAAAAAGCATCTAGGCGACATTATTTTTTAACTCACTAATTTGTTTTTGTCACAATTATCGATAACTGACTAAAGTTGATGAGTACTACTCAATATGTTTGTAAAGGACTTGCAGTTGCAGGTACGAACGTGCACTAGAACACTGTTCATTTTTCTGTACTCTAATTCATGTTTTTGTACTCTAATTCATGTTTTTGTTGGGTACTCACAATTGCACTGTACACTTGTACTTGTCCTGTACTTTAAGTTGTCCCCCATCATTCTGTTTAATACCCAACTTATAACTTCTTTCACGTAGAACAAACCAATCACAGAGAGAGATACTTTATATAAGTTCTGATGTAATCTCAAAACAAATTGCCACAGAACGGTGCTAAAAAGAGCTAAATATATAAATATCATTAAATCGACTTTAAAATCCCCATTTGAAGCTTATATACATACGCAAATGTATAGCCACACTTTACGAAACTTTACCGGAAGATGTATGCAAATGACTCGACAACCATCCATCAAATCATTCTACATTGACTTCTGCAGCCGTATAGAAATTAAGTTGAGGGTAGCTATTAAATAAATATTGAACTGAACTTGATTTACTAGTACACAGCATGCAGAATCATTCATAACTTATGACTGGTACACTTGTATGAGAGAGCAGCATTGAGCATAGTAATTTTCATGTAGCATTAACAAACCTTGTAGGAGTAACAGTGTGTATTTCATAACTTTATATAATATATGTATAAATATATATAACTATATATATAGTTATATGTATATAGTTATATATACTGTTTATATGTTTATATAGATATATATATATGGTTATATATATCTATATATATATATATAGATATGTATATATGTATATATATCCTGTACATTAATACTATTAAGAAAAGCAAAACCACTCAGCTTAACTGCTGTGATGACATCATCCATGACAAAAGTGCACCACCAAATTTGCAACAACAACAAGAAAAAAAATAAAAAAATAATAATAATATTTTCACCATAAAAAATGTGTTTTTTTTTTATTTATAGGAATGTGATTTTTAGACCTTAGGATACAGAAAATGAACTTCACCGTGTTATAACCAAACAATCAACTTCAGCCACCAGCATATATTTCTTTAAACATTAAAGCTAGTCAATGCACTACCGACCTACCCAAGAACCGAATCAATCATAACCCGTAGCGCTGCTGTACGTGTCTGTTAGATTTGGCTGCTATAATGAAAGCTAAAATAATAGAACTAGCAATGATGAAAAACAAAGTCAATTTGTGAATTGTCTTTCATCTCCGTACGTCTCCCCTCATTCATCATCGCGCAGGAAGCATTCAAACGATTTGACTCCCTACTACTATGCAAAAGTGAACCGGGCGGACATAACATCATGCAATGATTGACCTTTCAAGTAGAGGAACCTAACAATAACTTTCGGTTTTAAATATTCTTCAATTAGGGCTTTAAACAACACTCTTAATTATGAAATACAAATATTTAAAGGTTTTGATGACCGATGATAAGCGGCCTATTCTGCAAAGCTAATGACATAACTTTAACAAAGGGAGCAGTTGAAACTATGGAAATTGCTTTCTTTCCTTTAGGTACCTAGTATCACTACTAAACAAATGGACAATCCCCAAAAAGGTCAAGTGTGTGGGAAAACTGTTGATAATGGTGGTTGGTTGGCCATTGTTTTGTACAGTTCAAATATGCAAAACTATTAAATAAAACCTCCATTGGTAGGTACTCTTAGTTTAACTGATTCATCACCCAAAAGATATGAACTTACTATCAGGCAAAGCCACAACTAGTTAAGAGATTTGACCATACTCTGGAAATTATTTGCAACATTAAGGCAGGAATCTGATGGGGGATGGGTGTTTGGGGGGGGAGGGGGTTTGACTCAGTTTCAAGAATTAGGAATTTTTCAGAATCATTCGTTACTATGGCGGCAGTATCAATAAAGCCGGCATAAACATATGTCTTTTTCCCTTTTTCCTTTTCTTGTTGAAGCAAAATGTCAAAGGAAATGTATGTGAGTCATTATTCTCAGACAAAGTTTACCATCAATAGAATTGGTACAATGACAAACTTTCAAACATTTAGTCATCATTTGACATGAAAAATTGATTTGCCAAGCAAATGGACCTAGGAGAAAACTCTAAATACCAAAATCAGGACATGAAGATCCACCCCTTTAAAGGGAAATTAATTCAAGCAACCAAAACTCTTGAAAAGAAATGAATGATAGTTGTTTGAAAATAATCCCCCCCCCCCATAGAAGCTTCCAGTCGACTTATAGCTGGGTAGGAAATATATTTATATTTTTTTTAAAAAGTGCAAAGACATAAATGTTATGTCAAAAAACCTTTTCATAATAATAATAATAATGATAATAATAATAATTATAATAATATTAATAATAATATTAATAATAATAGTAATTATAAAAATAATAATAATAATAAATGAGACTTATATAGCGCCAAATCAGTACACAAAAGTCACTGCTCAAGGCGCTTTACAAAGAAAGCTGATTAATTTACAAAAGAACAAGTGAAAAGATGGGTCTTAAGTAGACTTTTGAATGTAGAAAGTTTAAAGCATGTTCGAATGTGATCTGGTAACTTGTTCCAGAGATAAGAGCCAGAGTATTTGAAGCTTCTGTAACCATAGGTCTTCAAGCGTGGTTTAGGAACAGTTAAATACAGTTTGTTGGAGGAACGAAGTGTGCGAGTTGTATTCATGGGATATTATGTATTGACAAAATACAGTAAGGCACAGTGTGCAAAATAGGATGCTGAGGGGGCTGCAGCCAGGCTGCATAGGATGACATTATTGGTGCTGTGCAGTTGAAATGAATTTGCACTACTGCTTTAACAGGATGGACACTGCTGGTCTTCAGAGGTAATCTCTATTCTTTGATATAGATTCAATAATCTTGCTGCAGGGGATTTAGCAGCTGCTGCAGCTTTTCATTTTGACACACAGCTTTAATTTTTTTTTTCTTTGAAGGGGGGGGGGGGGAAAGAATATTTTATTGTTATCTGGTCACTGAATCCAGAATGTTACCTCAATCGCCCTTACTTTCTGATCCAAACCATCCATTACAGCTGTCATGAATGAAATTTGAGCAAAATAACAGCTTAAAATATTTTCAATTTTTGATGTACAGTTTGAGGCAAAGTATCGCATATTGAACGGAAAAATAGCCACCTTATTATTATTTAGATAGAGTTATTCCAGCTGTAAGTTTGACTTTAAATGCAAAAAGTGTTAACAAATTGTTACAAAATTTAAACTAACTTTTAATGAAGCGTAATGAACAAAGCCCACGGAAAGCGAGACTAAATCTAACTCTAGACAAGTCTAAATCTGGTTAACTATTCAAACTGTTTTTGTTTCTAAAATAACCAGATTAATTCAATATATTCAGTCATCTATTCAATAATTGCAAAAGTTCATTTTGATCCTTTCAAAAACAAAACAGTCTTCTTTTCAAGGGCCTTTGAGGTATCTGTAAATAAGGCAGCCTTTACACAGACTGACCCTTTAGAGTACAATTCCTAAACGAAAAACCCTTATAATTGATAATATTTACTCTCATCTCAATAAAAGATAAGGGCTGGTAACCTTTTAAAACTTTGGACAGTGACCTAGCAATCTTGACCAAGGTCAACAAGCAATTTCCCTTGGCCAAAATGAAATCTACAGACTTCTTGAGAACTATTTTAAGATATCTCCTTTTTAGTAATTTTTTTTTTCTTTTCCGTTTTTAATTTGGCTCAACATTGCAAAATTCCCACTTCAATAACTGTAATGATATGGGGGGCTGTTTATCGAAATAATATTTTGGTGATCAAATTGTTGAAGGTTTGACTAACACTAATTTGAACATGATCACAATAAAGCTGTTTCAACATTGGACGCCTGATAAAGGTAGCTTTTCGGTATGACATTCATAGAAACCATAGTGGTACCAGTACATGCTACATGGAAACTTGAAAAACATGAACCTATAGGTCTGACCTACTTGGAAGAATGGTGAAGAGCCCCAGGGGAGGTGAAGGAGGGGTTGTGAGAAAGAGAGGGGGGAAGGGAAGGAAGGAAAGAGAGAAGGGAAAGTACTATCAAGGCTTATTATTATCATTTCAATTTTTAAATTATTCATTTTTTTTTTTTTTTGTTAATTTCACGGATATTACCCTCTTCACAAAATGGAACAATTCAATTTTGAACACACTGTGACCTGTTTATTTTGCATATCTGTAGTCAGTTACACCATACTGCATAACAAGAGCAGTTTAGTGACTAATTCAGGATAGAAAAACTCCTAACAATCCAGTGTAACAGACCAACATTACAACCAGAAAGAGAGGAAATGGCAGGAAATTGCACAGCTGAGTCTGACCTTTACAGAGTTTTTCCTGAAAACTTTCAAGTCAACATTGACAGTACTATGAAAGTTTGGCCATTTCAAAACCCCTAACCTCAAATAGTAAATTTTGTGGTAACTTTGTGGTTTCTCTTTTAGACTATAAAAGGAACAGAGAATTTGGAAACCATATCCCAGACACTGGATTTTGAGTCTGCTTTTAAACTTCTTCCTTAAAGAATGAGAGAGACTTTTTTTTATTAATTTGTACCTTTAGGGTTGGGTCTGTCTATGATGGTGAAGTTTCAAACAAGAAAGAATTTCTAAGAAATGTCTGGACAAATGAAAAATGAAGGGGAAGAGTGTGGTATGGGGAATGCAACAGAACACATAGAGGATGATATGGACGGGACGCTCTGGACTAGTGAAAATTGATGTCCCATATATTCTTGATTCTTAGTGAATGATTCTTCAGAACTCGCCTAAGCGCAATTAGGTACCAAGTACATATTATACAAACTATAAAGCCAATCTATTGCACTGAATTACAATCATCGGTACAGAATATTAAACCTTAAATTTCCCAAGAAGATTCAGGCATCATAGCAAGGTGGACATACCCCATCAAGTCACCACCAGATGACAGAGCCAAAAAAAAAGATTAAAGATACCCCAGCTGGGATGATCAATCTCACATATACCCAGAAAGAAAAGGTCACTACTCTCTCTTCTCTGTTCATCAACCATAGAAACAAATAATTGCTCTGGACTGTATGACCTCACAATGTAATAAAAAGCTTCATTTTAGTTATGGCATCGTAATAATATACTCTGACCTCTAGCCAACAAAAAAGAATGAATATCTGTACACACACACACACACACACACACACACACATTGCTGCCGACTAGCTCTAAACACAGCTGGTATAACAGCCTTCCGATGGTCTACTCTATGGTTGTAGAGCAATGCAGTGTTAGATAAACTTATTATTACACTCCACTCAAGTCATTCACTGATACACAAACAGCCAGGGACATATTTTACTCCCGGTATTTATCCAAAAGATTCACAAGAAATGTGGAAGTCGCAACTCCAGTGTCTTATCACACAAAACATTTTTCTTAAACATCCACCTTTCCTTTTTATGTGTGCTATCCACAAAAAAAGAAAAAAAATTGACGTTAGTTTTAATTACAATTTCTATCCAAGCCACTACCAAGTGCTACTTGATCTCCTCTGAAATTAAACATTTTTCCAATTTTTTTTTACACTTCCACAAATTATCAGATATGTTTTAGTGTTTATAAATTTTCTTACAAACCTAGACATAATTAAGACTTATGGGTGGTTAAAGAGGAAACTCCTTAAAATAGTCAAGGATTTGTTAATTACAAAACAAGGGATTCACAATGAAAGGTTTCCATTATTGTAAACAACTCCTTAATGCCTCAACGACACGTTTTATCTTGTTTTTTTCCATTCTGTCCAACGCAAATATGGAAAAGTTAAATTCCTACACAATTGAAACGGAAAGAGATAAAATAACTTCATTTAGCCGGGCAGTTGAACCTCCCTGACTGATTTTACCATAGCTTTATTGAATGTGGGTCAGTTAGTATGGTAGGGCAATCTAGGAAAGGGTGAGCTCTGTTGACTTTGAACAGCGGTATTCATAAATATCCTTTGCATAGCCTCCATTCACACCAGCTAATAAATAACACACACAATCTTGCAGTATATAGATATTATGCATCATCATCATAACGAACCCACCAAAATAACAGCAGCGGCGGCCCGCCCGGTCATAATCAGCCGGTCATTGGTCATTCCTTATTGACAATATCTGTGTGAGAACTGACCTCCAACTATATAGTTTATTGGCAAAAGTTGAATACTGAAAGATATTGGCGATTTGCCAAGTGTGGTGGTAGTTAGTATGTATGTATGCCCAGCTGACAAGTGACCACTGAAACCAGGAATAACTGACCAGTGCTATACATACAGTACAAACCAGCATAATAGTAGTAGTAGTAGTACAAGTAGTAGTAATAGTAGTGCTGTGCACGCTATCGTTATAACTGATAAAAAAAAGGCTGCTTGGCACGGGTGTGTTTAATATATAAGCTTTTTCCTGTGTGAGAAATTATGCAGGCATTCTGGACTTTTTAAGTTCAAATCCTTATCTATGAAAATAGCAACACACTTTTATTTGATTAAATTATACTAAATAAACTGGATTAAACTGGATTAAACTCTTAAAAGGAGCTGGTGACATATATTCTACAGGCAGGTTTTTTGCAGCAGAGATGGAGAATTTTTTAAAATTTTTTTTGAAAAGCTTAGATTTAATTTTTTTTTAATGAAAATTTGGAAACTTTTGACAAGAGTCAGGGAAAATATTATTAACCACTACCATGACCCGAAAAGCCTTCATTGTTGTCTATAATATTATGGGTTCATATAATGATCTTTGTAACATGGACTAGCACGGTTTTGCACAAAATTTGCATATTCTTTTATCAAATAACGTTTCTTTGTTATGCAAATATCATTTGATATATAAAGAAGACCATGCAATTCTCACAAAACAAACATTTTCTTTCCCCTCTTCTATTCCCCCCCCCTCTTCTTTCTCTCTCTCTTTCTGTCTTTTACAGTGTTCATGTTTTAGGAACTGATTATACTGAGGTATTATGTTCATGATACACTGTAGCCCCCCCCCCCCACCCACCACAGTCCACTTTTGTGTTTTATCTTTTTCCTTCTTCCAACATGTCAGACGATAAATTCTGCAGTAGACTGCACTTTGTGACATTTCAACTTGGTATTAATGAAAGAGTATAATTTATAAGCCCTACAGAGGATACCGATCTGGGCGGGGAGGAAGTCATGGGAGAAAGGAGAGTAGGGATGAGGGATAACGGGGGGAGGGGGGAGGGGGAGGGAAATGGAAAACAAGAAAATCAAGAAGCCTGTCGAAAATGGAAACCATGAAAAGAAAGAATCTTGTTACAGATTATCACTTCAAAATGTTTAACAGGATAAACTTTGTTTTTCCCCCAGAAACTTCTCCTGAGATCATCAAGATGGAGAGGTTGGAAATCTTAAGGGGGGGGGGGGGGGGGGAATGAAAGGAAGAATTTTGCGGAAAGACTGAATGAAGATCATCCTATGCAGACGTAGCTGATGATCACGCTTGATCGATCATCCTAGACGACGAAGAATCTCAACAGACAACTAAAAACAAAAGGCAACTAACTACGCATCTCGACGACCGAGGAAAAAGGTGAATTTCACAAAAAACAAAAGAGCCGGGGGAATGCTGTGACCTTTCTACGGGTCTCTCGAGCTCAATAAAAGCACAACAAATGAGAAAACAAAATTGATGTCACAAGCGAAATAAATGTCACTTTGCAAAACAGACAAATTTTTTATTTTTTATATGCGCACGTTTCTTTCTCTTTCCTTCGGTTCTCAAAAAGGTTTTATAGACTTCTTCCGGTACTGTTGTTGTTGTTGTTGATGTGTTGTTGGAGTCTTTGTCACGTACGACACGGCAATATGGATAGAGATGAACGAAAGTTGGGTCGCCGCCTCGGGTAATCGTGAGAAAACAGGTACGAGGAGATTGACATAAAAGTTGTCAGCCGATATTCTAACGTTTCTGCACATTTCGACGACTGACTAATAAAACACTGCATCGATTGGTATTGAGCAGAGTTTACGTATGAACTCCTCTCGGTAAAGCGGGTACTCTTACCCCCATCCCGAGATCAAATCAAAGGAGTGAAAAAAATGAAATATAAAAATAATTTGTCTGCAATTGTCCATCATCTATGATCAACTTTTTAAACTTTTTGTACATAGAGCATCACCACATGTAAAGAACTGAGTGCTAATAAGACACATGCGCCCCCCCTTTGTTAGATTTCAAAATTAAAGTTACCTTTTAATCTTAATGGACAGTAAGATATATACCTATGAGGACTTCTGTCCTGTTCGTACACGCGTCCAAGTTAAAAATTAACTATTCCTTTAAAGAGAACTAAATTATTATACTTATTAAACAAAAAATTATAATTATGGAGAAAAAGTCTTTAAATGGAAAATAAATAGTGCTCATTCTTGTGCCTTTTCCTCAAATAAAAGTTGCAAACTTTGTGATAATTTTTTGTGTGTAAAATGTAAAGACCACTTATGTGTAAAAATATGTATTATAATACAGGTATATACACTCACCTTACACCCTTCGCAGGCACTGACACCGTAGTGATACCCCGACGACTTGTCCTGACAGACAAAACATGGTTTGTATACCCTTGGAGGTGGAGGGCTGTTTGGAGAGTATGGTCGGGAGGAGATGTTGGGTACTGTGGTATGAAGGTAGGTGCTGGTTGGAGCTTGATTGGATGGCTGGCTTGTATAACTATAAGGATTGTACTGGTGGGGAAAGGCTGAAAGATACAATCGAAGAGACGTCAAGATAGTTAATTATTCCGTATTTTATCCATTTCATTAATCTTACCAGAATGGTTATGTTTTAATCAAGACTGTATGGGTTACCCCAGTGCACATACTACCCCGGAAATGAAATAATCATCGTTAAATTACTTAAATACAGTTTTTCAAATGTGACCAATTCTTGTGGGCTAAGTGTGCATCTGTTGAGGGGAGACAGGTTAGAGAGGTGGGGGGGGGGGGGCATTCATTTTGAACACACAGATGGTTTAGTACCTTGCTCGAGTAGCCCTGGTTCCCTTGGAAGCATCTCCTGCCTCTGGTCAACAATATTACCAAAACTTTCTTAATACTCTAAAACATATTGAATATTACGACCGATTAAAGTAAGGCCTTCAATACAGATTGATCAATCGTGTGATCGATGAATTTGATTTTGTTTCCCAACATCCGGTGGAGCAGAATGTTTTTTTCTGATAATTATGTTGAGCACTAACTACTCCTTTACTTTTCAACTGAGGATGACCTATTAATAAAATGACCAGTGCTTAATCATTCAGCCTGATTATTTTGAATTGGCCAAAGGGAATAACCAGGCAATCAAATTTTCAATTCATGTACCTCTTTGATAAGTTGCCTATCTAAGTTTTTGAATTCCTTCTCAACATTTTAAAACAGAGTTGATATTTGGTCAAACTATCGAAGAAACAACTGAAATTCATACTTTAGAATGTAGAAATTTGGACATATTGTACATACTCAAAATTTTCGATGCCCAATCTGTGACACACACCATGGCATCTACAAACCTAACATTCTTCTGTTAACTCCCCTTCACCCCCACCAACCTTCCACACCCCTCACTTTTTTGATGGCTTCCTATGCCATTGCATATCAAGCTAAACAAAACAGCTTTTATGTTGAAGAATATCCAATGGCTGGTGTAATTCATGTTGAAGGAACAGCCGGCTGCTTTGAACATCAAAGGTATGACGTGCCAAACAGTCATCACGAAATGAGCACTTTACCAATTAACGATAATAAAGACTTTCACCGACAATAATCTCTTACTACAATCAAAAATCTTGTGATGATTATATAAATATATAAATATATATATATATATATTTATATATATATATATATATATATTTATATATATATATATATATATATATATATATATATATATATATATATATATATATATATATATATATATATATATATATATATATATATATATTCATTGGTCGACATTTCTGTGAGATATCAGATATCACAGGTATCTCAAAAAGCAATAAACAAGTTATCTACATAGTTGTGACTAATCAGCTTGTGAATCCATCAAAGTTTCCAAGTGAATTCTCTGAAACTTACAGTACACAACAATCTTTCATTCCCTTCCACCTTTCCTTGCTCAATAAATGTCACGTTCCTCATGAATCCAGGCAAAAATATTTCTTGGAAGGGGAAGTGTATTAAAATTTAGACCTTGCACGACATTTCAGGAAATGTGATCATCGTCACGGATTACGTCGGAGAATATTAGGATAAACTGTGGGAATATGTCGATTCTTATCCATAAAATCAGCTAAATGGTCCAGTAGGAAATGACAGTGTAAGTTATTGCAGAACATATTTGGGTTGATAAGAGAAAAGATGGTTTCAAATTTCCTGTTTTGATTTTCAGAAATGGAAACGAAATAAACAGTTTCGTATCTTTCGCACAGCTCAAACTTGGCCAAAATCTTTGCTTTTCAAATGCGTGAAAAGCATATTGATAAGCCTAATTCGACCATCTCTCTTGCCTTAATGTTTCATTAATTTACTATATATTTCATACATATCTCTATCTATATGAAATTATATATAAATATATATTTAAATTATATATACCTATATATATATGTATATATATAAAATATGTGTATCTTTATTCTATATCTATATATATATATATTTAAATATATATTTATATATATATATATATATATATATATATTTATAGATATATATATATATATATCTATATATTTATAGCTATTGAAAACTGTGTAGTGTTCATTTGAAATAACTGAGAGGTTTACTGGAAGTTGCAGTGAACGCAAATGTCTAAAAACGCTAACTGTTTAAAGTTTCAGAGTGACAAAATATTGCGAATTTGATCTTGAGTGGTTAAAAAAGGAAGGATGGCTTATCAATTGATCCATCAGGATCAAACAAGGATCTATATGTGCACTCCTCTTTTTAGCAAACTTTGCAGAAACTTTTGTCAACGAAAAGACAAAACCACTGCTTTAAACTTCAAAATGAAATAAGCATATTTTGGTACTAATATTCCTTTCTCTAGCTACAAATTTTGACAATATCTGGGAGCAAAGACCTCACCTCATCACTGATTAACTGACTAACATTTTGGATTCCGAGAAATCCTGTTTTATCGCCTGGGCTGCGGCTATCTAAACAGGTACCTTTGAATCGATATAACTAGCCTCCCTGTCAGGTATGGAAACATGATTCATACAGAAGTTCAATGTTCATATTTGAACAACTTGTGTCAATTTATGGTTTTTAAAATCATTAGAGATTGGTCTGCCACAGTTTGTTAACTGCTGGATGAGGGGGGGGGCGGGTTATTTTACTCCACAAAAGATGAAACCTTTGCTTTTTCTTGACAGTGGTTACTCAAAGAAAGCAGGTAAAAAGTTGCTTTGTTTTAAAACCCGGGTGTTTGACTCAGGAGGTTATAACATCGACTGATAATGCATCAAACCCTTAAAACCACTACCAAAGCATGACCTTCAGGCAGAAATTTGATAAATTTTGTAAGACCTTTAAAACCACAAATGCTATCCGGTAAAAAAAATTGGATTTCTATTATAAACCACTTGCAGTTTTTTTTCGGGGAAATGACCATTAACATATCTGAGGGCTGAGACTTAGCAATTTAAGTGGCTGTAGCGATAAAGCCTCCTTCACATTTGAGAAGGCAAGCAGGATCCTGTCCCCGCCCCCCCCCCCACTCGGAGAGGTAATAAAGCTGAACTTGGACATGTCTGCATTTGAGAAAGCAAGGTGGAACAACCATGAGGACAAGAGGACATTTACTCAATCGTGAAACGGTCATGATGACGATTCAGTTTACAATTCACTGTCGCGGCTTTGGTTCTTGATCGCCCTTGCATGGTCAGGATGATTCCCGAAAGGGGGATCAAGAACAAATATGGTAGTGTGGGGAGGGGGGGCCTAGGAATATTGTCAAGGATATAGTGGTGGGCACTATATAATCTTTGGCCAACACTTTTGTCAATGTGACCAATGTATTTTACATATCTTGATTTTTTAAGTTTATTTACTGGAATGAAATCATTCTTCTTAACATGACTTTTAAGTTGGACACAATACTAATTTGGACCAGTTTTTTGGGAGGGAATCAGGAACTGAAAACCCACCACGGAATTATAACCAAACTGAGAAGTGCACATCAACACTACTGCTTAAAAATCGCATTATATATTTATATATATATATTTTTTGAATTCTTAGCTTTTTTGAAAATCAAAACTTTGACCCATTTCAAAACTGGGTTGAAGTTCCAAATATTCAACGAACGTAATTACCACCAATTACGAAAGTAAATCCATTCCGAAAACAGAGAGACGAGAGTTTGTCCCGCTGCCAGGATACCATGGAAACGAGCATAATACAATTACTTACCACCTGGGCTGAGGTTCATATTTAAATCCATCTCTTGTTTGACTGATAGCTGACCGGGAGGCGAGTCGACCTTTCCGCTGCTCCCGACCGGCGATGGGGGTAGGTTGGCTGAGGAGAAGGGGGTCATGACCATCCCTGTGTGGATCGGGGACTGCATGATGATGGATGGGGTGGGGGACGGGATAGGGGAGGAGAGCTTCTCTAGTTTGAATTTCAGGTTGGCCCAGTCGCTGTTGGCTGTCTGGTAAGGAGAACTTACTGGAGAAGGATGGGGATTCTCATGATCAGCTAGTTTGGCTGCAAAAAAAAAAATTAAATAAATATCAAATAAAGGAAATTGACGTATTTTTTACAGTCGGAAATGTAAATAAGATGTTTTAGTGCGGTGTCTTGTCGATTCCTTCACGCAGGTTTTCTACTGGAAGACTTTGAAAAACAGAGGGAGGATGACATTTTGGCTTATTCTTAAAGCTGCTGGATTATCGGTTCGAACGTCAAGGTTTTGTCGGTGACATAGGCAATGTTAAGCTATCGAGGGAAGAGTAAGGTATGTAACATGCACAGTCTGTGGCTTTCATCCATCAATTTTATCAAGAGAAAGGATTGCGGTCAAAACAAAATTTGACAAAACACTTCAAGCGTTTGTGTCATTACCGAAAATAAAACACGACACTAAATCTGCGGGATGCAAACTTGTCATTTCTTGATTGAGTTTCCTTAATTATTCACTGATTAGGAGCTGTAGGCAACAAATCCTTGAAACAATACACAGATAGTTCTTTTTATAGTTACAGGGACATCAAACCACCTGTAATAATATTACGCCTCTGGATCAGAATGATATGAACTGTTATAACCCAACTCAGTCAAAATGCAGCTTTTAATACAGAAGTAAAATCATAAGCTCTAAACTCAGATATTGTTGAGTACAGTAAACAAATTATGTATTAATGAGTATCGTTCTAATAATGCAACCGAATTAAATCAAAATCGAATCCGTTCCTATTTATCATTTAACTGCCCAAGTTAATTGTGAAAAAGTGAAAGTATATTATGAATAACGCACGCACGCACACAAAAACAGAAATACGAAAGTTCAGCCACCCGTTTGTTATTGGACTTTATTACGGTAGATAAGGTTAGCAGTCTACGACCTCTATTGACCACAAATGGCCTTCCATCTCTGAACCAATGTCAATTCTTATACAAAGCAGAGGGATTAACAATCCAAACCTGAAGTTCATCAAAGCAGGTGTCATACAAACACACATAAAGACACATACAGAGACACACACACAGACATCACCATTGCATGCACTGTTTTTTGCCATTAGCATGGTATGGAAGATATCTTTTTAAGTTATAGACTGCACAGCTTTTCTTCTGTAATGTTTGAAGCAAATTATTTGTCTTTCACAGGTGGGAAGGGAACCTTTCAGTCTAAACTATCTTAAACTTCACAACAATAACTCACTATATAAACAGGTGCTGCTGGGATTGAAATGGCAAGCACTAAACCCTCACCAATAATTTCCTGGTATTTCTGGATACAACCCAGTAAATTTTCATACTTTCATATATATTTTTTTGCTATACTACTTTTTTGCTTTGATTCATCTGTGGAACTCACCCTGAAAGCCAAGGGAACTATAACAACTGCTCAAATCAATCAACGATAAATAAACACAGTAAATTATTTCAGACAATCACCGATCAAAGTCCCTGCTCATGGTACCACACCAGATGGTAGGTACTACATGCAGTTGCTTCTTTTTCCTGGAGCTGCTTGTGACCCTTTGTGACCTTTCCTGTCCCCCCCCTCAACCACATAGGAAGGCTGGCTAACTCTCTTTAGTGAGCTCTTTGCACACTCTACTACTACTGACTACTACTGTGTGGTTTGGCAGTTTGTTGTTTCCTCTTAGCAGTTCACAGAAATCACATGACAAAGTCAAGTTAAACAAGAAAAGAGCAGGCCCAGTGCCAGTATAAATATGCTCTGGATTTTACCAAGTACAATGTACTACCATTTATACAACAATGGTGATAATAGGGTTAACTTAAACAGTTATCAGACACATCAGCCTAGTCTGAACTTATTGCAACTTCATTAAGTGTGAGGTCTGATAGATATACTGGAAAGGAAACAAAAAACCTTAAATATATTTGAAGGATTAATGAACCTGATATAAGTCTATAATAATTCTTTTATTAACTTGGGTCACCTTTTTCCCTTTATCCCTTTCTTTCTTCCTTTTTTTTACCCTTTCCTACTGCTTCAATCAAAATTATTCTGCAAGTGCCATTTTAATAACATCTTCCATCTTTATTCCCGATAATATTGGGGAAACAATAAAACGGGTAAATTTTAATAGCCAATTTTCAAACGACCCTCTCTTTTTGGTTTTGATGAGTGTCGTAAGCAATGCAGTCATGATGGTGGTGTGTGCGTGTATGTTTGTGTGACGCCCAGCTTGAAAACAGGGTATATAGGAATCATGGATACTTCTCATACATGGTATACATGGATTTGCCATATTGAGTACACAAATCTTGTTGGTGGTAGTGCAGGTCAAGGGTCACATGAGGTAACAAGAGGTCAAACTCTGAAAACCTTTAAAGATGATATCTCAAGGTAGGAATCATGGATACTCTTCTAATATAGTCAAGTGGGGTAAAAAAAAACAATTTACCTAAAGTTTGCTCTAAAAATTGATGAGTAAGAGGTATTGTTTCGGTCCAATGTTCAAGTGTGTGGAGTGGGATTCTCTTAAAGAGAATCTAACAAAAATAACTTTTTTGTTAATGGAAAGTGTCATTTTTTGAGAAAAATGTTGTTTTTTTTTTACCCCCAAAATTTGCTTAATTCGGGGTAAAAAAAAACAATGCCGGGGTAAAAAAAAACAGTGCTAGAAAACAGCTATTTTCTTCATGAATGTATCTTAAACTCATGTTTGCATATAATTACATCTAAGTATGAGCTACTACCTTTACATGAAAAAGGAAAAAAAGTGTGAAATTGTCTTAATTCGTAATTATGGATGGCTCGTGTCATATGTCATGCTCAGCCATATTCATACTGTACAGTGTGTATATGATGCTACACAAATGTGGTGTAATATAGTAGAAACATTAGAGTTGAGCCAATTTCAGTTACTTCTGCCCAATTATTTAACATTTTTGACACATGACAGACATGAAAACTATTTGCCTAACCTCTAAAATCAACATTATGGAAAAATTTAACCATTCGGGCAAAATAGGGAGTACATTGAAGCCGGAAAAGGACTTGTTTTTTTTACCCCATTCGCATCATTTTTTGGGGGTAAAAAAAAACAAGGCCCCCCCATGAAGCGTAAATGAAGTTGAAGTAATTCTACCATGGGGGAGTGTAATATCACTAACTGCTATGCTGTAACTGCTGGAATAATCTCCACATCATATAAGCTGGGTATGCAGGAGAAAGTTTCGGATATGTGGTACAAACTTCAAATTTTGCTATTTTAGCATTCGCTTGATTCGATGAAGCGGTGATTGGCAGCGAAGTGACATAGAGTTCCAGAAATTATATAATAATAAACTAGACATATAGGACTGTCACCCAAAATAAATTGGAACTTTGGCTAAATATTCCCCTGCTATAAAAAGGGGTTGTTTTTTTTTACCCCAACTACCCCCTTGTTTTTTTTTACCCCAACTGACTATACTTGGTGTGTGGATACATCAAATTGAGTACAAGACTCCTATTGTTTTTGGTGGTGGTGTGTATATATTGCCATGTACAGTAGACTGAATGTTCTCCCTCTGCTAATAATAATGACATATTGTCTGCATATAGAAACTCCCAGACAAATCTTTTTTATGTTCTAAATCTATTGCTTTGTAAATTCAAATTACTGTAAAAATAATACTTTTCTAACTTTTCATAAACAACAGGGAACCCAAGGGCAAATTCCAACACCTTTTGACATTTCTTGACAAATTAAAAATCCATTCCAATTGATGTTACTTGATGACCACAAAATGTCATATGACTCGCCGACCGATCTCGGTGACATTTACTAATGAGCAGCTCTCCTTTAAGTTGATTTTGTTATCTAATTTTTTGATAGATTTTACAATCCATAACAAAAACTCCCATTACCTGTGTAGGTGCTCACTTAAGCTTGAACACATAGTCAAGTGTAATGGAAAAAATATTGGCATATTAAGAGTCTTATCATTTTGAAACATTGATATAGATAATATTCATATCAAAATGGACTGGTGGAAAAAGTTTTAAAGATGAAATATCAGATATATTAACTACTGGATCATTAAGCTTCATTTTGTGTAAAAATGATAAAATTGAGTAACATTTGAACAAGTTCTGTAATCCTTTTTCATATTATTGTTGTTTTTATAGTAAAATTGCCAACCAAAAAATAAAAATGTTCAGCCCTTTAATTTGTAAGGGGCTGGAAGTCATTATGGTTTTACTGCAATTATCTTAAATCATTCACTAGATATCTATGAACTGTTTCTAACCATTAATAATAATAATAATAATAAATGGGCAATTTCTTGGAAGCAAAAATTGTAACCTGAAACTGATATTCCTTGAGTCAATTGCTTGATATTGATCACTACTATTTTTCTTGTGTCTGAGTTATCCCTTTAAGAAGGGCCTCACTGTCTGAAACATTATGAGACAACTGTGGTGAAAGGTCATATGTCAGACCAAATGTCATTTCTGTTTTATAACTGCATCCATTGCCAGTAGCGATGGAATTTTGACAGACACTGTGTAAATGTAACATGAAAAGGAATGGATGATTTTTTTAACATGTCTGCTCGCGCTCCTTGAGTATTTTGCTGAACATTAAATATTGAAATAGGTCACAGTTTCAGAAACGTGACATGATGATGCGATACCGTCTTTCAATCCACTGACAACTCTGATGAAAATTCAAAGAAATAAGGTTAACCCGTCACGACGACCAAAGGCTATATATGTGTTAAGAGCAAAGCTAAAAGATATTAATTATTACAACCTTGATGATGAGAAAACGCTGGATGGCTTTCTTTACAGGACTTAGAAAATGTGTTAACGTTTCTTTACCGATGGATCATTAAATATTATTATTATAATTATAAACATTTGCATTCTATCAAGACTGGTCAAGTACTAGTGATGGATGGAGATGGCTGGAGAGAGGGACAGGGAGGGGGGCACAGAAGGGGGACAGGGAGGAATGCCAGAATACGAAGTCAACTTGAGAAAATGATAGGCTACAAATTTATAACCAAAATCGATTACATTTTGGGAATGACAGCTGGCATATGCCTCTCCACAAGTTGCCCATAATCGATTCAGTGAAGCGGAAAGATCGCAAGGCTTTGACATTTATCGCGACTCGATCATAAATATTCATGAATACTTTAGTATCTATTTCTCAATCTTTAAATGATATTTAAAACTATTCATTTCATTGTAACATCTAGTCGGCATCAAAGTCACATTTAACATAGGACATCAAAGACACCAAGCAGAGGTTGTTAGCGCTAGATCGTAAAGTTATGACGAGATACAAAAAAAGAAAAGAAAAGAATAAACGACGAAAGAGGAGATTATTAACATACATTGATAAAAATCCATGATGTTTCCAGACGCAACGTACATCTTGCTGTACGGACTCACAGTTTCCACAAAATAATCATCCATTAATTCTGGGTACATGTTGGAACTTCAAGACGCCCAATTTTGTCTCGGACGGATAAAACCAGAAGCTTTCGATTGAACTAGTTTTCTCTTTATCCTTCTCCAAACACAAAGTATAGAAGAAGAAAATCACACAACTGTTGTTTTTTGTCTTTCCAAAGAGTAGCAAAAGGTAGAAAGCTTATTTCACTATAAAAGGGATCCAAGTAGAACTGGAACCGTCACCAAAAAACACACAAAAAACACAAAAAGAAACAAGGAGGAAGAAGAACCGGGTTATTTATAGCTTCTTTAAATACGGAGAGCAGATACAGATTCCGACAAATATTTCGACCAGAAACGTCATCTATTGTCTCGACACACTCTGATTCAAGCATCTAAAGCAGGCAGAATAATTCGAAGGTGACTCGGTAACCTTGAAAAGCTAATCAACACACGTTACCATGGTCAAACAGATCAGGACTGAATTCAAAAGAGAACCACACTCGATGAAACTCTCCTATGCAATCATTAAACAACCAGAGCCAATTAGTATCAAAAAAACTAAGGCTTTAGACCTCACGCAAAAGACTGACAAAAATATGGCGGCCTAATTATATAACTTCTTCCACAGTTATTATTATATTGTATCATAATAATAATAATAATCTTGTAACAAATGCCAACAATTCCCAGAGTTTGTAGAACACACGCAGCTAAGACTCCATATAGTAAACTGTCTGTGCTGCTGTTGCTCTGTACTGGCTGGTTCACCGATGACTGTTTTTGTTGTGTGTGTAGTGCGTGTGTGTGTGTGTGGGTGGAGAGAGCTGCTCACAGACAGATAGAGAGAGAGAGCTCTTGTATACACAAGAAAGTGTTAATACATCACAAACCTACGCTGATAATGAACTTGTCCTCGGTGACGTCACACACAGAGCTAACTGATTAGGATACTGTGTGTGTGCATTTCACTGTACATAGACCTACTTACTTCCAAGATTTCCCCCAACAAACATTTCTGGGAAATTCCCCGCTCACATTGCGGCAAGATTTACATTGTGGTGAGAGAGAGTGAAAGGCAGACTGGTTCTTATATATATCTACATATTTACACATATATGTATGTTTATAGGTGAAACCTTTTGTTTGGTTGGCTTCTCTTAGGTAGAAGAGTTTAATTAGGGCTGAAGTAAAAGCAGTAGAGACTATAAAAGTAGTTCATATATGGATGTTTGAAAGCAGGCTGCATACAACCATTAAAAAAAAAGTAATAATAAAAAAAAAAAAAGTTAAAACAAAATTGGAGGCTGTTAAAGGGTAGGTATAGTGAAAAGCTAGAGAGAAGATGGAAAAAAAAAGAAAAAAACATTTTCAATGAAATGTCAGGATATCACCTTATTTTGTTTGGTAATTTTTTTTGGGGGGGGGGGTGGGAGGAGGGGGTGGTTTCCTTTCTTTGTGGAACTTTTTGCTGTCCATGGATTTAACACTATTAATCAACATGATATGAAACATGTTTAAGCATGAAAATATCGCAAAGTCATAAGCAGTAGTTAAAGAGCAGGATTTTTGTGATCGATGACAGTAAATGTTGCATTTTCCACACAAACTCTAGTCACTATGTCAATTATTATTATTTTTTATTTTTAAGGTTTCCTACATTCCATTGTCAATACATAGCATAATGTTCCTTACAATGCGAAAGTGAGTACAGTTACATGTTTTGCCATCTGTGAAATTGGAAATGCTTTACTGTAAATGGTATAAATATATGTAGATAGATAGATAGATAGATATATATTGGGGACATATATAGGAGAGGAGCGAAGTGTATCTAGGTAAAAATGAGGATTAGTTCAGTTACAGGTTAATGAGCTGCATTGTAATGGAACAACAATGGAACAAGTTTCTTACCCATAAAATGGGCCTTATTCTGAAATTTTATGACACAAAACATCATCAAACAATTTATCCAGTAACTCATAGCAAAAAGTTAAGCCAAATTGGGAAAATTGCTATAAAGGTATTAAAAATATACAATCATATTTGTAAAAAAAAAAAAGGGACAATTATTTTTTATTTTTTATGTTGACATGAATAGCACAATAAAAAGAAAAAATCACAGCCTTCAAAAATTGCACAACAATATTTGAGCACTTAAGTATTCCCTGAGAGATAAACAGATTTATGCTCAGTATGTGACATGCTGTGAGACCCATTTAAATGTTTAATGGGAACGCCTCAATAATATTGATAAACACATCCTCCTTTGAGAACTTATTTTTTTTTATAAACGAAAGTTAAAGGGGTGTGTGTGGCCTAGAAAGTCCTTCGTATCCCCTGGTACTATCTTGAATACTATTTACTGTACCAAGCCTAGATACAAAAGAATTTATGCAGCCAAACTGATAAGATTATTATAGAGGTAATGAACATGCTGTTACATTTTTATTAAGAATATGACAGTAAATAAAGGCATATACTTTTAATCTTGATATATTACAGTCCAAGAAAACATATTTAGGTAGTTATTTGTTTCTCTAGCTAATTCTGGTTTTCTAGATATTCCCCTTTAAAAAATAAACTTATACTTGCTGGGATGCTCCGTTAAAAGGCTTAAATCCACGACGTCATCTGCTCCCTATTGGGAGCAGACATACTAAATGTTAACATTATTGTTAACATTAATCCATTGTTTAATTTATTCTAATTACACAATAGAAACAGGTTCGTTTTAAGGTCATATAAACAAAAGAGCACCTTTGTTTAAACATTCAACAACATTTGTCATTGAATTTTTTTTTTGCAACGCATTTTAAACTTGTCATTTGAGACCATCAAAATGTTGAGGTTTGCCTCACCTCCCCCCTCCCCCTCATTGTGATTTGTGTTCCATACCACCTTAGGAACTGATCTAATGGTATGTTTGCTAGACTTACTAATCCAGTCACTTTAATCAATGTATCGTATCAAGGGTCATGTTTGAACTCAGTATAAAAAGTGTTGTAGAAATACAATCTGAAACTGATAGCAGTGCTTCTTTTCAATTGTTTACAACATATCAAAATAAATGTCCCTATACATAAATCCACCCAAGTTAGTTAGATTAGAGTTTTCTAAACATTCATGTGTCACATATAACAGCCAGCTTAATCTTACAGCACAGAATATTTCACATTCACAATACACACATTGATACTTATTTAAAGCAGCTCTGGTATAACTGGAAATTCACAACACTTTTTCCTTGTAAATGCAGAGTCTTATAAGAGGAATATTCCTAGAAAACTTTGAGTGATTTGTACTTTTGCTAATTATTGCTGGTACTGTGATGAGCAAGACGTACCACTTCTGAAGTGAAGTATAGTTGCATTGTATTATAATGTACTGCATTGCATATTGTATTGTACTGTAATGTATATTAAATTGTATCATATTGTATATTGTATTGTATATTATATTGTGTATTGTATTATATTGCATTGTACTATATTGTATACTGCATTATATTGTGCATTGTATTGTCCAATATAACATGATATTGCATTCTATTGCGTTCTAATGCATTGTATATTGTATTGTATTATACTGTCTTTCATTGTTTTGTATTGATGTATTGTATTGCATTGTACTATATATATTGTATATTGCATTGTATTGTGCATTGTATCATATTATATTGCATTCTATTGCATTTTACTGTATTTTATTGTTTTGTATTGTAGTGTAATGTTATGTATTGTATTGCATTGTACTGTGTTATATTGCCTTGTACTGTGCTGTATTGTATATTGCATTGTATTTTGCATTGTATTGTGCAATATAACATGATATTGCATTCTATTGCATTGTATATTGTATTGTTCATTGTATTGTATTGTATTGTATTTTATTTTATTGTTTTTTATTGTAATGTGTTGTATTGCATTGTACTATATTATATGTTGCATTGTATTGTGCATTATATCATATTATATTGCATTCCATTGCATTGTATATATTGTACTGTATTTTATTGTTTTGTATTGTAGTGTAATGTTATGTATTGTATTGCATTGTACTGTACTGTGTTATATTGCCTTGTACTGTGCTGTATTGTATATTGCATTGTATATTGCATTGTATTGTATCATATTATAGTGCATTCTATTGCATTGTATATTGTATTGTATTGTTTTGTATTACATTATATTGCACTGTATTATATTGCATTGTACTGTATTATGTTGTATACTGCATTGTATTGTGTCCTTTACTGTATCATACTGTATATTGCATTGTATATTGTATTGTACTATACTATACTGTATTGTATTGTTTATAAGGCATTATATGGTACTGTATTATATTGTATATCGCATTGTATTTAATTTGTGTCCTGTACTGTATTGTATCATACTGTATATTGCATTGTATATTGTATTGTATTTTATTGCATTGTACATATATACTGTACTATACTATACTATAGTATACTATACTATACTGTATTGTATTGTTTATAAGGCATTATATGGTACTGTATTATATTGTATATCACATTGTATTTAATTTGTGTCCTGTACTGTATTGTATCATACTGTATATTGCATTGTATATTGTATTGTATTTTATTGCATTGTACATATATACTGTACTATACTATACTATAGTATACTATACTATACTGTATTGTATTGTTTATAAGGCATTATATGGTACTGTATTATATTGTATATCGCATTGTATTTAATTTGTGTCCTGTACTGTATTGTATCATACTGTATATTGCATTGTATATTGTATTGTATTTTATTGCATTGTACATATATACTGTACTATACTATACTATAGTATACTATACTATACTGTATTGTATTGTTTATAAGGCATTATATGGTACTGTATTATATTGTATATCGCATTGTATTGAATTTGTGTCCTGTACTGTATTGTATCATACTGTATATTGCATTGTATATTGTATTGTATTTTATTGCATTGTACATATATACTGTACTATACTATACTATAGTATACTATACTATACTATACTGTATTGTTTATAAGGCATTATATGGTACTGTATTATATTGTATATTGCATTGTATTTAATTTGTGTCCTGTACTGTATTGTATCATACTGTATATTGCATTGTATATTGTATTGTATTTTATTGCATTGTACATATATACTGTACTATACTATACTATAGTATACTATACTATACTATACTGTATTGTTTATAAGGCATTATATGGTACTGTATTATATTGTATATTGCATTGTATTTAATTTGTGTCCTGTACTGTATTGTATCATACTGTATATTGCATTGTATATTGTATTGTATTTTATTGCATTGTACATATATACTGTACTATACTATACTATAGTATACTATACTATACTGTATTGTATTGTTTATAAGGCATTATATGGTACTGTATTATATTGTATATCGCATTGTATTTAATTTGTGTCCTGTACTGTATTGTATCATACTGTATATTGCATTGTATATTGTATTGTATTTTATTGCATTGTACATATATACTGTACTATACTATACTATAGTATACTATACTATACTGTATTGTATTGTTTATAAGGCATTATATGGTACTGTATTATATTGTATATCGCATTGTATTTAATTTGTGTCCTGTACTGTATTGTATCATACTGTATATTGCATTGTATATTGTATTGTATTTTATTGCATTGTACATATATACTGTACAATACTATACTATAGTATACTATACTGTATTGTTTATAAGGCATTATATGGTACTGTATTATATTGTATATTGCATTGTATTTAATTTGTGTCCTGTACTGTATTGTATCATACTGTATATTGCATTGTATATTGTATTGTATTTTATTGCATTGTACATATATACTGTACTATACTATACTATAGTATACTATACTATACTGTATTGTATTGTTTATAAGGCATTATATGGTACTGTATTATATTGTATATTGCATTGTATTTAATTTGTGTCCTGTACTGTATTGTATCATACTGTATATTGCATTGTATATTGTATTGTATTTATTGCATTGTATTGTACTGTACTATACTGTACTATAGTATACCATACTAAACTGTATTGCATTGTTTTATACGGCATTATATTGTACTGTATTATATTGTATATTGCATTGTATTAAATTCGTGTCCTGTATTGTATTGTATCATACTGTATATTGCATTGTATATTGTATTGTATTTTATTGCATTGTACATATATACTGTACTATACTATACTATAGTATACTATACTATACTGTATTGCATTGTTTTATAAGGCATTGTACTGTACTGTATTGTATATTGCATTGTAATGTATTGAATATTTTATTGCATTGCAATTGCTTCAGTTAGTCCTTGCAGAAAACACATATGATTGGTCAGTTAATTAATCATCATGTACTTTTGCCTTAAGTGTATATATTAGAGTTGTTGATAGAATTAAATGCTGTTACCATGGAGACTGTGACAATATGTGCCAGGGTTTTCTCTCATGTAAACTAAACACACAACATAATTAGGTTACACAAGATCTATTTTACTTTCGTAATATCAGGATCTTACGTACTAGAGATTATAGTTTGTATTGTGACAAACAAATTAAGGGAAGTGACGCAGTGTCGTCAACCACTGACACTCTAACTCTTGTTTATTTTATTTTCTTCCCTTTTTTTTCTCTTTTTCAGGAAAATCTGTTCGATTTACCAGGAAAAGGAAAGGTAAATGTTTGGAAATGTCGATGCTCGTTTAACAGATCTGATAAACAAGCAAAGAAACGGATACATACGACACGTAACAGGAATGAAAGAAATACGAAGCAAACTTCAAAAATTTGAGGGTTAAACAGAGACCAACGACGAAAGAAGACAAACACTCAGTTCTCATTGAAAACTTCTTCAGCTTCTTTCATCGCTGGGAAATCTACGCATCATCAAATTATGACACTCAAAAGAGATAATAATATCAAAGAAGATCATACACACCCTTTTTACAGTCTCATGTTCAACAGATCCGGGATACGATTACAGGTGCCCAATACTAAAACGTCCAGGTTCCGTAATTCTTTCTTACCTGAGGCAAATACACTTGTTTAACTCGCGTGCAAAGCGATCTGGCCACAGTGTGTGATCTGTCACTTGCAGCTCTCTGTGCTGCTTCTGTTACAGTTCTGGTTCTGCTTATTTAGTTTTATTCTCGTAGTCGTTCACTAATAGCTTGTTTTTTGTATGGCTCTGTTTGTATTCACTTATGTTTACTGTCGACAGGAAATCATTTTCCGTTTTTGTTTTCTGAAAGGGCAATAAAGTTTCTATCTATCTATATTCAAATATTCAAATCCTTGTTAAAGATCAATTCTTCTGATTCTTTGTGATTTTAATTTGAAGATCACGTAGATCGGTTATAGTGTAAATATTTGGTGCCTCATTGTTCCATTTGGGAAACCTTAGACATTTATACCTCAGTTGACCATCATTCCTGGTGAAACTTTTGGTGGATTAAGAGAAAAAGATAGTGCTTAAAATTTAGTCTCAATTGCCATTTAATTCCCAACCATAAAGAAAAGCAATGTAAAAGTTTTTTTTCTTTTCACCCTCTTTCTTTCAACATTTCTGTTTTTACTTTTAACATATATAATCAATATTGTATTTCTATGAAAAGTGTTAAGAGTGACAACTTATTTGTATGCAAACCTTCACTTTATAGTGAAAATAAGTAGCAGTTTGAATAATTGCAATCTCATTCTTAGTAATATTGAATCTATTAGTGCATCACTGTATAGTTACCATTAGACTTGCACTATAACAAAGCCCCATTTTGGGGGTGGGGGTGGGGATGGGGTGAGGTAGGGGTGAGAGATGCCTGTACAAGCATCACTCAGTCCAATGCTCACAAGGTCATCAGTTTGCAGCCACACAGGACAAATGAAGGTCTGTACTCACTAACATTAGGATTTATACTTAGTTAACTGAACGACATTGTACGACGCACAGACAGTTGAGTTCAAGACATTTACTTCCCCAAATGAACTTACAAGGATGCTGGCCTCTGCTATTATCCCGACCCAGAAATGTAGGCCAAGTAAGCAAAGCGAGTCTGGAAGCCATGGCTTAATAATAAATTCATCCTGCTTTGGTGTGACCTTCCACAGATCACAAACTTGACAATCCCGTGTACTTTTCAATGAGAGCTTATTGAGGATTATTCTTAATTAGCCAACCTTAATATGATGTAGTATCATATACGTATTCGTTACCACACGATAAACGAAGATGATCTTTAGTATGGAATCTATTGATGAAACCAGTACTATATAGTTGATATTGGTCAGTGGTCACTGCAAAATATATTATGCATTATTAGAGGCGGATAAAGGGAAGTGGCTATGAATCTCAGGTTGTTGAAGCCATGTGGGGAATGGGAGGGGGGTGGAGGGTGTGCATGGGAGTCCTCCCATACAAAAAAGGTGTTAGATGTGAAATGGTGCCTTCTGAGGGGCATATTTAGGCCGTGTAAGTAAGGTCTAAATGTCAGGTTGTATTTATAACTGTTTTTTTTTTGTTTTTTGTGTGACCTTCCACAGGTCACAAACTTGACAATCCTGTGTACTTTCAATGAGAGCTTATTGAGGATCATTATGAATTAGCCAACCTTAATATGATGTAGCATCACAGGTATTCGTTACCACACAATAAACGAAGATGGTCTATAGTATGGAATCTATTGATGAAACCAGTACTATATAGTTGATATTGGTCAGTGGTCACTGCAAAAATATATTATGCTAATCAATCGCCGGTCATTGATTTTATAAAGGAGTGGTTATGAATCTCAGGTTGTTGAGGCCATGTGGGAAGAGGAGTGGAGGAGGGAGGGTGGGGGGGAGGGAGGGTGGAGGGAGGGTGTATATGGGAGTCCTCCCCTACAAAAAAAAGGTTCTAGATGTGAAATGGTGAACCTAAAGGCATATTTAGGCCATATAAGTAAGGTCTAAATGCCAGGCTATATTTATAATTGCTTTTATTTATTGTCAGTGGTTCTAAAGGTTGTGGTGGTGGTCGGGGAGGGGGGGGGAGATGTCACACTCCCGCACCTCCTGAAACCATCCCTCCCTTGGAAATAGATGTCCTCAAAAGATATTTCATTATCAAACAGAAAGTTTGCTCAAGAAATATGACACCCATTAACAAACTGACATAAACCTGTGCACTTATGACGACAGAGAAGACTTAAGTGAGAGAGAGAGACGCAATGTGAGTCAAAACTATGGAGGTAAGGGGATCTGTTGGAGAACGATTCAAGGTGCGAAAATTCTGTTTTTCTCTTTCTTGCGATGAGAATTTTGAACTTAACGGCTATAAGGAAAGTCATAAAAGTTTTTACAAAAAAACTAACTGCATAGTGTATAGCAAGGGAGTAGGAACCGGGGGGGCAGCCCCCCAGTGAAAAATATGGGGGGCGGAAGTATCATTCCGCCCCCCCGCTCCGCAAGTCAGAAAACCCCTTTTTCATTTCCAAATGAGAAAAAAATCTCATTTGGAGCACCAAATTGCATTTAAGGCCAGGTGAAAATGCAAAATTCTTTACAAAATGGAGTGGGAGTTGAAGTGTGCTATATTGCACCAAATTGCATCTGAGGCCACCTGGAAATGCAAAAAAATTCCAAAGGGGAGGGGGACACCCCCTCCCCTTAAACCCCTCCCCCAGGCCGGCCATCAGTCTTCAGCCCCTCCACTCAAAAGTACCTTCCTACGCCACTGGTGTATAGTAAACAATGTAGACGGACACATGAACCACACAATAGTGTGGAATAATCACGTTGGATTAGATCTTTACTTTCCCAAACGCAGATGAAATGAAATCACACTGGCTGGTGATATCGGAGGGGGGGGGAGGGGAGAGGAACAAACAACCCAAAAAGATGGGTGAAAAAAACAAAAAAACAGGAACAATAGAATTAGAGAGACTTCCATACAAGCTACCTCATTTGTCATGCAGGAAATAGCAGGAAAATACCACAATTGGTTTGCTCGTTCTTTTTTTTCAAGACATTTCTCGATGCAAACAATTTCCGATTTACGGACAAAATACTCAAAATTCCTCGCCATCATCGTGACTGAACTTCACTCGAGTGACAATAAAGAAATGTCAAATATTGTCACAACAGCGGAGAGAGCGTTCCCAGTAGGCCTAGTTCCCAGACGAGCAGAGAAACCTCGTTGAAACGTTGGATCAATTAAAAAAAAAAAATGAAGAAGCTGACCTTTCGGGGATATCAGAACGAGTACAGTCGTCATTTCCTGAGTGGCTTCAGTCTTGCAGGATTTCCTTAATTGATGGAAACTAAAATGGCACTGGCCGCAACGTTAAAAAAAAAAAAAAAACTGACTCAAGAGGGTATTCGGAAGTGACGTGGTTATTTATTACGGTCAAAGCGTATCTCACCATGCATACGTATTAGGAACAAACTGTTGGGGACAATTTCACATTTGACGAAACAAACAACTGAATATTCAGTTCGGTTACGTCTATTTTCCACTCGAATTAAACAGGTTATCACTAAAATCCAAGGAAGTGGTAGAGGCCAAACACGCAACTCTGCTTTCATAGGAAGCTCCAAAGTGGGAATGAGGAAAACAACGATTGAAAAAAAATAAAAAGTTAAAGAAGCTGGTCTTATTTAAAGCATGAATGGTGGATACCTTGGAACAGATCATTTTGCCTATAGACCTACCACAGCCTTGCGTAGCAGATGTTAGTTTAGTGAGCTTAGCCTTCATTTGCATAATTTAAAATAATATTTGTTTTGGATGAAAAGGGAAATTGAATAGATTTCCTAAATTCATTTGGAAAAAAAAATCATTTGACAAAATTCATTTGAGAAAAGTCATTTGAGTGACTCTTGCAAGATGTACAACAGGCATATGACAGGCAACCCATCCTCCCCCCTTCCCCAACCTCCCCTTGCCTTTTATTCTACCCTCCACAACCAACAGATGCAGGCCAAACCACCATCAATATCATTGAAAGAAATAGAGAAATGATCTCGGCAGACCAGCTGTGTGTCTATTATGCGGTGAAACTGTAGTGTCTATTGCGAGAAACTGCACAGTAAAACAAAAAAAAATCATTCTACGCAGCCTGGCTGCAAGATGCTGCAGCCCCCTCAGCTTCCTACTTTTGACACTAGTACCTTACAAGAGTACATAGCAATTCTACTTTGTAACAAATCTATCTTTCTTTCACACATATCATTTACATGAATCTAAACTGTCATTGCAATGCCAGTACCATGGAAATACCTGATTAACACACACACACACACACCGATGTTAATTGCGTTGGTATTATTATAAGTGAGGGAAATATGGCTCCAGATCTAATACTGTAATAGTCAACTGCAAGTGTGTTTGGCTTTGTCTATTGAATAGATACCAGTATGTCTGAAAAATCTTGTCTCAATGTGGTTCAATGTGGAAAGATTTTTTTTTTTTTTTTCATTTCATCGACCACTAGAAGTAGGATATCTTACTGGTACTATAATTGAAACGTTCTTTGTTCCAATTCTATCTATCGTACATGTTATTAAGGTGTGATTGCTGATTCATCACAAAAATGCCAGAGTAAAAAAGAAGAAAGATTTCAAGATCGTCCTAAATTTTCAAATTATGCTTCAACTTGATGGGGGCGGGGGGAATTAAACAAGTTTTTATGAGAAGATTTTTGTAGCATTTTTTTCATTCTTCCTGATCTAAAGGAGAAGAAAAGAAAATTAATCAATGCCACCCTGAATAAATTTCAATCCATGAAAATTAAAAACATGAAAATAAAAATTGTAACTCAAAAGCTTTACCAATAAATTTTTCCACTTTTATTTTGAGTAATACTATAGTAACTATGCAGACAGTTTTCTTGGAAAATTGGCTTATTACTTAATGCAAATTACCTGCTCTATTAAAAGCTAATATTTCAAAGGTTTCATTCCACTCTGAAAAAAGAACATAAACATCAATTGGTATATCCAAATAGGAGTTATGAAGGAAGGTTCTATGCCATCTGGCGAAATTTAGACTCCACTTTAAAGGGTGTGTAGACTCGCGCAAAAAGAAACGTCTAAACCCGGTAATCTGACCTAGTTTCGAATGAGGTATAACAGAAGTGTTAGACACCACCATCGATCCCAGAAAATACACACACAGCTTGCTACAGTCGGTAATTAGACACTAGTGTACAGTCAGTACAAACAGCTACGGTCAATACCCACAGCACAGTGTACAAACGATACAGCGATGGACATATCTCAGGTCCAGCTAAAGATAACAATGTATCACGTTTCATTACTGCCTGCATTTTGTAGCGATAAGAGAAAAACTTCACTTGCAAGCAACGGAAAGTTAACTTTTTCACAGGGCGGCACGCGGCTTGGGGCGAGTCTTCAATGCCTTTAGCCGGATTATTTTCTGTGAAACTCGCTGAAAGTACACTTAAACTGGATCTTATTACGACCGCGTTGGTAAAATGAAACTTCAAGGTCACCATCAATAAAAAATAACACAAGGAAAGAGACAAAGAACATAAATTACTTGAATTTGAATTAAAGTTTAAACATCCATCGAGTTGATTCTGGGAAATATTAAATCCCAAAACTACTTACTTTACATTCATTGCTTTATCTCATCACATATTTTCCCCTTTTTTTTGTCTATCTTTTTTTTTCCATTATTCATGATTGGTATCAGTTCATAAATAACTCAGTAATTAACATGTACGTTAATTAATTATTCAAAATTAATTTGATGAAAACAAGATTTAGGAGGGGTTTGAAGGTGTTGTAGATCAACCACAGTAATAACCACTGTATAACCATAGTATGAGTATAAGCTTGTCAGAGTTTGGTGAAAAGTTTTTCCAAAAAAGTAGCGACGAAACCTGGAAAAAGCTGCTTGAATCTATTAAATATCGTATCGGAAGAAACAAATCATTATTACATTTCTGCAGCTGATAATATATGAATCCATATCTGGCTAAAAACACTGACCATGGAGAGTTTTTTAAACCACAGTTATGAAAAGCAAATTGATGTTTTGCTTCAAACTACATCCACAAAATCGTACAACGATTTGATCTTTTCATCAACTGACCAATACAATTCTGTACTTTAGATATTTCTGTGTGGTTACGGTCATATTCCCGTACCTGTTCCTTGAGAATATCCTTCATTGCCCATCATTATATGCTAGGAAGGAAACATGTTGGTCAGCAAAGGTAGAAGTTTCCACTCTCCTGGTAGAAGGAAGGGCATTGACCATTGGAGGGGTCGGTCGTAGAGGGCGTAGAGTGTTAAAAGGTTTACCCGTTCATTCTAGTCACGGTAGAAAGAGAGTGCTAAGGTTGTGGGGAGACAGGTTAGCGAGGAGCGAAGTGAATAATGAGTTCAAGGTCCTCGGTTTTGCCTTCTAATATGCTATAAAAGTCAATTAATGGCCAGATCATGCTCAAACTTGGACATCCATTTAGTACGTCCCTCAAATGCCATTCTGTCTCACTGAGACATATAAATTGTCACAATTGTCTTGTAAAAATTGTCAACATACGTGAATAATTAAGAAAAGTCACACCATTCTAGGAACGAGCACTTTTTTGCAAACTTCTAGTAACTTTTAGAAACGACTGACATGTTTGGGGCAAAACCTACTGATGTACTTTTCAATTTCGTTTCAAAACTGACTGACTCTGACCTCAATTAATCTCTCAGAATAATTTGTAAAGGGTAGTAGGTAGATAACCTCCATGCAAAATTATCAATACTTGTAGCAATTAGTTTTAGGCACTGTGTCAAAAACGAATTGCTTGCAAGCAGCTGCAAAATGCCCTGCAGCAAGCCAGAATCGATATCACAGAATGTATAGAAGAATATCTTGGCAGTCACCAGTAGTACAAATTTTGTGAAAATTGTGTCAAAACTGCACTGCAAGCATACAGAATTTCATCCTACCCAGCCTGGCTGCATGATGCACGCAGCCTGGCTGCATGATGCACACAGCCTGGCTGCATGATGCACGCAGCCTGGCTGCATGATGCACGCAGCCTGGCTGCATGATGCACGCAGCCTGGCTGCATGATGCACGCAGCCTGGCTGCATCATGCCACATCTCGGTCGCCGTACCTTATCTATGGAAAGAGCTGCCTCCTGGAATTCGCATGATCACAGACTTCACCTCCTTCAAGTCACATCTGAGAAACGCATCTCTTTCAAGAGCACTATCATGATGGTTTCTAGGATTTTTTAGATTTTATGATGTTCTGACGTGTTGGTTTTTAGGTTCTAGCTTCAATTGGAAGTTTCACTTTTTTAGCATTCAAATTGTAGATTTTGTAGTCAATCTGTTTTATCGCTTTACTCTTCACCAGTGAGTGCTATTAATTGTTTTTCGATCTCATATTGCTGTATATATCTGTAGATGGTATATGTACAGTATTTACTGTTTTTTGTATTTAATGTTTTATGTCATTGTATATTCTAGATTGTTTGTAAAGCGCACGGATGCATCGTGCGTAGTGCGCTATATAAGATTTTATTTACATTACATTACATGCATACAGCCTCCTCAGCAGCCTTCCTTTGACAAGGTAGGCTGCTGAGAATGCTTTAAATATTTGATAATAATACTATTAAATAACCTTCGAAAATATATTACATCTTTATAATATATATAATAAATATTAATATTATTATTATTAATTAATTATAATTATATTATATTAATATATATACATCTTTCACCTTCAATTGTTGATTTGACTTTGACTCAGCCCAGGTGGGGAGGATTTACACCGGACTAATCTCTGTCTCTCTTACATCACTTAATGATTTACACCCACACCGACTAATCTGTCTTTTGCATCACTTACTGAACAAAAGGGTAAATTTTCTGTACTACTTGAGCCTGTGGTGAACGAGGAATCACAACACAGTGGTGATGTTCAATTATAAACCATAAGATGAAACTGATATCAAATAAATGGAAAAGGTCAATGCTGAAAGTAACCTTCACTGATTAAATAACCAAAACAATTCTTGAGGTCAAATCACAGATTGTTTTCACCTGAGTTGTGAAATTACAACCGAAAGGCTCATTACTGGCAGGATCTGTCCTAAGAAATAAGGATCTTCAATTTTAAAGCAAAGGACTTAGTTATTAGTAATTATCGGTTTACACGGCGATGTCATATAACGCCTGGGTAAATACTTGAAAAACCGCTATGATTACACTACCAGACACACGGACGGACGGACGGGGATACCTTCCGGTTTTTACTGACCATAAACAGCTCGGTTTTTCTTACACTATGACTGACCATAAACAGCTTGGTTTTTCTTATACTATGACTGACCATAAACAGCTCGGTTTTTCTTGACCGATGACTGCGTGCAAACTAGCGATTTCTCATTAAACATCGTTTTGCCAGGTGAACCCAATTTTCCCTTTATCCCCTTGGCAACCCTCAAGGGGCTGATGTGGCCTGTGGAGAGGTTCTACAGGGAGTAGATACCCTCCCCCCTCCCCTATTTGAGATATTTTCTTATATAAGTAAGGGTGCTTTAATAGCTGCAAAAATGGTTTTACATTTAGCAACTTTTGATGTAATTTATATGTTCAAGTTTTTTCCACATTTTTCCCCCACAAAATAAAAGCATTCTTTAAACCATTCTAATTCGTTTGTCCCCTGAATCCTAACAACCCACCATGGCCAAATTTTGTTTAGGGACTCATCAGAAGGTGGCAACTCATTCTTTGAATACCGGGACCATACTGCATGATTCCAAGAATAGTCCAGAAGACTTTCTAGTATTTTTTATTGATGAAAGAGGAACATATTCTAATGCATCCTGGTTAATTTTAATGGCATCCACCAGATATTGGTGATATGAAAAATGTCACATGTTTGCACCACAGGTGAAGCAAACAGGTGTGATGTCACAGCTGTACAATGGAATCTTACAGCAAAATATAATATATTTGTCTGAGTACTTTGATTTGACACCTCATTGATTTGACCTTGAATAGGATAGGGGGTTCCAACTTTCTACCCGAGGGATCATGTGAAGTTAACAACAGTCTATCGACAGCACGTGGTCGTTACAACAAGGGAGCAAATTGACTATTAACAGAAGAAATCAAACTTTTGGTAATTGGTAATTAATCATAAATGTCTGATTTTGTGCTTTAAGTTATTAGGTTCTTTCATAAACATGTGTACATCAGGACAGTCGATCTCATCCAGGGAATCTTCACTTTTACCCGGAAAAACAAAACAGTTATTTTCGCTTGACAACACATTTTTTCTCCTACCATCGTCTTCCAACTAACCCGAGTGGCATCTTTGCCCCGGGCAACGACAGCTCCACACTAACTACTTCTTAGAATACATATTTCCCCGCAGAGTATAAAATGCCAGAACCTAGAACCAATCACATGATGTCATTTCTATTACCATGCTCCTCTGTGATTGGTCGAGCTGCTAGTAATAACCTGGGCTACTTGGAAATGGAACATACCCACACACAGCCATTCAATACTGCCTGCAATAAAACACCTCAATAGTGAAGCAGCGACACAGAATTCCGCCTACGCAGTTCTTTTTTTTCCGAGTCAGTTCACTTCCTTTTACACACACAGGAGTGTCGCATAATAAGTTTCCGTGGGGAAGACAATAATGAGTATATATACTAGTGACACACTACACTAGCTGTGTATGTATAATAGTGTGTGCACAAAGTGTCTCTAGGCAAAGCTCAACCTTTGTGGGAGGGAAGAGTAGATATATAGTAAACAGAATGACAGGTTCATGTGGAGTTCAGATATTTATTTCGTCAGAGTGAACTTCTGAACTTAGCATTTCTGGAGCAATAGCCTCATGAACTATTGTAGGCTACTGTTAGCTGTTGCGTGACAGACCGTATGTATGGGATACAGTAGTTAGGCCATCAGGAAACATAGGTGATCGAAAACATTTATCATCGTGTGATCACCTTAGGTAGTTCATGAATTGGGGACAATTTTCTTTTGTTCTGATATTTACAAGGGCGTATTTGTAGGGCGCTTGATAGGTTAACATTCATATCAACCTAATATAGGACACTGCTGAAATAGGGTAAACCTATTATAACATTGACTGGTTATAAAGTTAATGACTGCTTTAAAGGCATATATATTCCAGTGGCTGAAGATTTTTGGTTAAATAAAATGCTGGGAAATTTCAGTATCTATAGGTGAATACCATATACCCAACACCCCCAACCCCTTCCCCACCCCCTTACCCTCCCATAGAAATTTTTTTGGCAAAGATATGGATTTATCAAATTTTGGTGACATTTTGTGAATGAATCTGGCAACAGCAGAGTGAATGATTGTCATCATTGCACTTCAACTGCAAATGTTTTTGCTTTTCTTTATAATATTTTATGATATTTAACTAAAATAATCATATTATAAAATATTAATAATATTTAACTAAAATGATTAATTAATTCATAAATTAATTAATTAATTCATACAGGAAATAATATTTTGACCAAAAAAAGTTGCACTTTTGATAAAATTCCATATAATACAGACAACATCGGACGGCCTAAAAGCAAACATTTCAGCGATATCACATTTTTCAAGGATAAATGTATAGGCGGAGTGTATAGCCTAGTGGTTAACGCCGGCGTCTCCCAGTCATGAGATCCCCGGTTCGATTCCCCGCCGACAGCAATGTGTGTCGTCTGGCAAGGGTGTTGTTCAATAACAACTTCCCGACATGGACGTTAAATGGATGTGTGCCGAGAGATTGGCTTCGGTCAGCTTGCGAGTCTAAAAGCCTCCGTGGCTTCTTTCGCGAGTTCCTGCTTGCGGGAAGATCACATATACATATACATATACATACATACATACATACATACATACATACATACATACATACATACATACATACATACATACATACATACATACATACATACATACATACATACATACATACATCAACAACAAGATCGTAATAGTTAAAGGTAAAGCTTTTTGAACAACATTAACCATGATGACATCACAGAACACCCACTGTGACACACTCAATGGCAGAATCAATTGCGAGTTGAGCATGTCATAATGAGCTAATTACCTGTAATCGACCATGATATCTCACGTTAGAAACAATTTATTGAAATGGGATATTCAACTTACAGTATGGTATACTTGTGGCTTTAAGGTAAGTATGAATTGCGTGACACCGGAATATCCCTTACAAAATGACGAATAATGGAAAATTGACTTCCTTGAAACGTACAATGAATGTAGATATATACTTGTATAGAAATTGATAGTGTTTACAATTACAGCAAACTGTAACTAAAGTCAAAAGTTCAACTTGTTTGCCGATGACTGGTCTGGGCGTGAAATTCTGGCAACTAATTAGAATCAGTCTTATATTTCATGAATAAGATCCATTGTTAATCTCTCTAAAACTGTTTTTTTAGTCTAACACAATTAATAGATTACGTTGACCTTAAACTTGTTTCGTAAATTCTAAACATTCAATCAACCAAAACATGTTTCGTTTTTTTTAAAGTCAACTTCATATGAACCACAGAGAACGCTCGGATGACATTCAACACGATTTGTTCTTTACTAGACTAAGCAGTCTAGTCACTTTATTTAATGACCCTCAGATGTTAAAGGGGTCATTTCGGAAGAATTAAAAGTGTCATAGAAAATACAACTTGTACTTACACCCATGTCCTTTAAAAGTTTACAACACATCAATATTAAGTCTGTGCAGTTTGTCATCCCTAGTGAGTAGCCTGAACAAAAAATTCGTTTTTACTGAACTGCCAATCCTCAGCAATATTTAAGTATGCAAGTGGCACAAATGAAAGAACTAAGGCAGAAAGTGGAAAATCCACTCTTTAACCCCCCCCCTTCTAATCCCCTCACCAACCCTGCCCACATCTACACGGTCCATGGTCACTAGCAGGTAGTCTCAATGAAGCACAACTAATCAAGATATTTCAGTTACAGAAAAAATGAGATGACAGTTTGATAAAACACCAACACCTCAAGTTTAATTGTTCATCTCTCAAGACAAGTTATAATGTGGCAAGTTGCATTGCCTCAAGAAGTACGGTATTGCATGATACTACATGTGATGCAGTATTTCTCGGGTTAGGGTTAACCCCAGGGGTTAACCCTAACCAAAGGGTGGACCGGGATCATTCATTGGGCTGTATCATTCATGATGACATTGCTCGACATATTAAACTGTG
Organism: Apostichopus japonicus; assembly: GCF_037975245.1. Lineage (NCBI taxonomy): Eukaryota > Metazoa > Echinodermata > Holothuroidea > Aspidochirotida > Stichopodidae > Apostichopus > Apostichopus japonicus. The sequence continues at coordinate 9,850,078 of NC_092583.1, forward strand.
TACAAAAACGGTTCTCTTGAGAAATACTGTCACGTGAGGATTGGCTGTTTATATTTAAAACTGTTTATAGGTTAACTTGGCCAGAATACAATTACCTTTGAACAGAATTGGAGACAAGGAGAATACCTCAGTACGTGATATGTGTTGTCATCATGGTAGAATAGGTGTTCTTACATGTTCGTATACATGGAAAATTGTCCTGGACAATGTTATTGAAAAATGTTATCAAATTTTTCTAAGAATATTATTAAACAACAACTTTTATTGGAATATCACAATTTTGACCCTGTGGACTAATGTTCCTTACAGTTAAATAAGACCTACAGATATTTTTCTTGGCTCAAGTTCTACAATGATGTCATTTATACTAGTGTTACCAGAGAGACCCTATATTCAATTTATAAAGTTTCACCGAGCTTCAAGATTCCTTGCCTCTGGTGATCAACCTTGTCAAACAGACATGGCTTTTACCCATCTAGTACAGAAATTAATATCAACTTTTTGGGAAGTCACTGAAGTCAACTTTGACCAATTGGGATATACTTTAAGTTCAATACCGATCCACATTGCCTTATAGCAGGCAATGATAAAAGGCTGAGCCAACTATAAGCATGAAAATAAACGCAAAGACCTTGGTTTCCCACCCTCCCCCCCCCATCCCTGACCAGTAAAGAGACTGCTGCTGTGTGTAATTGGACCTCCTACATTCATAAGTTTTCACTAAGTGTGATCTTAAAGGTAGTCAGTATAGGCCCCAAATTATAACATGCTATAATTGCTATAAATTTTTTTTAAAGTACTTTCCTTGAGGTCTTAACTCTCCAAATTGTACCCGAAAGTTTTGATGAACACACAAGATGACTGAATGTCCCAGTGAGGAAAATATCCTGGAATGTTGTAATTAAAACAGCTTGAGAAGTTTGACCATATGTGAGGCCATATTTGGGGCCAATACAACAAACCTTTAAGAACAGGTGGGTCAAACGTAGTCTTGATGGGCATAATATCTCAATTATATCCTGGGTATGGGGTGGGGAAGCACTTTAAAGAAGAATAAGTTTTCACTTCTGTGAATAATTAGTAGCTTTTGGAGGAAACGTCCGGACCCCTCGGAGAAGTCCCTATCACACTTGCTTAAGCTTAAAATCTCACACTTGTCTGTAGTTTTTAAGATCTGAAGGAACAACTCATATCCCTTAATTATGAATCGGTGTTGTCCAGTCTCCACCATCTTCGCAGGCCCGGCAAGAGTATTTGCCGAAGAGGAATAAAATGTCTCAAAGTCTGCCAAAAGTGCTCAAATAACAGCGGTCATGGAAAATCATCAGAAGTAATTTAGATTAGCATGATTGATTGATTGTCAATCTCAAGTGAAATTCTAGAACTGAGAATTAGCAATAACTAATCCTACCACATCACACAGAGAGAGATAGGAGGGGGGGGGGGGAGAGGGGGAGGAGTGGATTTGGGGCACATTGGAAATCTGAAAATGTACCTCACCTGTGACAACTATACTAAATATGTCATGTCATCTTGATGAAGTTGATGAAAATTTATCCTCTGCTACTTTTTTTTGTTTCAAATATAACATGTTCCTCTTTTTTGTCTTTTTTGTACTGCCCCTGTGGTATGACTATTAGGTACCATTACTTCTCATTACATTCTTAGAAGGAAAGACCTAAATCTCCTTAAAGTACTATGGACGACACCTAGCCAATATGCCTCCTACTCAGTACATTTATTCTGTGGTGATAATCTCTTTCAAAATCTATTGACATTTTTTGAAAAGTGCTTTTTTCGTTTCCAAGATATACACAGTATTTGAAAGTTTTGATAAAACCTGGGAAACTCGTCAAATGTGTGCAAGCTATCACTTCGAGTGTTGCACTCATCTATATTTAAGGCCTTAATTAAGTTAACGCCTTACTACAAAGCCCACCACATATATCATTTGAATAACGTGATGTTCCTCTTTTCGAAGAAGACGATAAAATATTTCAACAAAATCACCTTAGGCCACAGACCTGAGTTCAGTGTCCTTGAAATGACGGTTGTTAAAACAAAGGGATAAAATAACAGAAAATTAGGCAGTCGCTCCCTTTAAATCATCAATGTGCAAAATTAGCTAATGTTTAGTCATAAATAAAACTAAAATGAAGAAATGACTTGTAAACTGGTCAATCTTTGATGGATTTTTATGGGAGTTGCAACTATTTTCATGATTTCTAATGCCTATTATTAGTGTGATTAGGACAATACAATGTTGTTCATATGTGTTTGAATACCTTTAAGCTACTGTCAAATATGTATTTCTACTTTGGAAAATATACGTAGTTTCTAAGTTATTAAGTTATGTTAAGGGCACTTTAAATCGCTCGTTTGTTGTCAACGGGAAGTCTGAAGTGAGGGGAATGACATAATATTTGCTATTTGAAATTGTACAGGAATTTTAAAGCATCGGTGGTGCATATATATATGTGTGATATGTTAACTGCGACACAAATATTAATATTAATGGCGTAATTTGCTGTTATTAACATAGTCACATTCTGCGACTCCGATTTCTGGGACAACTGCATCAACTGCTAGACTTCCCAGTACAAACATCAACTACTACACTCATTATAGCGCAGGAATAAAGCACACAGTAGTTGGACATCCAATCATATGGTGCCAGCCAATCATAGCTGCCTGACTCAGTCACACCATATTAGCTAGGTCATCCGCACCAGTTCATCCTCACTACTTCATCTGCACCAGATGGCCCTATAAAGACCATGGCAACGTAAGATTCAAGGTTAACCTGAGTTAAATAATATATATACATATATATATATATATATCTATATATATCTATATATGTATCTATATCTATATATATATATATCTATATCTATATCTACATATATATCTATATATATATATATCTATATCTACATGGTCACTTTCGGTGATCATGCACTGAAGAAGAGCTAGTTTTGCTCGAAAGCTCTGCAAAAACCAAACATTGGCTGTTTTACTTCCAATCACTTACCTAATTCAATTATTGTATCTCACTCGAGATCCAGCCTTTCTCTAAATGCAGCATAGTTGTTTAACAGTTTTTCCGTTATTCCTATATCTATATCTACATATATATATTTATAAATATATATATATTTATAAATATATATATGTATATATGTATGTCATTTTAGATCCTCCTGGAACAAGCAGGAACTCGCGAAGAAGCCTCATTCATTGGCTTATCAAAGTTGCAAGCTTACCGAAGTCAGTCTCTTACATTCATATTTAACGTCCATGATTATGAAATGTCAATTGTCAACAACTCTGTGACTGGACTACATACAGTAATCTTGGAGTGACTCGAACTGGGGACCTTATGATTGGAAGGCACCGGCGTTAACCACTGAGCTAACACTTCTATATAAGTGTGTATATCCAAGAAACATCGCAAGAATAAGGATTTAAGAGACTAAATCGCCTGTTTTATGTATTCTTTTGGCATCAGTCTCTTAATCACAGCGACCTTTCAGTAAGTTCTCTTCTGTATCTTGACTACACTTGTCTTGATTTGACTTTTGACAGCTACAACACACACGATATGGCGAAAGGGGCCAGTCTCTCGCTGTCGTACAGGAAAAACCGGTATCAATTACTTCAGTATGCATGATATGGCAAGAAATGTCAGACAAAGATTGGGGAAGCTAAGGCACAGTTGGAGGGAGGATAGGGGACATGGGAAAAGGAACATAGAAGAGTAGATGGACCCATCCAGGGTAAACAGGGGAAAAGGGGGGTTTGAGGGGAGAGTGTGGCTAAAGAAGTAAATTTAAATGGTTGAGCAGAATGAAAGATGATTTGGATATTACAAACAACATTAGTAGTTCCTAAACACATTTAACAAGTCGAAACAGTCCCTGGCACAAATTCCTTCTAGTGTTTCACACGATCTTTCCAAAGAGAGTTGCTGATGACGTGGCGTTAAGGCCATGAGTCAGCATAGCACGATTCATATAGACAAAGGAGAATTCTGAATACATGAAATATAATGTAGTTGCCTATAAACTTGCTGGTGTTGTTGAAATCTCCTACTACTGATAGAATATGAACAATGTACAAGGAACTCTAAAACCACCAGGTATGATGTCCTTGAATATTTCTTACAAAAGTTTTTTGTTTTTCATTTTGTAACAATTTCGTAATTGCAAAGTTGTTGTTGCGTGCAATGCACTTACATTGAACCCTGAGTTAGCTTAAAAACATAGACTTTAGTGAATCAGATATATGATGCAACAGCACTTGGGGGGGGATCTCAAGTTGAGGGGGGCAGTGGTCAGCGTGACTTACACCGTCCAAAAAAGGGATATGCAGGGGGAGCAACACCTTTTTTGTACTGAAGGAGGATCGTGGCTAAGATGTAAAGTCACCGCTGAGGAAAGAGGTGTAAGGGGAGGACCCCCTTCTCCTTTAAACATTTTTGGTATTAACTGGATGGTGTTTAGATACAGATTGATGCAATATTTTGAAACAAGGTTGCATACTCTTTAACTGTTTAGGTTGTAACCCATTTAGTCTACAGGTCATACACTTAAGTACTGTACACTAGGGATTTTTTGTGATATTCTATCTGCGGGAGGGGGAGTGGCTTTATCTCTCCCCCCCCCCTTCACATCATAGGGTAGGCTATGGTAATGGTAATATCGCAGCCTAACCTTTAAATAATAGCATTAGGCCATAATGTTAGGCAAACACACTGGTAAAACTATGGTAGTTGTAGCAGTGGCACTGTTGCTAGGCTAGGCTATGACTATAATATAGTACCTGATAGAGTAGGCTATAACTGGTTGATTTCATTTCCAGATGACATTTTTGAGAACAAAATTATGGCGATTTCTTTGCTAAGTCCAGCTCCATTGGAATTTTTGTCTTGCACTCTTCATTATGTTATAATCTTTTCTCTTTATACTTACAACAGTATAGAAACATTTTGCAACTGCGATGCAATGTGTGAAAGATTCCACAATATATGCATTGTACACACAGTGTGTGTCAACTGATAAGATCCATCAGTAGTGGTTGTGTGAAGTTTTGTAAGTTTGGCATTAGTCTCAATTCCAGCCGTTCTTTGTAGTAGCTAGTGATCAGTGGTGAATATCTACCAGACAGAACCACAGGGTATGATTCTAATTGTGTTAGACTAAGGAGACTTATAAATGCACTCTGTCATGAATGTGACTTTAAAAAATTTGGTTTGGTTAGTTTACCACTGGAACCTGAAATGGCCATTGCTGAAAATTTCCGAGAAGAAAATCCATACGTTTGAGCATTTGATTTTGATACATTTTAGAGCTATCTGAATCACTGTAGAACCCCCTTATGGCTTCCCCCACGTAGATAGAAGCATTTTTTTGCATTCGAATAATACATTTTAGAGCTATTTTCATCACTGCAGACACTTTCCTCCTCCATCAATAGACTATAGCTTATACCTTCCCCAAACCTTCCCAATTTTTTCTCTCTTTTTCTTTTCCTGTCTTTGTCTATTGAGGGGTTACTTCATGTCATTTCAAACAGTGACTGGCTTCCAAAAATTAGGAAACCACCCATAAATACTAGCAAATGTCTCCTTGGTGTATGGATTTTATCATGTGGACATATAATTGTACAACCAAATGCAATGTGGTTTACCCACAGATTGTTTTGTGGTTTTATCACCTTCCCCGACTTCCAAAAAATTCATGTTTTATATCATCAATGACGACCATGAAAATCATAAATTCACATCACCGTCTAAAATATACATCTTGTGAGAGCATTTTTGAGTTGAGATGAAATCTAAATCCCAGAGCTCTGGTGGTATAAAGTAGGTTAGAGATGATGTTTCATGGAGCAAACATTTATTTATCTTTGTAGAACAGATATAAATGTCTCAGGAGGTAGAATTCTCGGAATTGCAAGGGCGAGTTCATTTATTGATAGGGGATTTTTTTTTTTAAAATACAGAAAACAGAGCAATCAGTCATTCCTTTGGCATGATATACCTGACTTATACCTGAATAATAAATAAATTTCAATGGTACACTGTCATATATCAAATATGGACGACACCAATAAATTGACTTTGTTTTTCTTTAAAATTAAAATGACTACATGTCCTTGAAATATACTAAAATGACTGTCTTTGGATAAGATTTCAATTTCGTATTACTGAATGTTATTCTATGTTGGTACGTGTCATCAAGTCACTTCATCACCTAGAAACAATGATTTAAGTCTGGGGGTGGGCAACCTACGGCACGCGGGCCACATGCGGCCCGCCAGTGATTTTTTTGCGGCCCGTGAGATGTCTCAAGGAAAAGAAAAAACTCAAATCCATATTACATCATCACGAAAAATGAGCTAGCTGCTTAGAATTTATCGGCACTAATGATGCTGTCGGGTAGGCCTATTATCCCCATTAATTATCAACTGTACTGTATTGACATTATGTTTTTATGAATACAGATTAAGTACACACACCTATTGCTTGAAAGTCCTTGGAATCAAAGGTTTGAAATCAACAGCAGGTCGTTGGTTAGGTGCGGCCCAGTCAATTTTTCACTCCTTATATCTGGCCCATACATTCAAAAAGGTTGCCCACCCCTGATTTAAGTTATGTATCAGTGAAGATTTTTTTTTTTTTTTTTTTGATAATCGTTAACATTCAGGCATATCCATCGTCAAATTTAACCTTAATGGAATATTCCGGAAGATTCAATTCAAATTCAATTAAATACAATTAATTTATTCAGCCAATGTATAAAGATATTACACATCGAAAATCAAAACGTTCCTCCTGCTCCGTAATAAATATGAGTAAGAAATTATAAAAATATGTGAAGATATAAAAAAGTGTTTAAGAATATAAAAATGTGAGTAAATATGTAAACATATGCATGGAAAATGTAGGAAAACTAAAAATGGAAACAAATGATAACATTGGGTTTTGGCAATAAGGCAGGGGGGTACCTGTACTTGGTTTACGATTGTGAGATAATAAAAAACTAAGGGAGATACATAATTCTGCAGCCTATATAAATATATATATGCATTAATTTACAATGACAGAGTTTTATTACAGATGCCTGCAGGGTTCTCTCATCCAGACCAATTCAGTATGGATTATTATGCACCATTGTACTATTGCGATCGTTTGATCGCGCGCAAATTAACATGCTGCTACAGCAGTGATTTTTCGTCGTTCGTGTGCTAGCAAATATACTAGGTTGATGCAAATATCTGGTTGTATCTTGTGTAGTTTTATCATCCAACATGGAATGCATTGTAAACTTTTTTTCTTTTTAAATTAAAAAGAAATTACTCAAAGGCTGTTACCTTGGGCATGCACGTGTACTGTACGTAAATAGGTTCTTAAAAATGCTAGAATGATCTATGCCGGGGCACATGCAAGTAGTAAAGTACATGATGAATAATTCATATAGTTGAATTACAGCTTTACGGATTGTTTTATGACCAAAAAAAAAGGAACCGGGGGGGAAACACCAACATCAACAGAAGAACAATGCCAGCCAATATGATTTGTTTTGTTGTAAGACCCATGCCATGAAAGGGGAATTTCAATGATTTTTTCTTGTTTCTCTAGATATGTTTTTTTTTCATACAGTAACTGGGTAAGTGACATCATAGTTCTCATTTAGGGCAACCCACCCACTATGTCACAGAGATAGGATAAAGGAGACCTAATGAGTGCCTTGATCAATGAAGACGATATTTAATAAGATGTGCATGGGGGGGTGGGGGTGGGGGAGATGTGTTTGATCCTCGTAAGATGTTACGACTTTTGAGCTTTTCGTGATCAATCTGGGGGTGTCCTCCCTACACAGGAGTCTACCTTTCATAAAACTGAATGCAGATTTTTTTTTATGGCTTGTCTGGGATAAACATAGGTCCTATCTAGTACTTTGCAATTCTTCAAAGTGACTGTTTTATCCAGTAAAGAATGTATACCTTTTTCACATAGTAAACAAGCAAAATTTTAAAAGTGGCAGTCATTCCCTAGATATTAGGAGTCTACCTTCGAAAAGCTCGTTGCTGTTCTGACATTCTATTCTGCTACTTATCTTATTATCTATGTTTATAATTAATGAACAATATATTGATTCTTTTTGTCTGGTTCCTCAGTGTGCAATGGTATTTATTTCCCTACATAAAGTGAACATTAATTTATCACAAAATGAACTGCAATCCTCATCAGGGGGAGGGGGAGGGGGGAGGGTGGAGGGGAGGGGGAGAGGTTGATCTTGTGATCTGACATGAAGTCAGTTCTTTAAGTAAATACAAGAGAAATGTGGTTTATAGCTGCTCTGCCAATTATTCATGGCTGGTATTTAGTTTGGGAAGCCACACAGCCTTTCCTATCTATACCATGGATCAGTTGATCATGTTTATTCATGAGTACAGGGGGCCAGGAAGTAAGTTCTCACTACCTTGCCATAAATATACATGGTTAGGATTAGAAGCATTGTGTACAATCTGATTGGTCCATATCAGTTCCAAAATGAGATGTATATATTTCTGTCCCTTTGTTTCTTTCGAGAAAGTCATATATATGAGAGAGCTCATACAACAGGTTAACTAAACCAAGGAAAGGAGGTCAGAAAACAGACATGGATGGTTAACAAATCTTTTGAAACTATTTGGGAAAATCTACACTAAAAAGATTGATATATCACAAGGATATATCACAAGATCACAAGGAGTGTTAGCTCAGTGGTTAACGCCGGTGCCTTCCGATCATTATGTCCCGAGTTGGAGTCACTCCAAGATTAATATATGTCGTCCGGTTACAGAGTTTGTTGACAATTGACAATTCATAATCATGGACATAAAATATGAATGTAAGAGACTGACTTCGGTCAGCTTAAGGCTTTGATAAGCCAATGATGGGCTTCTTCGCGAGTTCCTGCTTGCAGGAGGATCTAAAATACATACATACATACACATAGAAAGTACTCATAAATTAAAATGACTCACAAGACGGTTTAAGAAGAATTATTTTTATAAAAAGATGGTTGACTAAACAGTTGAAATTATGGGATAGAATGAAAGGAGAGAGAAGGGAGTGAGAGGGAGACAGAGCAGTAAGTGATACTTACAGTGAGGCCTAACAGGGACTGCATGTTATACAGATCAAACTATAGAAAGTTCACTCACTTTAATGTGATGGGTATTTTAACTTCCTCATTACTACAATACTCAGGTATCTCTTGTCTTCATTATTGACATGATTGAACGCTTTGATTACACCTAGACGGCTGTGACTCTGTGACAAAAACGATTTTGGCCTAATAACTATATCTTCGACGTGCCAAATTTCCTCCCACACGCAACTGAGAACTTCACATTAACCAAATCTCCGGGTCGCTCGCACCTTGGCGGGAAACTGATCTGCTTTTGGTCAAATCCTGATGAATTGAATTGCTTCTAATGACTTGTGGGAGAGCTTAGTAAAGTCAAATTAATGGAGGGTCGATCATGAAGGTGGATTTAGACTTTATAAACCACTGTTCATGTTCTTCATGTTTAGCAAAGCAGAAGTTGCCAAACCTGCACTTCCAAACACAAGTTAATGTGTGTAAAGCTGCATAGGGACCAGTGAATGGTACGTACAGAGTAGCCAACTCAAGCTATACAATCCATGTATTGAAATAGGGGGGAGGGGGGGGTGATTTTGAGCAGAATGTAAGACTTGATATGTCGCAGTCCAGCAACGAAAGAACTAGAGCATCAATGACTGACTATGTAGGTCAAACTCTAAGCCAATGCAGGCCATAGCAGCATTGTATGCATGTGTCTACAACCACCAAAAACATGGAAGTGTAACCCAGACTTCTTTAAAGATTTAATGTCAAGTCACAGAGTTACAAACAATTTCAAGGTTTATCAGAGTAAATAATATAATACTGACTGACCTGTTAATGACTACTTCACTCACTATCTGAAGACCCCCTCCTCCCACCGCCCCCCTGACCCCCCACAAGCTAAATAAAGAAGAAACCGACTTGCCAAGCAAGGGCCAAAAACCAAAACTGATATTACTATCCCTTTAAACTAAATCATGCTTTGAATATATGTGGTTAAAGGTAATTGGTTGACCACTAAACAACAGCCAGGTGTGCCCATCCCACTGGTTGAATTGTTCTGGGTTGACCACAAAAGACACTGTAAATCAAACACCTGGTTAAGACAGTACAGAGGTCATCAAACCATCAGCCCTCCACACATGTGCAACTTTAATATGTATATTATAAATGGACAATTTATCTGAAAGGATGACGGCAGATGCAAAATTCATTTTAATATATAAATTTCTAGATCATAAGAAAACAATGCTATAGCAATTCAGTCCAGACTGTATTTCAATATAACACATTTTTTTTTTAAATTTTTGAGAAATGACCCTTTAGACATCTACTGTATGACTCATCAATGAAATGGTTGCTGGAATACCTTTAAAGAGTGTGAAGACTCGCGCAAAAAGAAACGTCTAATGCCGGTAATCTGACCTAGTTTCGAATGAGGTGTAACGGAAGTGTTTGACACCACCATCGATCCCAGAAAATACACACATACAGCTTGCTACCATCGGTAGTTAGACACTAGTGTACAGTCAGTACATACAGCTGCGGTTAATACCCACAGCACAGTGTACAAACGATACAGCGATGGACATCTCAGGTCCAGCTAAAGATAACAAGGTATCACGTTTCATTACTGTACTGTCTGCATTTTGTAGCAACACGAACAAAACGTCACTTGCAAGCAACGGAAAGTTAACTTTTTCAGATGGCCGCACACGGTTTGCCAGGGCGATTCTTCAATGCCTTTAATCTATTATAACACAGAGACCATTTATAGGTCAGTTTCACAGATATCAACACAAACTCAACGAAGGAAAATATCAGACTTTTCTAAGTTAACATGTTCACGATTGCATTAGACATGTGTCATGGCTAAATGGTGTCGAATATAATCTGATGGTGCTATGTTGATTCTGAAGATCGAGGACCAACATGTTTTGGTTGGGTTTATAAGAATGTAACATTCCCGCCACACGCACTGAGAAGCCGACCTTGTCATAAAATTTGGCCTTAAAGGAACATTTCATAGTGGTGGCATAACTCCCAAAACTTAGATATTTACGATGAAAGCTTACCTGTCCCCTCATAACCTTTTTACAAAGCTGTTTAGCAATCCAGAGGAAGAAAACTTCCAGATCCTCAGTCACCCTTTTGGGACCAATTCCGATGGAAGAAAATCCACTCGAAAAACTATGTGTCAGACACTTTGAATGGTAGAATGAGAAGGAAGGGCAATGACCGGAGGGGCCGGTTGTAAAGGGTGCACAGTGTTAAAAGATTACCAGGGCATACTAGACACGGTAGAATGTAATGCTAAGGTTGTGAGGAGACAGGTAAGCGAGGAGCGAAGTAAATGTAGGGTATTACCTTCAAGCATATGGAAATTATAAAACTTACTGGTTTCTATATTTACGAGTGACCCGCTTACCTGTCTCCCCACAACATTAGCACCTCATTCTACCGTGTCTAGTATGCCCTGGTAATCTTTAACACTGTGCACCCTCAGTGACCAGTCCTATCCGGTCAATGCCCTTCCTTCTCATTCTACCATCCAAAGTGTTTACTCATGCGTTTTCGTAGTGGATTCAAATCTTTCGAAAACTGCCCGGATTACATTGGATTATTACCTACTTTACATCCTATTGGATTTCTAAGCGTTTCAACAGCCTATTACAGCCTGATAAGTATCCTTTCTTATAGGAAAGGGAGTTTGGAGGCTGTTCTTACCAGGGCATACTAGACATGGTAGAATGAGGTGCTAACGTTGTGGGGAGACAGGTAAGCGGGGAACGAAGTAAATCCCCATTGCCCTACAGCTTTTACTACTTCTTCATGAACAGCTCCCTCATACAACTCAAACTTGCCGCCATGAAAACTGTAAACATTCAATTATTTCCTGAATGTTCTCGTCTGCTTCTTCCTCTTTGGCCCCTATTTCTGTCCCAAACTTTGGGATATCAAGAACCGAAGTGCATTTTAAGTACTCTCCTTAAAAAAAGAGGGATAGTTTGAATCGCTGGAGTTGTTTTCCTTACAAACCAAAACGATTGAATTTTGTTTCTGATCATTAGGTATCACAACCACATCCTGAAAGCATATTTTGTTTTGTTTATGGCAAATAAATGAAGTTTACAATGCTGGTAAAATGTATTTTACGAATGCATCGGCATGGCAACAGCAGATTGAATGATGTCATCGTGGCAAGAACAGTTGAATTTGTTTTCCCTTCTCATTATAATTCATCTTTTTCTTTCTCGAATTTTTCACAGAGAAAAAATAATAATATTTCTACCAAAAGAAGTTGCATTTTGACGACATTCTAAATACACAGAATGTAGAAAAACTAACCAAAATTTTGAAGAGGAAAGTAAACTTACTGTGATATTCCACACACTGGATGAACCAAGGGGCTTAGTGCTTTTCAAAATATAGTTCTAAGTTAACAACATAACCAGATAAATATTCCACATTGTTGATGTAAAACCCCTTTTTTATGTACCAGTTTTCATTTTCTTCCTTATTCTTTCGTTATTGTTATAATTTGTTTATATATTTTTTCATACAATTCCTAGAAAGTATAATTTATGTGTGTGTATGCATAGACGAAGAAAGAAAATGAAGTTAATGGATACTTGTCTTATCTAATTTTATATACTCCTCTCCTTGGTACGGTGGATGTAAAATCCCTCACACCTATACTTAGCCTGTCCTCATCCAATATTCCTGACTCACAATCCAACCCCCCCCCCCCTCCACCCCCAACCAATTACCTTCATCCTCCGGCAATCGAAAAGGTAAAAACACAATAAAACACATGGCTAATTAGGTAACAAATGTTAAACGTTAAAATGATATATATATTTATTTTACATAGCAACACATGTTATTTTTTTTTTTTAGCAATTCACATTTCTTTTCTATATCACAGTACGATATCTACGTGACATTTTCAAGTTTACTTGTTGCATAGTTACTGCTCTTGGTCAACATTTCGCACTCTTTTCCGATCAATCCTGGTTTGGTTTGTTCACAATTTCAATCTAACTGATCCTTGTTAGATGACTGCAAGTAAATTTTTGGGGAGTTAATGATTAATTCTAGAACAAAGTTTATATAATCCATATCAACAAAGTTCAAAACCTGAACTTTGCTAGCAAAACAACCAAGGACCAATTTAGCCCTACTACAATAATTCACTGTGACTGTAAGATTGATTACCTTAGCTCCTTGAAAAAAATTAAAATAAGCAAAAAATTGAATTGTGTGGTAAGGTTAAGCTCAGAAAGACATTTGATGTGAGCCACCCATTTGGAATTCCCAATTTTGTAAATTAAGAGGTGGGTGACCACTGGGTGTTGATGCAATCACCTACAATATGGCACATTCACACATTCGCTAAAAGTGTACACAAACACCTTTGCAGTACACCTACAGTGAAAGAAATATGAAGTAGAGGCTTACATTTTGAACATGTACTAGGTACACTTCTACTGTGTACTAAGTGCTTTGAGATATTCTTCATGTAAAGCCTTACACACACATATGTTTATATGTACATGTATGTAAATATATATATATATATGTGTATATATATGTGTGTATAAATATTATTAGAGAAAACCAGAGAAATAAGATATGACTCATAATTGACAAATAAGGAGTAAGTTTTAGAAAATATATTGGAATTTTCGGTCCCCCTGGGACCTTCGTCAGCAATACTTGGCAGTCGAATGAGAAGTACAAAATGTGACACAATGAAAGTATGACGCTAGATAAGTGAAATTTGATGTTTGGAAACTTCGACAGAAAATTTAACGCTGTCATGAAAAGAATTAACATTGATCAAAGAACAGGAAATGCTATCCACTTCTCCTCTTAAGCCATCACATTATTATAGATATATTGACGATATATTTTTTGTCTGGCCACATGGTGAAGAATCTCTTAAGTCTTTCTTTGATCATGTTAATTCTTTTCATGACAGCATTAAATTTTCTGTCGAAGTTGCCAAACATCAAATTTCATTCCTAGATGTTCTGGTCAAGTTGGATGGCAATTCCTTAACCACTTCGGTCTATTATAAGCCCACTGATATTCATATGTATTTACACTTTAATAGTTTTCACCCACATAATCTCAAGAGTTCTATTGTTTACAGCCAATGCCTTAGACTTAAACGCATTTGCTCCAACCCATGTGATTTTAAACACCAGGTATCCATATTAACTGGTTATTTCTTGAACGTAGGATACCCCCTTCACTTAATTAGACAGGGTATTTTCAGGGCCGACAAGTTGAGCCGTGAGGACTTATTAAAATACAAGTCTAAAAGTCCCAACACACGCATTCCGTTCGTTAACAGTTACAACCCACTCATCAAATCTTTCATTCGCTCCATCAAACAGGAATTTGCTGTATTTCAAGACGATCAGTCTGTAGGAGAATCGTTTAAGGTACCCCCCATGCTAGCATTTCGTCAACCCCCCAACCTTAAATTTCTTCTCACTTCCTCCAGACTCCCCTGCTCAGTTTCCACCTCCGCAGGCAATTTTTCTTGTGGTAAACCTAGATGCCAAATATGCCCCCATATAACCCCAGGCACCGTGGTCAAGATTCCCAATGTTGACTTTAGTCTTAGACCCCTTCCCTCTCTTGTGATTCTATTAATGTTATTTACATTTTCTATTGTGTACTTTGCAAAGAGGGCAATTATGTAGGTGAAACAGGCTCCCGATTCTGCTTACGTTTTAATAATCACAAAAAATCTATTCGTGATAATTTTGCAGGATTCCCAGTGTCCGAACATTTCAATCTTCATGGTCATTCTCTAAAAAACCTAAAATGTATTTTAATTGCCTCGAACTTCAAATCAACTACTGAACGTAAACGTAAAGAAATCGATTGGATCTTTCGTATTAAAGGAATTGTCTGGTGGAAGATTTTGATACATTGTCCTTGTAGTTATTATTTTTCTCTTTCTAACCATGTAAAAATTGTCCCCATTCGACGTTTTCTTCTTGTAGAAATCTGGTTTTCAAATTCACCAGTTTCTCACCAAAAGTACCGTTTGTTCGAACGCTTCAATATGGTGATTGACGTAGTGCTTGCAGATAGGCAAAACAGGCGACTTGAAGTTAGCACTCCCAATTCCGCAGCAAATAAACTCACGTGTAAGCACATTGGATTGCCTCATATATATAACGTACATACTCGCGAACGTATATACTACGATGCTCAGTTGGTGTACTTGTATAGCGTTACACATAGTGCACTCACACTCAAACCACATTTCATTAACTGTTCTTCGAAATCGCTGAAATAAATTTCACGGATCAAATTAACAGTAAAAGGAAACTTGTAAGGTATTCGTTAAACCGAAAGATGAAACTTGGCGGAATCGATGTCATCGCAGAACTGTCCGATTGTAAACGTTAGAGTACCCTATACGCGCGAACATTCTTCGCGCTGGAGCTGGATACCGCGATGTATAAACAACGAAGAGCCTGCTGTTAAAACTTATCTTGTGTTACACAAACACCACGAAACCACCGATCTACTACATATATGGCGGCTTAAGGAGTTTTTTAAATCATATCTAATTTATAAGAAATTTCACCGGAAATTATTGAAGAAATTGACCGAATCGTTGTCAGAGCAGAATGTAGCACTGAGAAGCTTAGGCTTCGCAGAACTGTCCGATTGTCAACGTTTGAGTATAGCCTACATGCGAACATTTTTCGCGTTGGAGCTGGATAGCGCGATGTATAGCCTGAACAACTCAGAGTCTGCTGTTAAAATTTACCTTGTGTTACACAAAGACCACGGAACCACCGATCAAGTACATGGCGGCTTAAGGATTTTTTCGAAAACATATCTAATTTTTAAGAAATTTCACCGGAAATTAAGGAAGAAATTTATCTGTATACAAACGCTGTTTTTGTTGTGATTACCGTATAGGTACTGTGCGGAGGGTGGGTTATGACGCAATCTGTATGGCAGAGCTGACGTCACGTATTGTACTGTTCAAAACATATTTGAAATGTCTCTCTATAACGATTAAAAAATCGTCTCTCTGTCAAACGCAACATTATCGTTCTCATACTTTGACAACATGTTTGGAAAATTATTTACTATTTTTTAAGGTAACTTCTTTGGGCCACCAGACAATCCTTTTAAGTCTCACATCACCGGCCTCAACAAAGACTTGGGACCCCTTAACAACTACCAGTTCTACAAGCATATGTAATCCATTCTTTGCTCCTTAATCCGCTTCCTGTATAGTCATGGTTTATTTGGTTTTAATTCCATCATTGCAACTTACACTTATCTAGCGTCATACTTTCATTGTGTCACATTTTGTACTTCTCATTCGACTGCCAAGTATTGCTGACGAAGGTCCCAGGGGGACCGAAAATTCCAATATATTTTCTAAAACTTACTCCTTATTTGTCAATTATGAGTCATATCTTATTTCTCTGGTTTTCTCTAATAATATTTTCCTTTGTAGTAAACGTGGAGTTTCGTTATATTGTGTATAAATATATATATATATATATATATTTATGTTGGTACTAGATGAGACTAGTGGAACACTAGTAGTTGTTACTCGGAGTTTCACGCGTTATAGCGATCTTCAGACAACTGGTAGCTTCAAGTTATGCTCCATGAATATATAGGATCCTCGTCGGGATTACCGGGGATTATGCGGTTGTTGGTGTATTGTTCTGCCGGTGTATTCTCTTTCGCGTCCGTTCTGTTGGTGGGTTTGTAAGACTTTCTTCGGTGTTCGGCTGTTGGTGTATTCTCTTTTGCGTCCGTTCTGTTGTTGGGGTTTTTTGCCTTCCTTCGGTGCTCACTCCTTAGGTGTGTGTGGTTCTCTTGACGGTGTTTGGTGGTTGGACTGGAGATGTTTATGTAGAACTTGTTTTCGTGGCGGCACTTCGATATGAGCTCTGGGCGTTTGTTCAGGAGGGTCCGTTTGTCTGCGTTGATAATGATGAGTTTTTCAGTGAGACAGAGGTTGCACCGCTTCGACTCGTTGCTGTAGGCTTTGGCTCTGCTGGCGATCGACCAATTGATAGTGAATGGCTGGTTGTTCTTTTTCAGCTGCCAGATGTGCTTATATATATATATTTATATATATATATATATATATATATATATATATATATATATATACATACATACATACATATATATATATATTATATATATATATATATATATATATATATATATATATATATAAATATTAATAATCTCTATCGTGTCACACACTGCTTGTACTTTACAACGAACGAGAATATTGAAAAAGACTTTTCAATGACAACTTCAAGAGAGCAAACATTATACAACAAAGAAAGTATAATAGCTGTGGATGAAAAGATGCTGGTTGCTCTTGTGATCATGTTACGTGAAAAAGGAAGTACATTTCAAGGGTAATCAAGGGCAATCACAGTCAACTCTCTCTATCCCTGGCAGAACATTAACACTGTCACAGAAACACAATTGCCTATTAGAAGTGTGAATAACACAAAAACATGAAATCATTAGGAATGTGATCAAAGAATGTCTTTATAAAATAACAGAAAAAGACAACACTAACACTAAAATAGAAAGTCAGCAGGCTTAACCATTCCTTGCCATTTTATATGAGATGGCAAACTGCAAAATTTTAGGTTCTTGTACTATGGGAACTGTGTCACAAGTAGGACATCGAGGTGGGGGGGGGGAGGGGGATGCGTAGGATGAGATCATTTGTGCTGGGCAGTTTCACAAAATAGGCACTAAAGATTCATACAATCTGTTGCTCTGTGGATAATAATCTTTTATTATTTAATATTGGTTTAGCCTTGCTGCAGGGGATTTTGCAGCTGCTGCAGCCAGGCTGCATAGGATGAAATCTTTTAAGCTGTGCAGTTTCATACAATTAGAACTGCTGGTCTCCAAGATAATCTCTTTTGCTTGATATTGATTCAGCCTTGCTGCAGGGGATTTTGCAGCTGCTGCAGCTTTTCTATTGACTGTATTCCTTTAATAAGATGGATTGCTAGACAACACAAAAACACATGTATACACACATGCACGACGCCCACACATATACCATCATAGATGCTTTTCGCCTTCGTCAAGGAATCACACATATATGAAGCTTGATAATTCAGACATAAACAAGACTTAAAAAAGAAAATCACATATTAACTGTTTTTCCGACCATGTTTACTGCGTTTGTCTCTTTTGAGATTTATGTGAATAAATTACGGAACAATCTGACGGTCGGTTGGTTAATTTCAAGAGTTCTCTGGACGGTGCCCCTGCTCCCCTCACACCCCCCCCCACCCCCAATTGGCATCCTTCATGATACAAAACATGAAATCGAAGTGTCTGTTCAAGATGAGCTAGCAACTTTGGACTCAAGTGAGCACAACATCCGTAGCTCGGGACCTAATGAACCCGCGATTGAAAGAACGCAGCTGACATTTTTGGCAACAAGGTTGTCTCTTTTAAAGAAACACAGGTTTGACTGTTTTGTCTCTGAATGAGTTTTGCTTCAAAAAATATAGAAACTGTCAACAATTTGGCATCTTTCCCTATAAGAAAAAAGAAGGCTTGGTTACTGTTTGCAAGTCTAGATGCATTTAAACAGTGCAATGTTATTCTGGTCAAATCTGGAAGGACACAATGAGACAAATGCACCCTGAGCACCTTTAATTCACCTGAAAAAAATTGCATGTCTTTTTTTTTCTTTTTTTTTTAAATATTTAAATAAATTTAAATAAATAAATGAAAATGAAATTGCATGTCACTGAATGGTTATCAATGTACATCAAGGTTTTTTGGGGGGGTTTTTTGGCAATCGGTAAGACCACCTTCTAACAACAAGCCCAATAACAGAGATGCCAACCTCTTGACACAAAAAACAGACTGAATATCCTAAAAAATCAGATTTTTGAGAGAAAAAACAGATTTTCACAAAAACTTGACACTACCACTGGCCCGTTGGCCCCGGGCCAGTAAAATGTCAGAAAAATGTTTAACTGGTAAGAACTGGCAAGTAAAATGTTTGCTTTTTCAATAACATCTAATGAGAAACTTGTAAAGCATCTGTAATAATTCTTATGATGCAAAAAGGGTGTTTAAATGCATAATGAGAATAATGATACAGCTTTACTTGCTTGCATATTTTGGGCCAATGAGAATTTGGTTCAAGCCAGAAGTAGAAGTGAGCAAAAAATTACTGTATAGACTTGCATTATACTCATGGAAATATGAGCCACATTCCTGTTAACTGACATTATAAACCAATTAAAAGAAAAAAAGTGTCAGATATTTCAAAAAATCAAATATGAATTGCAGCATGTAGCAAGGTTATTGATCAACGATTCCAACAACAAAAAACAAAAAAATTCAACCAAAAAAAAACATTTTTTTTTTTTTGAAAGATGAAAAGTCGTATTTTCAAGAGGCCAATCGTATTATCGTATTTCACTTTTTTTATTGTACTAAATACGATAAAATCGTACTGGTTGGCATCTCTGCAATAACTATAGTTAAGATCATATACCATATATCTTATCATCAATTTATATGGATCACATTGCTCATGAATTATACTGTCAATTAGTCAAATGTTTGCAACATTTTATCCCTTACCTGTACACCTTTGGTTGTAAAGCATGTAGTAAAAATGTTGTAATGGGATACCCAATATATGATCGTTCCATGTATATAGATGCCACCTTCCCAAAAGCATAAATGTATTTATACTTTGTCACCTCTCCAACATAATGGTCTTTTAGGGGAAAAGGAGGAGAGAGATCACTGTTTACCTTTATCCCATCGGACGTACTGACTTCATAAGGGAACACAGGTTTCTGGTCGACCGATATCATACGACTACGATGACGACAAATATTGGCAAATTCAGTGATTTGGTGATATCCTTTCAAGAACATGACCCGAATTTCTATTGACTTTTTGAGTTCATGCCTTGTTCCGCATTGACAATGATACGTCAGCCCAATTTTCTAAAAGCATATAACCTTATCACCCCCATGACACCTAACACAAAAGCAACCTTCCTTCCCAGAAATGACATGGAATTGATGACTAACACTTACAATCAAACATGTTTACTGATAAGCTATTTCTATATAGATACCTTTTGGGCAACAGGCCATGTCAAAGAGGAAAGCTGCAGCAGCTGATAAAAATCCTGCTCGGCTATAATGAAACAATATCGACCAAAAATGTTGGAATTAGTTCTCTGATATTTTATTGAGCACAGGTTTGTATGGCTGGACTGATCAGATGGGTTGGGAGGTGGGCGTGGGAGGTGAGGGTGGGAGTGGGAGATTTGGGCGGGAGGTCTACAACTGCTGGGGCTGCATGGATAAGGGGGGGGGGCTAGAGGATATATTTTACCATTTTCATATTATATACGTAAGGAAAGGTGGAGACTTCAAAGAGGAGGCCCAACTTGGCATAACTGTTCCCAATGGCCCTGCAGATTATATATGCACACTGTAACTGTATTTTCAAATTCATTGAAGGCATATATATGTACATAATGCACAGAATCGGGGAAATTCAGCCAACCTTGGCCTCGTCCTACCAACGGCTCCTAGGAGAAAAAAATCTAAAAAATTATGAATGACGATGACCACCCACTACGTTTGTGTCTGAACAAAACAGTGTTCTCTCGGAGTGGTAGGATGAGGCTGCCGTTTATAGCCAGTACAAATAGGCACCCCTCTTCTCTTATTCCACAATGTATAAAACTTCATAATTTAAATTTAATTTGTCACTGTGCAATGTTTCATATATGTCCTGCTTTGTTTATTTGTTCTTGCCCTTTTGTGACTTTTTAGTTTATTTATATTTGTATAATACTGTTTTTATGTGCGCATTCAGTTACCCTTTGTGGGGTTTAATAAAGTTTATCTTATCTAATCTTACATGATTTACCTTCCAATGTGGTAACGTTCAGAGTAAAGCTACTTGTGTGCTCACTATACATGCAGAAAGCAACTTGGTTTTTTTGGCAAGCTGTAAAATAGCTCTTTCTAGAAGGTCATATATTTGATATAAAATAATGATAATCAAATAATAATCAAATTATATATTTGATATAAAATAATAATAATCAAAATTTATTGTACCACAACTCATTAGTAATGGTCACTTGGCATAATTAGAATTGAAATTTTGAACTTTTGAAACAAAGACAGAATGCATACATGCATGATTTCAAGCCGAAATACAATGATTTAGAGATTCGATGTTTCAAGGAGGATAGTTTATTGCCACTTCAAGATCCAGAGACCGTCTCATAAACCAATCAGTATAAATGATGTCATAATTGAAAGCTGGGAATGTCATTCCGACAAATCCAATCAATGTCCCCATTCCGCTTTATAGAGGGCATTGTGGTAAAGGATGATCTAAGGATTACAGGTTCAAGCCCTGGCAAGGCACTCAATCTCCGTTGCCTCTCTTCACCCTGGTGTATAAATGGGGACTTGTAAGGTTACTTGTAAATATAGTTGCGTGTGCCAGTTTGTGGTTGCAACCTATGGGAAGTCCCCCGGGGGACACGCGGTTGTGGTGCACTGTGGTGCCCCAGGAGAGATTGATTGAATTGCGCACACTTAGGTGTGTAGGTGTGACAAGTTACCAATCACCAAGGCTAATTTGTACACGCTATGGTACATTTAGCGCCTTTGAACAATTTCTGTTGATTTTGGCGCTATATAAATGTCTTCTGATTGATTAATTGATTGATTCCGATACATGAAGACATGCACCAAAGATGCAAGGGCAGGAAAAGTTTGCTCTTTGAGGAGGTTTCTGTAGCGATATATCCCGATAGAGATACTCTCTTCACATAAAATTTTAGCACTAACTTTATATATATACCAAATCTTTTTTTATTTTATTGATTGATTTAATGCTTAAAATATGTAAATGAACTTGAACGGATAAAAACTGACAGCCAAACTATTAAGACAATGTAAAAAAAGGACAAAGACATTTGTGGAGAAGGTTCTCTTTGAGATGACTTCCCCCGCCATTTTCTGGGTTGTATCAAATGATACTCGATCCCCGCGGTTACATGGTATGCAGAGGTACAGGTCACAAGTTCGAATCCCATTTTTTTCGAAGCCATAAATTTTAAATATATTTGAAATTCCGAAAGCCATAAATGTCTTTGCTCTTTAGTAGATCATGCTGACGGATCAACCGTTGAATATTCAGAATAAGTTTAGACTCCTTTTTTGTTTTTTCGATTTAATTTGGGATGCCTCACACGGTCAAGCAGTGAGTGAGAAAGATTGATGTGTCTACAAAGTTCAATTTTTTTTTTCTGAACTGGTTACTGTAGATCTGCAGATAACCATCTCCCTTATTTACAAAGCGGCTTCTCTAAAAATTTCTTGTAACCGTGGTATTAACCACCACTCTAACTTCTCTTAAAGATAGCCTGATATTTGGCATTGCACAACGATGAGTTGATATGGCCTCTCCTTTAATCTTCCACACACCACCCCCTCCCCCCTCCCCCCTCCAAAAAAAAAAAAACTCATAGTAAATTAAGGAAACATTCAATCAAAACAGAAACCAATATAAAACATATGAAATATTAAAAAAAAAACATTTTTTTACTACCATACGTCTTTTTCAACATGTGGTGAATAAACATAACACAAACAAATAAACAATTATATGCAAGATAATACTCCAGATGTTACATTTCTGCACAGCCGAGTAAGCTTTCAAATTCAAATTCATATGATACATATCTAAAAAAACCGAGTTTGTATTCAATTTCAGATGTAACATATCTGCACAACTGAGTTAGCATTCAATTTCATATGATACATATCTACACAACGGAGTAAGCAATCAATTCCAAGGCCAAAGCTAACAACTTCAACCTTGATGATGACCTACATCTTTCGTATTCCTGACTCCATCGTTACGAAAATCTATAGATATCGGCTTTTCTTTAACTGACGAAAAATTACCTACAAGAAGAGAAACCAATCAATTCCTTGCAGGCTTTCTTAATATCAAAAGCCCTCATCGAGTTGTCACGGTGATTCAAGAAAACAGCCATGTGCAAGTGATTCATTTCATTTTGACTCACATTCCAATTTTAACTTTCTTTTTTTCTTCTTTTTTTCTCTTTCTTTTAACTAACTTTCCACCTTACCTTCGATTGAGAGCGGAGAAAAGTCTTCCCACAGAGCATTAAATTCCATATTACGTGAATTGACTATGATGCCCTCAACCTTGAATTCATCCTCATTAAGCGCACACGGCTGCAATTCACAACAACACTCTCTGTAACATCCCTGACAGACAAAAAGGCACAGATCTATACAGGGAAAATCCAATCCAATCCTCCTTTTAACAATGACCGGTATTTTCTGTGAATTTGTTTGTCCAATGTAAAGCAAATGAATGACACTCCTTTAAACTGCTTGCGGTATTATAAAATTCTATTCCCTCTGTTTTCATTCAAGACAATTCTCCGGTATGTATTCACACCTTCGAGTTAATCATACATAGAATTGTAACCAGAACGGCTCGTTTTCACGATAGAACTGCAGCAAAATTCCAACACACACACACGCGCTCTCTTTTTCCTTGTTTTTTCCCCCCCTAAAGAAATGTTAAAGGTGCCTTCCCACAAGTCCACAGCTGCAAAAATTGAAAAAAAAAACCAATCAAGCATGCAACCATTCTGTACAAAAGAAGAAAGAAACAAAAGCTGCTTTCTGAACCTGCAGTTTTAACACAAACCAGTGGCTGTTTATGACTTAAAACACACAGGGTTCATCTAAACAAAAGTACGTAGTAGTAGAAAACGGCAGAGAGGTCAGATTGGTTGGCTATTTCAGAGAAGGTATAATCAGGTAGAACTATAAAGCAATCAAGTTGCATCCACTACCGACGACGACACCGACGAATGCACAGACGGACGGACAACTGCAGAAATGCCTCGGCTACCAAGAGATTCGGGTTTCAGAGTTTAACCCAGAGCATAATGCTAATATGCAATCTCTCACCGAGATGAACAACGACACTGTGTGAATACATAATGTCCATCACACAGAGTCAATATGTATGTATACATATATATATATAGAGCATAACAACTGTCCAGCTTGGGAAGCAGATTATGTAGGGCAGGTTTTGCAAGGACACCTTTTTGAAGGTCAAAATATTATAATTCCAAAAAGGTTAATAAGCAGAAATTTTGACCACTTAGATAATAGGCAGAAGGATATTGTGTGCATAACGTATATTACCACGACAGGGTAAACAGATTTCTAATTAGGTCAGTAGGGCGTAGAGAGTGTGGGGGAAAAAAATATTGAAGGAAGAAAGGATGGAAGTTACTCTCATTTTGACGTTAAACTCTGAGATAGAAAGCAGAACCTGACATAGCGAGCGGGATTATAAAACCATTGGCAATAGTTGCCCTCAAATTTGAAGACACTCACTGAAACCAAAATGGCAGAAACAACAACAAAAACAACAACAACACAAATACACACACGCACACAAACGGGAATAAACATAAGAATTCTACGTCCTCGCAAAAATGATTTCAAAAAATTTCCCCCCAAATTTTTTTTTTTTTTCTTCTTTCTTTCTTTCTTCCTTCATACTGGCATACAATTTAAAGCAATTGTCCACATATAATAAAATAACAAAAAATAATAAAACCACAAAAATAAAAAAAAACTTACAACAAAAGGTATCTAATTTAATTTTCAATACATATACAATTTGACTACATGGTATGCGGGTCGACAATTCAAACTAGACTGAGGGCGCAATCCAGAGTTTTCTAAGCGGCCTGGTAATATTTTTTTTACGGTCTTAAAATCTGACAGTTTCTTACGGTGTTCAACTTTTTGATTAGAGAAAAAAACATTAATTGCTATGTACAACAGAGTATATTAGCATCTGATTTTATGATTATCTTCTGTTGACAGATATTTGAAATGGTTTTAAGCAAATTTACGATAAAGTCCTCATTTAAATGCAGGTAAACAACCATCAGCTGTCTTTACTAGTAGTATGCTTTACCCTTTCGTCAGTATAACCTTGACTTACGAGCACACAAACATGGAACTATTTTTTTCTTTCTTTTTAAACAGACGGAGGAAATTTAATACTGAAATCCTTCAGAGGAATATTTTGTCGAGTGAAAATTTTCATATTCAAAAAAGGGGAAACTTTACCTTCAACTATGATTAATGACTGTCAGTTTTAACGAAACGGTTCGTCCAGGAAGGTTTTCATTTTGGCTGACTGTGAACCCTGTCAGGAATTACCTTTCACAAGGACTAGACTATTATTACTCTTGTTTCATGTGACAGTGTTGATTCGTCTGAGAACATTCAAGAAGTTTCACAAAGTAAGGATGCAGTACATGATAGACAGATTATTAATTCCTTAAGGACCTTGCAGACATCAACAGGAAGTTATAACTGGCAAATTTTTCTCTCTGACTGTTATCATGTCTCCGGCACTCACAGGCAGATATTTTCTTCGACAAAAGAAAAAAAAAATTGAATTCCGACATACATAGGAGTGCTCTCTGAATCCAGTCTCGCTCAGATTCAGCTGTATTCAACTCCATCCTATTCATTCTTTATTCAACGATATTCAACTCTATCTTGCTCTATCCAACTCTACCCAGCTCTAACCCAATTTGGATCCAGAGGGAAAGTAGGAGATAAAAGACAAAGACAAATGATATTTTCAGTGTAGATGCCAGACTTGCAATATGAGTACAACATTGTGAATACCAGAACTCCTCTTGGAATGAACAATATGAGTACAAGGCTCTAAGAACAAATAATGAGTACTTAATTTTGCACTCGTACCTATATTAAATTCCATTAATGAGCCCGAGAACGAGTACGAATCCCTGAGAATGAGTACAGGTAAAGACTCACTACGAGTACAAGGACCCACTACGAGTACAAGTAAGGAGCCACTAGAGTACAAGTAAGGATCCACTACAAGTACAAATAAGGACCCACTACGAGTACAAATAAGGACCCACTACAAGTACAAGTACAAGGACCTACTACAAGTACAAGTAAGGACCTACTACAAGTACAAGTAAGGACCCACTACAAGTACAAGTAAGGACCCACTATGAGTACAAGGACCTACTACATGTACAAGTAAGGACCCAATACGAGTACAAATTAGGACCCACTACATGCACAAGGACCCAATATGAGTACAAGTAAGACCCAAAACAAGTACAAGTAAGGACCCACTACAAGCACAAGGACCCAATATGAGTACAAATAAGGACACAATACAAGTACAAGCAAGGACCCAATACGAGTACAAGTACAGATCCACTACGAATACAAATAAGGACCCTAAATGAGTCTGGTCGATCGATGCACCCCGAAGCAAAGATAAACTTGGGGTCAAAACGTGACATTAGTGGCTGCATGAACATCGTCCATCGGTGTACGCAGCACGTTTCCAGAGTTAATACAGCTGTTATTAAACGTTTCCTTTTGGCACAGCCAGATGGGAGCTGGCTTTAGCAGGCAATGGGTCAATCAATCAAGCCCATAATCCCATAATGTGACTTGGCAGAAACTTTCCAGC
Organism: Apostichopus japonicus; assembly: GCF_037975245.1. Classification (NCBI taxonomy): domain Eukaryota; kingdom Metazoa; phylum Echinodermata; class Holothuroidea; order Aspidochirotida; family Stichopodidae; genus Apostichopus; species Apostichopus japonicus. The sequence goes on from NC_092583.1 coordinate 9,876,879, forward strand.
AGCGACACCGAGAAGCCTGAATGAGATTGACAACAGTATTACTCCTACATCCTTTCGAGGACCTCTGGGCTGTTTGAATTTTACGGGGGCAGGCGACCTTGAGATCACTTTCTTTCAAGGAAGCAAACTTGACCTCTCAGCCTGGAAGGTTAATGTCTAAGATAGCTCGTCTCCTTTCCTCTTGTTTTAAGTTATATCCTGTCTATTGTCTTCATAAATTTTGTTCTCATTTCAATGTTTACTTAATTTTACTATAATGAAAAGCATAATCTCATTAGGAAACGAGGACTTTTGCGATATATATTCGTACATGATCTATTCCAACAGAGGTCAGACAGAGTGTGGCCGAATTTTGAGAACTTGAAGGGAGATAAGGATGTATTTTAATATTTATAGCGGCGGAGGGGGTGTGCTTGCCAAAACCATGAGCATAAACCAGAATACACATTTAGAGCAAGTTTGACGAAGCTTTACCGTATGCCCTTAATCAATAAAAGATACGATTTTGACTGAACAAAAATGCCGTTCAAAACCATTCACCAATGGGGGGCCTCTCCAGCCACGTCCCCACAAGCCACAGAGGGCGCTGTCATATCAGGTTTTTTATAATTCCGCAACACTTCACGAGTTTCATCCTCTCTGACTGCAGATCATAACGGTACCGTTGAGTTAATCACGAGTAATATATATAAAGTTTCATTATGCAGATCATAACGGTACTGTTGAATTAAACACTAGTAGTATGTATACAGTGTCATTCCTAAGTAACTGGAGAAGAGATGATCTTCTGAAACATATTTTCCAAGTTGAATGTCAGACTAATTATTCATGCACCTAAACTCATGTTTCCTGAAGCACTATTCTTCATTCAGCAATTCTGAACAAGTAGAGACCTTAAACGGTCAATGACCTGTCTGGCGTGTTCCAGTGGTAGAGCGTCCATACAGTCAGAGGGGGCGGATGCCCCCCCCCCCCTGACGGACTCAAATGGACTGCTGGCGCTCTCTTCAGCTTTTTACCACCTTTTACTTATTCGCGAATATTGACTTTTTTATCGCGCTCTCAAATACCTATTGACATTTGTCACATTTTGTTGGTGTAATTTTCTGACAAAGTGGCGATGACACCTATTTATTCTTCATTTATCTGCAAATTAGCAAGGCCCGAAAAAGGGTCATTTCCGGCGATTTAGAGAGTATCTTTATTCAAAAAATTTCTGCACGCTCCCCGCCAACCTGTGGTGGTGCTCCGCTTAAATAGTGTCGAAAGCGCCCTTACAGACCATTCTCGCCCCCCCCCCCCCGGATCAATACCCCTTAGCTCCTCCACTTGTGTGTTCGCACCCTTGAGAGCGCTTTCACATGTTCATCTTACTTTGATGCAGAGATCTGTAAACAAGTACAGATTACGCACTTTAGGACCGACATGACAGCGCCCTCTGTAGAAACTCTGGAGGGCAGTATTTAAAAATTAATCCAAAGGACTCTATACAAACATTGAACCTCCCCAGATAATTGTCAATTGTCATAGATGACAGATGCAAAGAGGAATCTGGAATTTTTCGGAGAGCAAGGTATCGTGGAGATGACAACAGAGTACCAGAAAGGACCGGACACTAAGAGAGGACAGTGCAAAAAAGGTTAGCAACGAACTCTAGACACAGAAGAGTGAGAGTGCAATCGTTGTGAAAAGACAGGTCAACGAGGAATGAAATAAATCAGAAAAAAAAGTTACGATGATCCTTCCTTTGGTTTAAATATATTTAGACTTGATTATTCAAGATCAAAACCACAGGGTTACATGGTACATTCCATATCAAACAGAATCACAAAGTTGGGTATGTACAACTCTACCAGCAAAACGCATCTTTTCCATACTAGCAGATCTCCCAGGGGCTCTTCAACAAAAACAAAGATTTTTGGAAAGGTTGTAAATGAAGAAATAAAGGTTTTTAAAGACATCAAACATGAAAATAATGGTTTCTAAGGTCCAAAATGAAGTTAATTTGTAGCATACTCACCATCTATGCCCAGTTTTACATCATTTGCGGACCTTATTTAAAATACTTGACTTACATTAACTGTTGTTTGTGAGTATGTTATGTATCACTGCATGAATCATGCATGGCTGTCCACAAAAAAAACTTAATGGCCAATGGTTAGCATGACTGAATATTTCTACTCTAATCTAAATCTTTAAAAAAAAACTTTTTTTAAACTTAAAATCAAAGTAATGGTTTTTTAAGGTTTTAAAGAGTGTTTTTTTTAAATAAAGAGCTGTTTTTTTGAAATAAAGGTTATTTTTAAAGGTTTTAATAGTTTCGCTGGGAGGTCTGTGCTAGTGATATGTTTCTAAGAATCCATTTGGCAAGGTACATTATTTACAGAGGGAGCGAGCACCATAATATAGTACGGACTCTCGAAAATGTCATGTATGTAAAAAACTTGGCAGAGGCCTAGCAATTAGCTTGGAAGACTTGGCTCAAATATTAACAAACTAACATAAGAAAAGGGGGGAGTGGAAAAAAAAGTCAAATGGAGGTAAAATTAATAAACTTTCATGCTTAGACGATCCTAACACGGGTAATTAAAGACAGTTCAGATCCACGCCACCGATTAAATTTAGTGATGTTTTTACTGATGAAAATATAAGATCGAACTCATTCTAAATGAACTTTTTGTCACCTTTCGAGAAATGAACTTTTCCCTGGCTTTGGGGGATTGACTGCCAACCTGCTAGTTGTCTATACATCCTCTGGTTGTAAATCATATTTTTATCAAATTTCTTCACAAAGCTGTTTCTTTTTACTGGAGGGGGGGGGCGCTATACTTGATATTAATGGTGAGATATATATTTGAGTTGGCAACACTCTGCCTTTAAGTTAAAAATGATTTTTTCTTTTTTTATCCAGGTGATAAGACTGTCCCTGCATGGCTGACTTTATATGAACTAGTAGTTTATGAGGAAACGAATGGGATGGAAGTCTGGTGTGGATATTGGGTCATTTCAAAAGATACAAACAAAAAATCATAGAAAACCATAACAAACTGCACAGCAAGATTCAATTATCTCCTTCAAATCAAGCTCCCTTGATCCTCCCTCCCCCTTGTTCCCTCCCCCCCCCCCTTGCACACCACTTCCCTTACCATTACTAGTCCCACCACCTGGCCACACCCAATCCCCAGTGACTAATGCAAATCAACTTTGCGTCATGAGTGAAAAATAAAATTACCTTAAGTAGACAAGAAGAGTCTAAAGAAACAACCAAACTCCCTGTTTTTGGTGTTTACAAACTATGTTCCTTTAAACTTGCTAACAGAATAGGCTCGCTAACTTTTCGAATGTTAGATTGGGACGGAAGAGGTGATGGGGCCTTGACCTGGTAGATGATGGCTTAATGACGCAATAATTATTTCTTTTCACCGACTCATACCTACTACCATCTGCAATTGACTAATATCGACTCTTACCGATGTCTGATAATTAATGTCCCAAAATTGTTTGATCACAACCACACTAGCAATACAAGGATAGTACAAAGTCTCCTTGTATTTATCAGCTAAGAGAACCAAACATTTGCCGTGACATTCACCGGATGCAGTGTGATTTTAAGTGTGAATTATAAAACACTTGTATGCAAAGTGGGCCGAGCCAGAACCATGCCTGTGTGGTTTTTACAAGACACAGCAGTCAATTCAACAACACTTAATGCAAAGTGGGCGGAGCTTAGACCTTGCCTGTGTGATTTTAGGCGACACAGCAGTCAATTAAAAACAACTTGAATGCAAAGAGGGCGGAGCTAGGACCATACCTGTGTGATTTTACAAGACACAGCAGTCAATTCAACAACACTTAATGCAAAGTGGGTGGAGCTTAGACCTTGCCTGTGTGATTTTACGCGACACAGCAGTCAATTAAAAACAACTTGAATGCAAAGTGGGCGGGGCCAGGACCGTGCCTGTGTCATTTTACGCGACACAGCAGTCAATTAAAAACAACTTGAATGCAAAGTGGGCGGGACCAGGACCGTGCCTGTGTCATTTTACGCGACACAGCAGTCAATTAAAAACAACTTGAATGCAAAGTGGGCTGGGCCAGGACCGTGCCTGTGTCATTTTACGCGACACAGCAGTCAATTAAAAACAACTTGAATGCAAAGTGGGCGGCGGAGCTTGGACCTTGCCTGTGTGATTTTACGAGACACAGCAGTCAATGATAAAACACTTGAATGCAAAGTGGGTGGAGCTTGGACCTTGCCTGTGTGATTTTACGCGACACAGCAGTCAATTAAAAACAACTTGAATGCAAAGTGGGTGGAGCTAGGACCATCCCTGTGTGATTTCAAAGACACAGCAGTCAATTAAACAACACTTGGATGGAGGATAGGGGGTGTTGTGTAAAAAGCTAACCTACGAAATATCCTTCAAATTTAGTTTTCCACCAAATCCGTTTTTCACTCAAGTTTTGACATTTAACGAAAACCTACCCTCGGTGATGAAACTGTACCAAAGTGTTTCAAAGGTTCCTACAGAATACAGGAAATATCCTATCAAAGTCCCCCCCTCCCCCCTCCCATTGCCCACATGCAAATACTAAACCCACATTTAGGGCAAATGAAAACCAGTTTACAATACATACTTTCATGATTTTGTTAACCATTTAATTTTTACAACACCCTACCCACCTTTTAACCTAATCTTTTTGGTTGGAATAGGTGTTTTTGCATAATTTCACCCAGATATGTCATATTCAAAAAAAAAGAATTGGATACCCCTAAGTTAACCATATAGTAATATTCTTTGTCCCAAAAATTAAAACGTAACAGTCACAGTTTTTCATTTGCAAAATTGTTCAGGTTTACGTGTTTGATTGACTGAAGTTCTCAGATTATTTTTGTTGCAATTTCAACACTGTAATTTTAGTTCCAATTCAAAGATGAGTGACTGCTATAACAGTACCATTCAGCTTCTCACAATCCACCGAATGCCAAATAAGCTATGCATACTGCTATCACAATATTTTGGCAATAATCTCATCAACAACAAAAAATAAGAAGAAAAAAAAAAGTTTTCCACTCAGAAATTTGATACAATGAAGGCTCTTTGTCAAAGCTTTCTTCTTCCCTTACCCCCAAACTTCCATCATTTCAATTTTTTTTTTCTTTCTTGTGTTTACTATGTTTGTAAGGAGGTAACTGACAGTTGAAATTGAAAATTTCCCTTTCCCAAAGTCATTCAAGTTCATTGCCACGTACAACATACAAGTCTTTGTCATTGACATCGGAGGAAATATTATACCTTTGATTACACAAGATTGAACTCTGCTCAGCAGAATCTCTTTGGTTATGCAAACTTGCCTGCCTGGATGGGACTGTTTGCTGCCTTGGCTAGATGACTCACTTCCTGGTTACAACAACAGATGAAGTATATATTTCTAGGAAGAAAGTAATTGCTACAGTAAACTGAAGCCATCAATTCACTTGTCTACGCTTTCTTTTTTCCCCGTTCCTTTTCTTTTTAATATTTTGGTAGTATCAATTTGTTCTCCTACATGATTAAGATGGTGGAAAATGGAGATGCATTTTGTGTTGAGTCAATCACAAATTGAGGAACTGTATGATTAGAGAAAAGTATTCCATGTAAAGCTGTCAGAGCTGTAAACCCATTTATCAGCCTGGAGAGAAGAGACAAGCTTTTTTCTTGTTTTTTTTTGTTAGCCCTTCAAAACTGCATGCTTCCATCAGGGCTTGCAAATGGTAACAAAGGATGAGGGTGGTGAATTTAAAGAGAGTCAGAGAGGAGGAGGGTGGGGGATGCATGTTCAAGAATGTGATCAGTTTATAGGCTAGGGTAGATCGTGGTGATTTTTCTTCCTTTTCTCTCTCTTTACTGAGGTATTATGGGGGAAGGATGGGGGATGGGACGGGAGGGGAGGGAGGGAAGGGGAGGGGAGAGATTTTGCTTCAGCCCAATCAAACTTGCATGTCGTAATTTGAGAAAACATAAAATCTATGACTAGAATGTGACAAATATCAACCAAGGTTCAACAATATTGATCAAAATCGACTGAAAAGTTGTTTGATAATTGCTGCTGGCATGGCTGACGGAATCTTTATGGACAATCTATTCTTTAATCTCTTGCTGTTTCAGACATCCATACACACGACTTGATACAATGTTGATCTTAGTATGTTCATAAAGAATTCATTGTTTTGCATCTCTAATGACCAAATTTTATGTTCCACTAACAACAAATATTTATATTTACAGTACTAGAGATCTGTCTCCCTATTTCTTTTGCTAACATGTAAACTTCACAATGTGGCATCACCAACACACTAACACACACACACACATACATCAAACATATGCGCATACAAAAACACATGAACACAAATACATAAACTACTTGAATTCTAAACGAAGTGGGGGAGAGACCAAAAATGTAACGGTACGCCGGCAGCCGATCATTCCTTTCCGACAACAACAAAAAATACTTGGGCGAAACAAAGAAACAGTTGACTGCTGCGATATAATCATTTAGCCTATAACTTCATTCATTCCAGGCCTTGTTTACTTGTACGCGGCAGGGGAATTAATTTCTTTCTTTTGATGAAATCTCTCCGAAGGAGAGACACAAGACCTTTTAATGATGAAACTTGGACAACTGCCAGAAAGTTTCCCCAGTCCGAGCTTGGCATTCCGCCAAGGCTTGTGTCGGTGACACGACTAATACCCATGTTTGGAAAAACAATTGGACTGGGTGTGTGTGTATCTGAATCATGCAAGTTGTGCACATCGTAAACCACTTATTTCTCTCCTTTTGATTTTTAATAGAAACTTTACGAGAAGCCTCGTTTGATAATTTTGAATGTATCTTTTGTTTCATTAATTGCCTCTTCTCGATTGTTTCACTTTCAGTAACTCAAAAGAATTCACGGGGAGAGAAGAATGAAGAAAGAAAAAAACGTCAATATCCCTGAACCGGTGGAATTAAAGACTGGCTCTTTTGTTGTTAGATAGAGGAGAGAGAGAGACTTACAATTCACAAAACGCTCTCGTGCATACGTGTCGACTCCATTTCATAAATGGGTCAATTTGGTTGGGTTACCATGGTAACCTGGTGAAAATTAGAGTCATCTTATGCAATCTATCTCCGAGGGAAGAGAAATCGTCGGTGTTCTAGTTTGTTCGAGAGACGGTCCAAACAAAAAAACGAGCCCTTGTTCCATTCGATTAATAAACAACGCCAGATTCAAGGAGAGACAAAGGAAATCGGTAAAAACATCAATTGGACATGCAAATCTTTTTTTTTCTTCTTTTTTCTTTTCGTCTTGGCATTGACAATTATTTACAGGCATCCTGTTGTGTGTGCCAATTATAAAAAAGGTTTATTTTCCAGATAAACACTGCAGGCTGCAAAAAGTTGGCTTAGAGGTAAGCAAATTTTGGAATAAATCGGCTCGTTTCTCTATTAATTTCTTGTCACCTTATAGGGCAGTTTACGACGAAGGATTACTTTACATGTGAGAATTGATGTTCCTTCAAAAGTCTTGAGGCATGGGGATGCACGGAAAGATATTCATCAGTTTACGGACACGCGGGACATTCATTATGGGACTGACTGTAGACAATTTGCAAACCACATTATGTTTTGAGTTACTCTTTAATATCTTATTTCTCTTTCACAATGACTTTGACGCCATAAGATTCTTTTATACCTCGTCGACGAAGACACAAAATGAAGATGAGCTGCCAACTTTCCAAAAGAAAGGAAAAGAAACAAAGAGGGCAACTCTTTGAACTCAAGGTTATTATGCAACATTGGTACCTAAAAACACCCACCTCCCCCCCTCCCCCCCCCCAATGGACCTGTAACTAAAAGAAAGCAGCTGACATTTTTGGAAACGAACTTCCTATAAACAAAATTATATCTCTTTAAAGGAAACACAGATGTTTCACATCATAGTCTCTGCTCTGTATATTAAGTCTTACTTCCAAAAAACAAATACGGTCAACTTTTGGGAAAGTTGACCGGTTGTGCATTTCCTTTACGTAAAGTGGGTCTTCTCGGAAAGGGCACTTAGGTCTCATATTAGAAGTAGTAAAGAACGGTACTAACCAAACTTAATATAAAGTAACTGAAAGTTAAACATCATCACCACTTTAAGATATTTGCAGTTATGAAATAAACAGAGTTTTGAACTTAGTTATTAAACATAGATAGAAAACATTCATATTTTACATAGAAATTAAGCCTGACGAGACATCACATATGACTAAAAGGTTTGCCCCCTACACTATAACTTTGATGTGTCCTAATTTTGATAAAAATTGATTTGTCTTAATTTTGATTAAAAAGGGTTTTTGTGTCTTAAGTTTGACTGAAACTGATAGGCATCTTAAATTTGATTAAACCTGATTTTGCGTCATAATTTTCATTAAAAGTGATTTGTGTCTTAATTTTGATTAAACTAATTTGCATCTTAATTTTGATTAAAACTGATTTGTGCTTTAATTTTGATTCAAACTAATTTGTATCTTAATTTTGATTAAAGCTAATTGGTATCTTAATTTTGATTAAAACTGATTTGTGTCTTAATTTTGATTAAAAATGATTTGTGTCCTAATTTTGATTAAAACTAATTTGTATTTTAATTTTGATTAAAACTGATTTGTGTCCTAATTTTGATTAAAACTGATTTGTGTCTTAACTTTTGATTTAAACTAATTTGTATCACTTATGTGTAAAAGGAGCAGAAGTGACTGTTCATTCAGCTACTTTCTTCAGAAATAAAACATCGAAAAATCAAAGTGATAAAAAGTTTTTATCCAACCAAAAGACAACTTTGAGAAGTTTTAAACCAACTGCATGATTGCACAAACCCATCAATGCCACAGAGCTCAACTATATTGTTAGAATTTGTTATTAGTTTGTTGACATTATGTCACAAAATATTTCTAGCAAAATTTTGCCCAAAACAACCTGAAAATTTTCAAAAACGAATGTATTTGCTGGTTATAGAAAGGGGGCTACAAATAGGTTCATATCTCATGTAATTTCCTACAAATTATCACAAACTAGTTCAACCAGCAATATTTCATAATTTTGGTAAAATTGTCAATGCTATGACCATATTAAAATCAATGAATGTTTTTTAAGTTGAATGACATGTCAAATATAAGTAACTTATTGAAAGAGATAAAGTAGCAATGAATGTGTTACAAGTTGAATGACATGTCAAATATAAGTAACATATTGAAAGAGATAAAGTAACAATGAATGTGTTACAAGTTTAATGACATGTCAAATATAAGCCACATATTGAAGTGCAAAACTACAGTCAAGTCAAGGGCATTGCTCTTGTGAGTGTTGATAATGCGAGTGTTTCAATACACCGCAGGTATCCAAAACACTCTCTGTTATTGGGTTCACAACAAGAACCTACATAGATCCTGATTAGTAATTTTAAATATTTTATATATATATATAAGATATATTTTTTATTAAATTATTTCATTCTGACATTGTAACCTCTCTAGCTAGATTTACTGGCAATGAGCCCAGCACACTTAATATATTTGAGGCCAAAAAATGTGTTCAATAGGAGGACAAATGACTCTTGACAAGTCTCATGACAAACATCCTAATCAAGACAGCTAAATGAGCTAATATGGAAAGAAAAGTGTGTGTGTGTGGAAAACAGGTGGGGGGGGGGAGGGGGAGGTTGAGATAATGAACCTGCAAAAATCTGCAAAAATCATTATTTTTCCACTTCATGTACAAACTTCAAGATGCCCTTTTAATGCATTTGGAAATGACACAGATTGACCGGAGTAGCTACCTTCCACACTTATGAACCACAGTGGAGATTGAAAGGTTTTACACAATTTTACTGTGTTGGTAATCACTTGAAGAGATTCAGTTCTACTGAGTTAACTTAGCTGGATTCAAACTAATTTCATGTAAAAATAAAATGTTACCATGCCCATGACACTGTTTACAACTACTTATGCATACCTTTCTTTGGCAAATATTATCTCAGTTATGAAAAATACAAATACAAAAACAACCTAACCTGTCATTAAAACTACTTTAGTCCTTACCAAAGCAGAAACTGATTCTTGTTTGAAAAGAAGGTCTCAACTGAGCATGCAACAAAACTTGTTATTTAGAAATTCCTTTTGTCATTTAATAATGAATTTTACTGAGTCAAAACTCTAGATTTTTAAGTTCCAATTTGTAAATTATACAATCACACATTTCCCCCCCCCCCCCCCCAAGAGTTTGATCATTTTTTACTGTGGTGTTTGAGTTTTATATCTGTTTCAACAGGGCCCTGAAATCACTGCATATGCTGGTATTACTGTACCTGTAGGCAATTCCAAAGCTTTCTTACCAAACAATATATGTGATGCTTTACAAAGTTTGTCCCCTAGGAATTAAACCAGTATAATTTTAATTTGAACTGCATATTTATAAGATCTTTGGATATTTTGTGAGACGTTACTTCATGCATTAATTAGACAAGACAATGTGCAAGTGCGACCATCCCATCTCTTATGGCAAGCCACATGTGCAATAATTCGATAAACCGAGTTTATCGCCGTTAAACTCTGTTTTTCGATCGATAAACTGAGTTTATCGACTGGATAACCATGTTTTTTGCGATAAACTGAGTTTATGGAGCGAAAAGCAGAGTTGTTAAAAAAGTGAGGTCTCTAAATTGATAATCTAAGTTTTTCAAGTAGATAAACTCAGTTTATCAGATTTTCTTGAGGAACTATGCTTTTCGATCGGATAACATAGTTCCAAATTGATAAACTCAGTTTATCGATCGAAAAACAGAGTACAACGGTGATAAAACTTGGTTTATCGAATTATTGCACATATGGCATGCCATAAACTCTGCCATCTGTCTGCTGTACAACTGCTGTACAATTAAGCAGAGAGTGAGGTATATCTATGGTACCATGCCAAAAGTAGGAAGCTGCGGAGGCTGCATCCTCCTGCATCCAGGCAAGCTATTCAAACGCTCTGCTGTGCTAAAGTTTCACAGACTAAGAGGTTGGCGAGATACTCCCTGTTCTTTTGATAAATATTGATTCATCCCAGCTGAACAGCATCTGTCAATTGTTGCAGCTTTTTTGTTATTGAGCATTTCCAAAGATGTCAGTAAAATTGTCCTATCAAACACAAGAAAATCTGGGGAGTGGACATGGCTAGATTCAAGGATAGAAATTCTAAATAGTGTCAAAGAGCAAAGAGGTGGCAGCGGCAAAATTCCTTCCAAGCAAGGCTGAATGAATTTCAAACGATAGAGATTTAATACTTTAAAGACCTTGCCGTGCCCTATTGTGTAAACTGCAGTAGAAGATAATGTTCCAAGCAATTTAGCTGCAGCCCCCTCAGCATCATACTTTTGGCACAGTGCCCTACTCAATTACATAATGTACATCCTTTCAAGTTAATTATCCTTTATTGTTTGTTTGTATGGGAAAGACTGATATGAACTGATGTGAACTATGTACAACATTTAAAGAAGTGAAAGTGCACTTCGTGCTTGCTCTTCCAGGAACATGCTAACATAGCCTAATATGTATATCATTTATATGAAACTACTGTGTAAACATGTTGATATAATGTACAACTTCTTATATAGCAACGACCTTGCCGTCAACAAAGTTAAAACACTTGAACAGCAGGTACGCAGTGTTCTTCTATTCAACCTTCTTGTAGCAAATGTGGCAAGGATCCAATAAGCCTGTTGAGTAAGTAATCCCTTTTCATGTTAGTTAGAGGTCAAAGGTCAATTTATGTCAATTGAGACCTAGGCACTATAATTCCAAAGTTCAGTTTGGTTGGCCTCGATACATGGTATGTAATCATATGCACATACACACACACACACACGCACACGCACACGCACAAACAGGCTCATGACATCAACGTTGCAAATCTATAGATTCCTTTTGCCTTCAGCAAAAAGAATAAAACTGACGTATGTATTTCATTAAAACAAAGTTTCTTCTATTTTAAAATTCTCTTTTGTCTTTTAAGTGAACCTTGTAACCATGGCAATTATCTCTTCGGTTACCATCTCTTTTGGTAGGTAGTGAGACTTGCAGAATTGATGTAAACAATGGTAAAAATAACTGCACAAAAAATGACTTTGATAATCCCCTGGGAAGAAAATCACATTATTTTTGACACACATCCATATATAGATCTGCACATTTTCCTTGTCAGGAATAACAGAAATCAACAGGTTTAACAAGGAAAGCTGGGGAGGGATTATTAATAGCAACCTTTCTCACCTTATGAATAACAATATTAATGAGGTTGATACTCATTCCTCACATCATTCTGCGACAACACCTTTGTCCACTGGGATTCAGTTTTCCATTGTCAAACCAAAGGGGTAGACCCCAGGGGAATGGGTGAGGGAAAGGGTGGGGGGATTAGTATCATATACTTTAACATCCATTCAACCCTATCTCTTTGAACATTTTCAAACATTTCTGTGCTTCTATTTTGCCTTTTAACTCACTCTTTTAAAATAGCTAACAACCATCTATAAAAGAAACATTATTTTCTAAGTGTCAATAGCTAAAAAGGACACAACTATGGGACAGAAAATACATGCAAACTATCATTTTGATTGATGATGATATAGTTAGGAAGGTTTACAGACCTTAATTCTTAGGAATCAACGTCTTACATTTCCCTACCAGCACTAACAGCAGTGCAGTACTTTGCATCAACTGTATTACCAAGAATGGTGGGGCTCTTTCCTATTTAGAAGTTTTCACACTGATGATGGGCATACTGAGGGCAGCATTGCACAACTCACAGAGTGTAAGCGCTTCAACTTTTGCTGGTGCTATTGGTAACAAACCCTTCTTCTTTTTGTGATCCACCATGTTTCTTTCAATAACATAAGGACAACTGCATTGCAACATCAACAAAAAGCAGCTGGTATGTATTGAATGAAGTAGAGATTCTGTAGGATTTGATGTTAAAACTTCATCATCATGCAGATAGTTAGCCTGTCTAGTGAAGTTTTTTTTTTTATTCACATAACAATTTTTTTTTTTGACATTACAATTTTTAGATTTTCAATTGTGGCATTTCCACATGATTAGTATTGTATAAAGCAGGGTTGGTCAGAAGAACAATTTTATACGAGATTTAGAAATCCTTCTTTACTTCCTATTTTAACGATTTATATGGCGAATATCATATTAATAGAATGCAGCTAGCTTTGAATAAAACTTTGTGCTTGTGAAAGAGGCAGCCACAAATTTGCATATGAGATCTGGCACAATCTCATTCTTCTTGAAAAATTTTGCTTTAAATCAAGGTATACCTACTTTGACCTCTTCTGCTGACCTTAAAACTTTCCAAATCTTGTCATCATTATTCATACCATTTTAGTCCAGCTACAAACTGTTGAAATAACCTTTATCACTTACACTGTTTAGAAGAAATAGCACTTACAAGATTTTCAGTTTGACCCCCCCCTGTTGACCTTTGACCTGCATGCCAAATATAGGTTTTGTAATAGTCATACTAGATAAGCCACATGTCAAATATGAGCTGGGCTACTCCTTCCCTATCTTGAGCATATTTAGAAGGTTGCATCACACACATATATACATGCATATTTATTTCACGGCATAGTAACACAAAAACACAAAATAGTTACAGATATATACTATTCTTTGAAGAAAACCTTACGCACCAAACATCTTGACAGTGACATAAGTTCAAACCGGGAAAATCTGTCAACGAATTTTGGTAGTATCATCCTCCTTTTTTTGTTTTTTCTTTTTTTTGCTTAACCTGTTCCTAATTTGAAGTAATCTTCAGCTGCCAGAGAGTGACACTGGTCTGATAGCTACAAGGTTCGGTATTACTTGCAGAGTACAAAACAGATCTAACAATCTAAATCTCCACTTGCCTTAGGAGTGCATCGAAAAAAAGAAAGAAGAATAAAAAATCATAAAACACATACCTTCAAATCAGATATGGAACTCCCCACCAAATCTACTCCGTGAAGTATTAGGCATGGATACGAAGAATCCACCTGTAGGGACGAAAAGATAAAGAAATATGATCGAAGGAAACGCCAAAGGTTATAACTGCATGCTGAAAGGGATATCACGTGGCAGACATTTTTAATACTTTTGAAAAAATATTTCAGACCGTGTTTTTAGTTGGAGAGCTCCATTTTTAATATCTCATGATGTTTGATTCATTGAAATGTATTTATAAATAAACCTATGTTGGACTTGCTTAACCCTCCATTACTCCAGAAAATGACAACAGGTGGTGATCTGTGAGGTCAACGTGGCATCGAAAGCTTTAAAGCAGCATTTTGCGTTGGGTCGCTTTTTTCCACTTTTTTAACATGTGCATCGATTTTTTTACATGTATCAATCATAAAACAGCTATCTAAGATACCATCCAAGTTTCACCCTGCCAAGAGCGTTAATTAGCGAGTAATTAACGATTTATGTCGATAAATGAGAAGAGTGTCCTCGACAAATTTCACAGTTAAAATTAATCGCATACAATTCCGCCAAACCCACTAGTTTGAATTCAACCAATCAGAGATGCAGGTTTAGTTATGAGCCGTTGCTAAAAATAGATTCAAGACTTCGCGTTGGTTGTACCAGGGAGTTGTTATGCAACTCCCTGGTACAACTGCCATATAGACTGTACACAAATCAAGCGTGGTGTTATATTACGTATCTGTCAATGACGTTCGTAGTGTTTAAATATTCATATTATGGGCGAGGTTTATTGGGTTCCCAACGGAAAATATCTTGGAGAACAACAAAGTTGAAAGTTGCAAATTTTTCGACTTTTATGCCACCATTTGAAGTAAAATATAAATAGATTAGCTAGTTATGTATGTCGTTATGGCAAAGTGGAATCAGTGAGGTTGAGAAAAATCATAGAAAAGGACGCAAAATGCTGCTTTAAACTCTCATCTCTTATAATAATCTAGTTAATTCTGGCTGATTTATTCTTGCAATGTGGTTGGTACATCTGTCAATATTCTCTCTATATTTGGCATTTAGTGACCCTGGTTTTTTTTTTCCTGGGTTTTTCCCCTTTTTGTCTATACCCCCCACCCCTTTCTTCCCCTAGTTTTTGGTAGTACTATGAATTCCCTCGATGGATAATGATTTAGAGGCTATGAAGGCATCAAGAAGAAAAAAAAGCAAAAAAAACATTTTCAGCTCAATTTTCATGATGACATCAATCACTCAGGCTGTTGACACACCACAGATGGAAAGCAGAATATCACCAATGTTGTCAAACACATACATCTTTGTAATAAAACCAAAATGCTATGAGGATGTACACTTCCATTGTAAGGATGAAAACCAGTTTCCAGCAGCTTTCTTTAAGGAATGAATCAACTTAAGCCACCAGAATTCCCCTACCAGGCTTGCCTTTTGCAAATTGGCCACAGACAAATTTTTACGGGTTTTGTTGTGCTACTGAAAAAAGGACTTTGTTACTGCGTATCAGAAAGGAGAAACTGCAACAGCTGCACAAGAAATCTTCTGCAACAAAGGCTGAATCAATGTCGATTGTAAAACTTTAGTGCCTATTGTGAGAAACTGCACAGCATAAAAGTTTTCATCTATGCAGCTTGGCTGCAGGATGCTGCAGCCCCCATCGGCATCATTCTTTTTGACACAGTACCTTTACCCTTACAGATACAAGCGACCCGACAGACTGTAATAACAGCTAAAATGTAATTGCTTTTCGATTTTCCCCTACCTCCCCCTCCCTTCCCCCCTCCCTTCCCTTCCCCCTGTCCCCTTTTTCTTGTGTTGTGTTTCAGACTTTCTTTCCAGCATTCAGCGATTCAATTGGTTACTGACTATTATCCTCGTTCTTGAATGTTTGTGTTTTTGCGTACTTTTGAGCCCTAGACTACCACATACACCCATGTCACATCACATACCTCATACAAGTGAGCAGGTTGTTGTGTCTGGAATAGTTTGCAAGATCATAGCAGTCGATTGTAAAATAACAAACATTAATGATGTCAAGCACTAAGACCTTCAAAGGACATCATGTTGAATAAAGATCAAATAAATTTGTTTTAACCAGCTTTATCATTAACAAGATTTTCATACTATCTTTATACCAGATATTTAATGTTTATGATTGGCAAAGGACGACTAGAAAACAATTGAACAATTTAGAAAGACAAATGCCAAAGTGGAAAAAAAAAATGGTCTCTTCTTACTTTGTAGAACATTGCAGTCGGTTGACCTGCTCTATAACTGTGCCAATAACCGGCATATATATTAAACATTCATAAATATTTCTTTCAAAATATTAAAAACATTACAATTGGATAATGCTTGGATAAAACACAAGAGACTATATATAGCGTCATCCACCATTGAGAATCAGCCCCTTGGAAAACAAAACTTAATGTAAATACTAAAAGGCCCCTTGGAAAATGGGTACCAGAAAATATAACCACTGCTGGGTTTTTTCTTTCTTATTTCTTTCTTATTTACAAATTTTGAGGTTACTGGAGATTATAGTCCCCCTGTGGATCTGATAAATAATAAACTTCTTGGTTTCAGTTGACACTTTTAAGTATATTGTCATAGGAAGAACTTAAATTCTGGATATGAGATAAATTTCTATAAAACCAAATAATTTGGTCAAGTTGATGGGGGGAGTTGGTTGTACAGTGAGACAAAGGACTGTATGCAAATAGGCCTAAAAGGCTGAAACGATTCTCTCAATCATTGGTAGTTCGGTGAGAGTTTTTATCAGGAAGATGAAATTAGTCAGGTAGGAAGTTCACTGCTTGCCCCCCTGACATTCCTAAACCTATTCCGATTACAATTCTTATATAAAAATTGACGAAACTAGAAACAACCCTTTGGTTCTTTTATCTTCTTCAAATGAAACAATAATTATCAATTTTCAAAAAATTTGCCTGCCAAAGGAACATTTTCATGCAGACATATTTGTAAAAAAAACTTTTGAAATGTCACCCGAGTTTGTTTCTATTCCTCGCCCGCCTGCCCGCCCAGCCACTACCCCCCCCCCCCTCTTGAGCCCACATTCCAGGAATGGATACAAACTCAGTGTCATTGCCTTTCAACCTAAATGATGATTTGCTAATTCATGGCAAAAAGGAATAAAATTCCATGGCAAAAAAAAGTACCTCATCATAAACATGTGATTGTGGGAATAATCATGACAACACTGAACAGAGGCATGTTTAAATTCTTCATGAGGGAATGAAGCTATGGCTTATAAAAGTGACAGAAATATTGTTCTTGTTTTGTGGACAACATTTTGCCAATTTTACAACAATTTTAAAGTACAATTTTTTTTTGTCATGTGTGTCAAGATTACATGTACACATTTTTAGAGTGTTAAACTCCCAAACGGATATATGCCTATAGGCTTTATAACGAGGGGCATCATAGCACATTTACAAGTATAAGCCTCTAAAAAGCCCAAGCATAAGTACTTTCAACATCTTGACTTTAATCTCTATACACTAGATTTCCCAAAAAGGTCCCAAATATGAAAACTTTAGTACAAATCCAGATAACTGAAATTCCTCTTTCTACTCAAGACAGAGAAGAAGCAGAAACAAGGTGCAGCTGCAGCTCCCCGGATTTGGCTCCCGGGGCTTCGCTCCCCGGCTTTGCTCCCCGGGCTTTGCTCCCCGGTCTTTGCTCCCCAGGCTTTGCCCCCCCCCACACACTAGAAATCAGACTGAGATACATTCTATGGCATTAGAGTAGATCCTCCTTTCCGATCACTCTCTTTTATCCCCCCCCCTACATCCCTCCACCCCAAAAACATATCTGCAGCTTCCAGGGAATAGGTCCCACCACCCTGTGCATGCTCCTGGCCAATAACAATGATGTAATTATAAACCAACTTACTGTTCTAAATATTGCTCAACCAGTTTACCTGTTTACAGTTTCAAAACAGGCTAAGTTGGTTCCTGAATTGCTTGCGCTATACCCTCCCCCTGCCCCTTAAAAAATGATGAACCTGGGAGCCGATTGCTTTGGGATAGCATTAATGTTGTTAATTTCTTGAATGGATAACTGCTTGCAATTAACCCATCACTCTGTTTACTATTAAACATTACGAATTGAGAAGATTGGGGTATAAACACAGTTTTTGATATTTCACACAAGGCTGCGACATATTTACCCTCGCTGTCTTCATAGCATGAACATTCTAGCCCAGTAATTCTGAATCTGTTTATACTTATCATTATGTTTAAATAGTGTCACTTTCATGGATACCTGGGCTGTACCTTGAATTCTCAAACTCCTCAGAAAAGGTGAATTTTACTAAATGCGATTAAATGATAAAATCAATGATTTTGACTTGACGTTGAGACTGACGTCAAACAAGTCAAGCAATCGCTTCTTTTACGGAGAAAAAGTATGATCGGAAATCTTATAAGTATGGCATATAATTTCAACCTGGACAACCTCTCTGAACCATTTGAACTCAACATCATTTGGAAAGATGCAAGTGATAGTTGTGCAAATTACAGCTCCCTGTGTGCTTTGTCCGCAAAAAATAACAGTGAAGAATACAGAGATGCAAATATATACCAGTTTATTTGCCATTGTATATAACTATACATTGTATATAACTATACATATATATATATATATATATATATATATGTATATATATATATATATAACTATATATATATATATAACTATATATATATATATATATATAGATACATATGTATATATGTATATATATATATATATATATATATATATATATATATATATATGTATATATATATATATATATAACTATATATATATATATATATATATATATAACTATATATATATAACTATATATATATATATATATATATATATATATAGATACATATGTATATATGTATATATATATATATATGTATATATATATATATATATATATAACTATATATATATATATATATAACTATATATATATAACTATATATATATATATATAGATACATATGTATATATGTATATATATATATATATATATATGTATAATTGAAATATATGTAGTGTTGCTCTGATAACCCTTTGTGATATCGGTATCAGCCGATATTTGAAACATCTCCAGCATTATCGGCCTCATTGCCGATAACGGCAAATTAATATTGAACATGTGTCTTCACAACACAGCCAGTCAGGCAACTTAACATTACGTACATAGCAGTCTATGTCGCGGGTTAAAGCAAATTTCACCAGTTTGGCGCACTATTACACAATTGAACGCAATCTTGGCAAGAATCCAAGAAAATTCTTGCACAATCAAAGTTATGAACATGGCATATTCAGACATATTCAGACATACTCACAATGCACCTGGCATAATGAACATGGCATATTCAGACATACGAACAATGCACCGCTCAAACACAATGCAACTTATGTAGGGGGTGGAAAACCTTTTGAAAATACTGTTTATGTCTACTGTAGTAGCCTATCACACTAACATGTACAGTGTTTCTGAGGCTCCACTGAGAATAAAAGTTATAACCCCCTACTAAATCATTCCAAAAATTATCTGAAGTGTTGCTCTGATAACCCTTTGTGATATCGGTATCAGCCGATATTTGAAACATCTCCAGCATTATCGGCCTCATTGCCGCCGATAACGGCAAATTGATATTGAACATGTGTTTCACAACACAGCCAGTCAGGCAACTTATCATTACGTACATTGCAGTCTATGTCGCGGGTTAAAGCAAATTTCACCAGTTTGGCGCACAATTATACAATTGAATGCAATCTTGGCAAGAATCCAAGAAACTTTTTGCACAATCAAAGTTATGAACATGGCATATTCAGACATACGAACAATGCACCGCTCAAACACAATGCAACTTATGTCGGGGGTGGAAAACCTTTTGATAATACTGTTCATAACTACTGTAGTAGCCTATCACACTAACATGTACAGTGTTTCTGAGGCTCCACTGAGAATAAAAGTTATAACATGTTGAAACCCCCTACTAAATCATTCCAAAAATTGTCTATCTTTTAAGAAGCTGCAATGAGTATCATGGAGGCAGTTTGTTAGAACATCAATGACTGATGAAAAGATTGTATTTGAGAATCAAGTTTGCGTATCACAATTTGTTGCTGGTTGGTTTACGAATATTTCAAAACTCAAAGGACTTGCTGTTTTTGGCTAGTGTTAGTTGTTAGTATAGCCAGCTAATGGTAGGATATAATTTTATATGGAAAATAAAAAATTGAAGAAAAATGTTTACGTTCTGGTTCTGGTAAACACAAGGCTAGTAAAAGTTCTTAGCCAGGATGCGCTTATATGTTTTTTCTACCTGAAATCAGTTTATTCATCAAATGATGTCATCTTTTTTAACATTTTTGCTAGGTAATTTGTGGCTCCATTTGACAACAGTTTGTATATAAGACTTGCAACCTAAGTGTCGGTCAAACAGAGTAACGAATCACTCAACAGAAGTTACAGGAAGGATGGGCTTGTGTTTTTCCCAACAATAAAATGCTAGCAAACAGTTACATACATATCAACTTGGTGGTTCATTCAAAGGCATTGAAGACTCGCCCCAAACCGTGTGCCGCCCTCTGTAAAAAAAACTTACTGTTGCTTGCAAGTGAAGTTTTCTTCTTGTGGCTACAAAATGCAGACAGTAATGAAACGTGATATTTTGTTATCTTTTACCTGGACCTCAGATGTCCATCGCTGCTATGTACACTGTGTTGTGGGTATTGACCGTAGCTGCATGTATTGACTGTACATTAGTGTCTAATTACCGACGGTAGCAAGCTGTGTGTGTATTTTCTGGGATCGATGGTGGTGTCGAACACTTCTGTCACACCTCATTCAAAACTAGGTCAGATTACCGGCATCAGACGTTTCTTTGTGCGCGAGTCTTCACTCCCTTTAACAGAGGTTAGGACTAGTGTTAGAGAATACACAAATATTCCGCAAATGAGTGTTTTATAGGTGGTTACTGTTTATCAGTCGTGCAACCGAAAAAAACTTACGATAGCCGTTGATAATTTTGATACTTTATGTATTAATGCATGACTTAAAGTGCGATTTAATTCTGTTTGTTAAAAAATATTGTTATCCTTATTGGTGTTAGGCCGATATCGGGATTGGAATATCAGCTATACCTGCACAACACTATACATGTGATGTAACAAGTAAATTCAATTCAAAGTTGAATCTAGTCATTGCCAGCAATTTTCCTTTGTTAACCATGACTCGAGTCATGGAACCGATTCTCTGCATTATTATCTCTATGCATGGAAGAACTTAACTAATTGTATGAGTCACTACATGTTTGCAATCTAGCAATGACTCATTATATAACAATATATAGCCTATATATATATATATATCAATATATATATATGGGCCTTTACACAGTAAACCAACACGAAAATCAACACATGCAGTTTTCAGTATTGAAATTGGTATTTTCTTTGTTCTATTAGGATGAGTGCTAGTTATTTGAAGCAGAGAGATAGCATAGAAAGTTTCAACATCCTACTTGAATTTTGAAATTTTGGTCCATTGGAATCCTATGGGAAAAATAACGGGCGAACATTGACATACACCAGAAATATATAACGGTTGTAACACATTGACATACATCACATGGCAGGCAATTTTTCATAAAGTTTAAAACATATAGTCTTGGACATTTTCCTATGATGGCATATAGTCATACCTGCCACACAACCAAACGAGAGCAATAGGTGATGCATATCAGGCTTAGTAGCGCATGAAATAGGTAACGGTCGAACAGTATGTCAAAAATGTTTGACCGTTATAAATGTACCACAAAAAATTGCGAAACTCAAAAAGTATACAGTGCATGTAGTTCCTTTTGTGTATACAGATTCCTACCATGAAATAGTTTATGAAAAAGCCATGGAAACTTCATTTGATGATGCACATGGTGGTACAGTGGTACGTGTGAAAAAGATTGACATACACGTGAGTTACATTTTTGTATGTCAAACTTCTTAAAATTTGCCACCTGTGCCCCATGTGCACCAAAAAATGATGTTTTCAGTGTTTATATAAACCACTACTGGCTAAGATTCTAAGTGCAGTTACATGGATCATATACATTTCAAATCTTTTGAATTATGCCATTTCTTAACGTAAATTTATAACAGTCTAACATTTTTTACATGTTCGCCCGTTATCTATTTCATGCTGTACTGAGCGTGATATATACATCATATATTACTCTAATTTGGTTGTGAGTTAAACATGACTGTATGCCATCATAGGAAAAGGTCAAAGACTAAGTATGTTACAAACTTTATGAAAAATTGCCATCTATGTGATGTATGTCAATGTTTTGCAACCGTTGTATTTTCTTGCCGTATGTCAATGTTCAACCGTTATTTTCCTATAGGATTCTAATGGGCCATTTTTTCAAAATTCAAGTAGGAAGTTGAAACTTTTTACTCTAGCTCTTTGCTTCAAATGAGTAATATTGAACATTACAGAACATTGGAAATATCAATTTTAGGGGTGGAAACTTCTATGTTATCATTTTGTGTTGGTTTACTGTGTATTTGCCCATATATATATATATATATATATCTATATATACACTGTATATATATATATATATATATATCTATGTATGTATGTATGTATATATATATATATATATATATATATATATATATATATATATATATATATATATATATATGTAAATATATATATGTATATGTATATATATTATATAAATACAGATATAGATGTAAATATACAGGATAAATACATATATCTGCGCACAGAAACTTGGAAGGTAAATAAAACAAGACCTGTAATAAGTGTGCAAATATTTTCAACAACAAACAATCATTTCCCAACTTTTTGAGTTAACTTTAAATGCTAAATAAATCAATATACAACCACACAAGCATACATACGTGTGTATGTGTGTGTGTTTGTGTTATATAGACTGTCATAAAGAATTGCTTTGTGCGACATTGCTAACGAAAACTATTATGCTTCATCGGGACTGTGATAAACAATACAAATCTTGCATACCTATTGAACATTTGTCCATTCTTGTTAGACTAGTTCAGTCAATCATCGTCAAAAAAATAAATCATTTGATGCATTTCCTTCTCCTCAATGATACATAACAAAATTACTTCACATTGATGAAAGCACAAGTGGATATGCCGTAGGCAGGATGCATGTTGATAGACAAAAAAAAAACCTTCTATACTATAATACACTCAAATTGTATTTAGAGACTCTCTACAACCAGGGAGTCTCTTCAACCATTTAGTACCTTCAACCTGGTATTCACGACAACCGGTGAGTCTCTGCAACCGGGAAGTCTCTTCAACCGAGGAGTCTCTTCAACCGGGAGTCTCTACAATCGGGTAGTCTCTGCAACCGGGTAGTCTCTTCAACCGGGTAGTCACAACAACCGGGGAGTCTCTTTAACACAGGAGTCTCTTCAACTGGGAGTCTCTTCAAACCAAGGAGTCTCTTCAACCGGGAGTCTCTACAATCGGGAGTCTCTGCAACCGGGGAGTCTCTTCAATCGTGGAGTCTCTTCAACCGGGGAGTCTCTTCAACGGGGGAGTCTCTTCAACCAGGTAGTCTCTGCAACCGGGGAGTCTCTTCAACCGGGTAGTCTCTGCAACCGGGTAGTCACTATATCCGGGGAGTCTCTTCAACCGGGTAGTCACGGCAACCGGGTAGTCACAATAACCGGGGAGTCTCTTCAACCGGGTAGTCACAACAACCGGGGAGTCTCTTCAACCGAGGAGTCTCTTCAACAAGAAGTCTCTTCTAAACAGGGAGTCTCTGCAACCAGGTAGTCACGGCAACCAGGGAGTCCCTGTAACCGGGAAGTCCCTGTAACCGGGAAGTCTCTGCAACCGGGAAGTCTCTGCAACTGGGAGTCCCTGCAACCAGGGAGCTCGAATTAGCACCTCCCTGGTTTAATTACATCATGTAACATATAATTGGTCTACTACTTTACTACTACTGTAACACCAATGATGCTTTCATATTAATGTTAAATGTCACTGCACATAACCTCCTATGAACCTTCCATTAATAGCTTCCTATAGATCTTCCTCCATTTCTTTTTTTTATCATTTTCCTTCCGATTGTTGAAGTCCTTTCGTATCTGGAATATGTCACTTCCTTCTTAAAGCCATCATTCAGGATAATGTTCATTGCCAATTCTTATCATTTTGCCTATATGGACAGCCTTTTATTTGATTTTTTTTTTTTTTTTTTGTCTTTCTTTTAACTTTTGAATGATCTGCTGGTTTCTCTGTCACATTCCCTCTCCTGCTACCCTGTACAGAATACATGACCTACAAACATATTAACTTTGGTATATAAGTTCAATTGCTTCCACTCAATCATATGCTCGAAATGAAAATGAAGGTCATATACCTATGTAACTCTTAATTTGTATTAGGCAGCGCCATGTCAAAACTCAAAAGTAGGATGCATAGGTGGCTACAGCATCATGCGACATGTATTGTGCTACCTCTGCAGCTCCACACAATAGATAATCAAATTTTAATTGATATTTGTTCATTCTAGCTACAATACGCAGGATTTTGCAGCTGTGGCTGCTTCTCCTTTTGATGTGGTATCTTAGCTAAAGACAAGTTCAAGGTTTGAAAACTTATAAAGAACTGTAACGAAAGATTTAGTCTCATTTTTTATATACTAGTGTTAAAGAAAGTGAAGACTCGCGCACAAAGAAACATCTCATGCCATTAATCTGACCTAATTTGAACGAGGTGTAACAGAAGTGTTAGACGCCACCATCGATCCCAGAAAATACACACACAGCTTGCTACCGTGGATAATTAGACACTAGTGTACAGTCAATACATGCAGCTACGATCAATACCGTGTACATAGCAGCGATGGACATCTCAGGTCCATATAAAAGATAACAAGGAATCATGTTTCATTACTGTCTGCATTTGTAGTGACAAGAAAAAACTTCACTTGCAAGCAACGGAAAGTTTTTTTCAGAGGGCGGCACACGGTTTGGGGAGAGTCTTTAATGCCTTTAAACCATGTTAATACTAAGTACTTTGGGTGGCAAATCTGAGAAGGAAGGGCATTGACGCCATAGAGGTCATAGAGGAGGCACAGTGTTAAAAGGTTACCAGTTCATTCTAGACATGGTAGAACAAGAGTGCTAAGGTTGTGGGGAGACAGGTAAGGGAGTAACGAAGTAAATACACTACTACTACTGCTACTACTGCAAGAAAAACATTGGCTTTATAAGGATTGTAACCAACATTCGAAAAGGTGAAGAATATTCACTTTATTTGTATATTTCATTGCTATGTCAGACTAAAACATACACTTGTTTGCTTTCAAATCTATCTGAGAATTGCAATTCCTTCGTATACAAACTTTGTCAAGAATTATGGATACTATATCCTTTCATATAAATTGTGGTTATAAACCAGAATGCAAAAATGCATTGTGGTTTCGATGATGTAACATGAGCAGTTTTCTTCATGAATCTCACGTAATGTATAGTGAGGGTGTACATGTTTACAAGGTTCTCACGATTTGACCTCTGATGACCCCAAATGACCTTTGACCTCCACCAAAAACAATAGGCTTCTTTAACTCACATGGTACTTCTACACACTAAATTAGAGGTCAGCCCATGCTAGGAGTAAAACTGGGAGCTCGTGTTCAAATGTCATTAGTATTGCCCCCAATTATGTTAACAATTTCCAACATGGTGAGCATGCATGGGCAAATCCTAATTTAATCTTAAAAAAGTAGCTCTTCTCATGAACTAACGTGACAACTACATTTAACTTTCCTCAATATTCGAATACTGACAAACATAACCTGCAGTACAAGTACAAGAAAAATGCATTGGTCTTACTCCTATATCTGGATGCACTGAACATGTACAGTAATGGAGACCTCTACATAATGGGAATCACTTGTTTAGTTGTTATATAAATAGTCATTTCAACAGCCAATACCAACTTCAACTAGCATCCAGTTACACAATTGAATTATCTTCCAAGGTTATCTTCAAGTTTAGAGGAAATCAATAAAAGCTTTAATGGTGATGTCGATGAAAAGACATCACAAATAATTACAAGTGCAATGTCATTATATGAACAAAATGATTCAATTTTCAAAATTGTATAGATCTCAGCCAAATGAACAAGCTATCAAGATCCGAGGGAGTTTGATCAATGTCCTTTGTTTTACAAGCTCTGTGTTATATTGTTTGTTAATTAGCAGCCTTCGTTATCCCTTTAACCATCCCCTCATCATCCCAATCCTTTCACACATCCAATTCCCACATTTCCAGTCCATCCCAAAAACAGTAGAGGTGCTGCAAAGAACTCGCATCAATATTTTTTATTTTTTTTATTTGTTAGTATTTTTGCATTCGTCTTCTTTGTAAAGCGCCTATAGTAGGTTTTTCCCGGATCCGTCGCTATACAAATGTAGTCGTCATTATTATTATTATCACTTGTTTTTTTACCACGTCGGAAATCATTTTATAATAATCGAGGCAATTTCATAGAGAGTCTGAATTAATGCATTGCATTCTGGGCATTTGCTTATCAACCGGAATGCACATATATGTGCCCAATTGTCAAAATAAATTCTTGATGACAAGAAATGAATGCAAGTGTGACATTTCTTTAATGGACTGGAAAACTGCATTGTGGAGGAGAAATTATTACAAACAAGTAACAAGGCCTTCTTCCTTTTCATTGAAACGGGCTATAATCCACAATTTGGTAAACCAATTCCAATCCTAAAATTGATAGTTTTCATACGTGTTTAATTGATGATTTGCATTTAACTGTTGTCAGCCAAACCATAAAACTCCATGGAAAAGGAGACAATCATTACCTGTGTCTGGACTCTACTATCCACTTTCCCATCTGTCTAGCCTACCAGTAACTGGTAACAATTACAAAGCACTCCACCCTCATTGGTAGATACAGAAGAAAGATGTGATGGGTATTGAATTGGAAGAAATGTTACCAGTTAATAAGCTAGGTAGATGGTAGTCTTGGCCAAGTCGTTTGTAACCTTCTTTTTCTTGCTGACAACTGTACATGCCTTAGAGTTCGTTTCTGCCTACCACGAATGTGCTTGCCCACTGTATTTTACATGCCCGAGGATCTGTCCGATACAAACGTCTTGGACATTTTTCCAAAAAGGGGCGTGGACTATGCAAACCACAAAATCTTTATACATATTATTATTACAAAATTGCGTGTCATGTGAGATCATGTTACTTCTACAGCAATTAGTGACCGTCTCCCAGTGTGTACAAACCAATCTAAGGCCAAGTGATTGTTCACTCCAGGAGGCAGGGCTTGAATAAACATTTTGGGGGAAGTCGGCCCAATTGGCAAATCTGATTGGCTTCTCGCTTTTCCTAAGCAAATCTTCCAAAATTATAGGAAAACAAAAGATAACTTGGGAGAACTGTGTAAGACCCTAGTATCAATCGAAAGCGTTGCCAGGGGGCGTTCTCTGGGCAGTACAGCAACTAGATACGGGAAAATAGCTTTGTGAAAAAGAAAGGTACACTAGGCTGTTCATACTAGGGTCTTAGCAAGACTAGGTAGATGGGGTAGTGCAATAGCAGAATTGAGACAGGTAAGAGTGGAGCGCAGTAAATTCTGTTAATCATGATGGTCTCTGATCACAAATGATAACTCACGGTAGGTAGAATATGGGGCAAACTGTGTATGCCAGTTGCATATTGCTAACTACACTATGTTACTTTATCTATTTATGCACCAACATAGACTACTTTTTGAAGGAATGTAATATCCCAGCCAGAGCATTGGCACAAAAAAAAACAATTGCTGTCTCACCAAACTTACACACTCCCCAAAATTTACTGGTTTGGGATGGCAGATTTGAAAGGATGAGTTAGTATGTTATGTGGGGGAGCAAAAATGTTATCAACTGTTGTGGGCTAGGTAGATTAAGTGCATAACTAGAATGGAGACAGGTAAGAGAGGAGTGAAGTAAATTCTCATATCCACTCTGCCCCAACCCCCAACCCCCACCCCCACGCATCTCCCCACTTCCACAGCAGGACTGTGACCCATCTTGTGATGGCAATTTACGGCTACTCCATCTTGGACATCAAACTTTCATTGCATACAGATACTGCAGAGAAGCCCTTAAGCCTACACTCGTGTCATACATCTAACACTAAGGGAGCTGCAAACATCACTGGGACGTTTTCTTTTGCACACTTTGCTGCAGCTTCTGTTAGTTCAGAGAAGTGGATCAGCAGGTATCATTGCAATGTGTGTTACATACTCTACCTCGTGTATAGAGTAGGAAGCTGCACACAAAACTTTTAAGAGGTTTTTTTTTTCATTTTCTATTCGCATATCACCTGCACCTCGCCTAACTTCAACTTCCCATCTTTACTACCTCGGAGATGTTCTACTTACACAGCTTGAAAAGACAAATAGCAAGTTAAAATTGTTTTATCTTTTCAGATGGTTTCAACTTCCTCCCTCGCCAAAGAAAAACCATAGTAGGATTATTTCACCAAATTAAATCCGAGGGGGCGGGGGGGGAGGGAGGGAAGGTTCGTGCAGGAAAGTAAGTCACTAGGATGTGCTTACTTCCTGAACAGCATGGTGCAGAGAGCATAATACTGGGAAACTAGGACACCGACCACAGACAAATGTACTCCATTCGTCCACGATGATCGCCTCATTAAACCTATTAAAAGTTCTTCAAGCCGATGGTGTTGGAGGTAGATGCCAAACAAAGCATCCTGTCCTTCTTCACCTCTGATCTACATCCTTGCATGGATACTGCAACTCTTTGATCTTTGATCCTCGTTGTTCAATATTCTTTAAAAAAAAAAGGACAACAAAAAAACTGAACAGAAGTGTTTCCTCTCTGTAATAACATTGCTTCTTTTAACAGATCAATAACTCATTGTCGACAATATTATTATCGGTCTGTTTTCCTGTAATTATATATGCTTCGTTTGACTTGCAATAATTTGAGGGCAAAGGGGACGGTATCACCACACAGACATTAATTGAATCTACAGCTCGGAGTTAATACATTTCAAACATTCAAATAAACATACATAGCCAAACATGATACCTATGGCTATGCTATG
Source organism: Apostichopus japonicus (assembly GCF_037975245.1). NCBI lineage: Eukaryota > Metazoa > Echinodermata > Holothuroidea > Aspidochirotida > Stichopodidae > Apostichopus > Apostichopus japonicus. Next base: position 9,906,121 of record NC_092583.1, read on the forward strand.
CTCTTTATTGACAGTAATCATGTACCCACAGAATCACACAGTTATGATGAAATATTCATTTGCCAAAATCTTGGCCAATCTGTAGAGATCATAAGAATGAACAGACCGAAAAGATAAAGCATCACTTTTGTGTTCTAACAAAGTTGGGGTTCCTTTTTGAAAAATTAATTTTGACGCATGCTTAAGGAACTGTATGACCTCTTGACCTCTCTATATATACACCGTACAAACAAAGAGGGTCTATACCCTTTTTCTTTTTCTGTTTTAATTTTTCATACGCAAGCTCAGCGAATTGGCAAAAGAATTCGGCAAAACCGTTACATTGTCATGACTATGTGATTATATATTAGCACCAAACAAAGAGTGCTTATATCATCAAGATATAATGCATAATACAGCCTTAAGTAAACATCAGTATTTTTAGATTCCATAGTTACAACAAATAACATTGCGAGAGATCGATGAGGAAACCATTATAACTTCAAACATATGTGGTGCAATGTGTCATATTTCAAAATTAGGCACTGTGTCAAGAGTAGAATGCTGAGGGGGCTGCAGCATCCTGCAGCCGGGCTGCACAGGACTTCACACAATGGGCGCTGCTGGTCTGCCAAGATATATAATCTCTATTCTTTGACAACATTGATTCAGCATTGCTGCGGAGGGCATTTCGCAGCTGCAGCATTTTTGACACAGAACCTAAGTCTTGAGTCTTGTGTATGAGAGAATATTGAAAGTGTGGAATGGCTTAAAGGCATTGAAGACTCGCCCCAAACTGTGTGCCGCCCCCTGAAAAAGTTAACTTTCTGTTGCTTGCAAGTGAAGTTTTTCGTGTCACTACAAAATGCAGACAGTAATGAAACGTGATACCTTGTTATCTTTTATCTGGACCTGAGATGTCCATCTCTGCTATGTACACTGTGTTGTGGGTATTGACCGTAGCTGCATGTATTGACTGTACACTAGTGTATAATTACCGACGGTATAGCAAGCTGTGTGTGTATTTTCTGGGATCGATGGTGGTGTCTAACACTTCTGTTACACCTCATTCGAAACTAGGTCAGATTACCGGCATGAGATGTTTCTTTGTGTGCGAGTCAGCAATGCCTTTAAATGGAATGACATTTCTCATAGCTGTTTGGGAAAGTTGTTCAAAACAAATATCTCTACCACAAAAATCCAAAGATGAGTGTTTGGGTTTGCCATTCCTTTTCAAAGTTCTGTGATATCTTTCAATTTGAAATGAGTAAGTTGTTCATCCACATTTATGCTACTTCTCCTTTTAACTACAAAAGGACAAACTTATCAGCTAACTGACATTATTTTTCTCTCTCTTTCTTTTCATTTTTGACAAGAAACACAAAATTTATAGAATCCTTATAGAACATTGCTCAAGCAACGCGACTTAAAACTAATTGAAGAGTAGAACATGGAAAGTGAACCAGCTTTTTCAAAATATGTGAAAAAATAGGTCAAATTTGTCCAATCCCCTGTATCGAAAAGATGCCAATCAAATAATCAATTGTGTACGTACGTGTCACTTTAAATTGCTTCTACACCCTTGGATGGATCGATAATCGAAAAATTTGGTTTGAACTGGGGGGGGGGGGGAATCGATAAGAACATTGATAACAGACATAAGAAATTTTTCATCACTGGTTTCTACTGATATACTTGTTAAAGAATTGATCTTCAAACTGAAGGCCCTCACGTTGAAAACGAGACCAAACAGCAGACATTTATTTAGACACTGACATTAATGTTAATGTCCTTTCTGGGTTACCTACTTTCAGGGAATGCCACAGGATATTCTCTGATTTGAAAGTAGGTCTCTAAGTTTACCTTCCCTTCACTTAAGAAGGGACTCAACACATTAATTTACCTCCCACACATAGCTTTGGAAAGGTTTGACATTTGCCTGGAAATGTCTATCCTGATTTAAAAGCTGCATTTGCAATCCATTTGTGTGACAGTTGACATGTAATGTAAACCGGAGAGCCAACAGTCTTGGTGATTTCTATCACAAATTTAATAAGAGGATATTAAATTTGTTAACTGGACACATTGCACACAAGGTAAGCTTAACATTCATGGATCATCCACATACCAAGTGTTGTCCTCAATATGACATTCAACAACAAAAATCAACAGTGCTGTTTTACTCTATAGTGTGCACTGTCTTCACATATCAAGCAAGCAGCTTATTCAAGCTTTACTTTAATGAAGTAATTGTGCTTATCATGTACTTTATCATGTACTTTGACTTCCCCAGAAAGAAGGAAAAAAAGAAAAAAAAACTTCTTATACTCAAAAAGGTGAATCCACATATCGCATACATGAAGCTCATTCAAGCTTTAATTCCTAGATTACTGTGTTTATATTCAGTTTCAAACTTACTCTCTATTGACCTCAATTGACCTTTGGCCTCCAGCGGAAATGACAAGATTCTTGTACTCGATAAGGTGTAGCCACACACTACGTATGAAGTTCATCGAAGCCTTCCTTTTTGAGTACTTGTTTAGAAGATTTTCAGGACTGATTTCGGGACTGATTTTTGGCTTTCACAACTTAAACTAGGTTCATAAACTCACCAACAAGGATCTACAAACCAAGTGCGGACTTCATCCAGGTCTCACTTTCTGAGTTTTTGTGTAGTGTTGCTCCGATAATCAATATTAATTTCAATATCTGCAGCATATCCGTATGGGTAGAATTTCTTTCGCCTCAGTTTCGATATCGATAAATAGCCAGCGGTCAATATGCCGATCATTTAATCAAAGAAACATGACACAAGCTTTTAAAAATATTTACCGATAAGAATCTGTAAACAGACATGCCACTTAGCGTTATGTACATAAAATCTTTGTCTTGAGTCTTGCGTTTCTGTATTATACAACTGAACACAACATAATTTAAACTGAACATATCCACTGACACCTGTTTTGCCGCTTGCAAATATTCTTGGCAAGAATCCAAGAAACTTTTTGCACAATCAATCACATTTTTAACTTGTAAACATGGCACATTCCGACCTAAGAACAATGCACAGTGGTCAATCACAATGTAAGAAGTAATTTATGTGATTATATGTACATAACTACAGTAGTAGCCTATCACACTAACTTGCACAGTGCTTCTGAGGCTCCGCTGAGAATATAAGTTATAACATGTTCAAAACCCCCTACTAAATCATTCAAAAAATTGTGTATCTTATAAGAAGCTGCAAAGAGTATCATGGAGGCAGTTTGTTGAAACTTAAATGACTGATGAAAAGATTGTATTTTGAGAATCAAGTTTGTGTATCATAATTTGTTGCTAGTTGGTTTAGAAATATTTCAAACATGAGGCACTGCTGATTTTGGCTAGGCTTAGTTGTTAGTATAGCCAGCTAATGGTAGGATATAATTTTCAGGGAATATATATGTGTATAAATATATATTAATATGTCTAAAATTTATTTTGAAGTTAACCATGTATGTATTTCGCAAGTATTGCATATATTTGTACTTAATATTTTCCGCTTTCTCACGCCATAGGTTACTGGTTGTGAGTTGTGCATACGATGATAACTTATGACGATAATTTTGATACTTTATGTATCAATGCATGACTTAAAAGTGAGATTTGACCTTCATTCTGGCCGTTTAAAAATATCGGTATCAGAATAAATTTCAGGATCAATATTGGGATTGGAATATCAGATATTGGCCGAAACCGTTTTTGGCGATATCGCCACAACACTTTGTGTATGTATACAAGCTTTTCAGACTTTTATCTATGTTGACCTCCAGTGACCTTCAAACTTAACCAATTGATATATCTTCTTGTAAAAACAAAGGGGATGGACAAACCATGTACAAAGTTTAACTAAGCTGCAGTTATGGAGTTATCATGTTTTAAAGGCATTGACGAGTCGCCCCAAACCGAGTGCCGCCCTATGATAAAGTTAACTTTCCGTTGCTTACAAGTGAAGTTTTTCTCTTGCCGCTGCAAAATGCAGACAGTAATGAAACGTGATACCTTGCTATCTCTAGCTGGACCTGAGATGTCCATCGCTGTATTGTTTGTACACTGTGCTGTGGGTATTGACCGCAGCTGTTTGTACTGACTGTACACTAGTGTCTAATTACCGAAGGTAACAAGCTGTGTGTGTATTTTCTGGGATCGATAGTGGTGTCTAACACTTCTGTTACACCTCATTCGAAACTGGGTCAATATTACCGGCATTAGACGTTTCTTCACTCCCTTTAAAAGGTTTTCATCAGGTTTTGACCTCTGAAGACATCCACTACTTTGCAATAAGGTTCAATATACTCCTCACTGTAGGTGGACTTTGTAGAATAGAGTTCACCCAAGCTGTAATATCACATGTATACATTCATACACGTACGAGACACATATCAACATGTCATCATAATCACATAGTTGATTCCTGTTTGCTTCCCCAAGAAACAAAAAAATACAAGGGCATATAGACTAGCTGATTTCCAACCAAAGCACTGCAAACAGGAAGAAGTAAAATCAAAGTAGGATTCCGAGCCAAGTAAGGATGACAGTAAATGATTCAAATAAATGGTTAAATGGTTAAATATTTATATACAAAGTGTGTTTTTTCTTCTCTAAAAAAAAAAATGATGTTTTTTTAAAGCTTTATACCTATCAGATTGGGAAAGTACCCGACAATATATAATCCCGAAAATGTCAGCCGATGAAGTTCCAGACCTTTTCAAGACATCATCATGCCTTGGCATAAATTGTGAAATTGATAAAAGGCAGAATATTACAACAAATCAGAGGGTAGCTGCATGCATCCACAATTGACAGCTCCGCGGACAGCAAATGTTCATTTGCCGTAAAAACAACCTTTTAAAATTAGTCATGAATGTAGTCATGAGTAGTCACGAGAATGAGGATTTTTCCACAGTTTTCAAGAGTAACCTTCAAAATTTCAAGAGGCAGGAGAGAGGGGTTAGGATTCCCTCTAGTTTTTCCCATCTAGTTGTTCCCATTTTCCCCATTTTGCAAGACTGTGTGGGAACCATGAAATGTTTGTACTTCATTTCCCCATTTGCTTTCGCACCAATTGCACTCAGTTTACCATGTCCAAAATTAGGATGCTGAGGGGGGGGGGGGGGGAGCACAGCCGGGCTGCAAGGTATAATAATATTTTGTGATAAGCAGCTTCACACAATATACACTATAGGTCCCTATTGTTTTGTTATTGATTCATTCTAGCTGATGATCAATGGACCTGCATTTGATAGTACTTGTTCTATAGACCTGAATTTGATGGTGCATGTTCTACAGACCTGCATTTGGTAGTGCATGTTCTATAGATCTGCATGTGATAGTGCATGTTCTATAGACCTGCATCTAATAGTGCATGTTCTATCGACCTGCATTTGATAGTGCATGTTCTATAGACCTGCATTTAATAGTGCATGTTCTATAGATCTGCATTTGATAGTGCATGTTCTATAGACCTTCATTTGATAATATATTATCTATAGGCCTGCATTTAATAGTGCATGTTCTATAGACCTGAATTTGATGGTGCATGTTCTACAGACCTGCATTTGGTAGTGCATGTTCTATAGATCTGCATGTGATAGTGCATGTTCTATAGACCTGCATCTAATAGTGCATGTTCTATCGACCTGCATTTGATAGTGCATGTTCTATAGACCTGCATTTAATAGTGCATGTTCTATAGATCTGCATTTGATAGTGCATGTTCTATAGACCTTCATTTGATAATATATTATCTATAGGCCTGCATTTAATAGTGCATGTTCTATAGACCTGCATTTGATAGTGCATGTTCTACAGACCTGTATTTGGTAGTGCATGTTCTATAGATCTGCATGTGATAGTGCATGTTCTATAGACCTGCATTTAATAGTGCATGTTCTATCGACCTGCATTTGATAGTGCATGTTCTATAGACCTGCATTTGATGGTGCATGTTCTATATACCTGCATGTGATAGTGCATGTTCTATAGACCTTCATTTGATAGTATATGATCTATAGGCCTGCATTTAATAGTGCATGTTCTATAGACCTGCATTTGATAGTGCATGTTCTATAGACCTGCATTTGATAGTACATGTTCTATAGACCTGCATTTAATAGCGCATGTCCTATAGACCTGCATTTCATAGTGCATGTTCCATAGACCTTCATTTGATAGCTGCTTTATAGACCTGCGTTTGATGCATGTTCTATAGACCTGCATTTCATAGTGAATGTTCAAAAGACCTGCATTTGATGCAGAGCAATTACAATGCTAACAAAAATCCCCAAAACTTTCTGGTTAGGGAATCTATGAATGATAATTCTAACCTGTCTACAATCTATTTTATTCCTCATCTTCCTGACCTGCTACCTGGTAGAATTGTTACCCCCTCCCCTTCCCCCACCCCCAAAAAAATGTGAGACTGTCTGAATCTACCACTCTGAAGTACTACATTGCACTTTTCCGAACATTTCTCATTCCTGGAATTTCAGCCATAATGTTCACTGTGCTGTTTCTCTTGAACCAATTTTCTTCACCATTTTTTAAGTTCTGAGTAAGGGTCCTCTGACATTTCAATGTTTTTCGACAGTTGAAGTTTTCTTAGGCTCAAGACCTTATTTTTATTGCTATACACTTTGCAGGGGTCAAAAACAGGGATTTTCCAGACACTTTTCAACCAAATTGTGTTGATATTTGACATTGGAAGTACGAAGGTCGTCCTTTCTTGTGTGTTCGTAAATGTCCTTGCATTTATCAATAATAAAGTTCTTAATGGCAAACTGTCTTGCAAATTTATGCAAAACTAAGCACGGAAGACTGTCTGCATATTGCTGCAAACCTGAGCAAGGATGACCCAGTTACATCTCTTTCTTTTCCTTGTAAAATAGACACTGGAGGGACGAGAAGAAAAAAAACAGCCATTGTTTCAACCGCAATTAGAATTAAGTAAGTATGACGTGTGTTACTGTAATATTATATATGTATATTATATATATTGTGAAATATTCGACAACATTAATCGTACTTTACATAGTGTCACAAAATTGTGCAAGGTATCAATAACGATGAAAGACTCCATGATGGGTAGATTTGAAAGGAAGAGGCAGAGAGCAGTGATGTAGAAGTGGGTCAACAAAGTACAGAACTTGTTAAAATGTTAAAGTACTGCGGACATCTAGCCAATGTGACCCATATTCAGTACTCTTGTTGCGTGTGACAATCTCATTCAAAATCGGTCGGAATTTTTTCGAACAGTTCTTTTTGTTTCTAAGATATGCACATTTGAAGTTTTTGATAAGTCTGGGGAACTCATTAAAACTGTGCAAACTATGACATTAATTGCTGTGCTCATCAAACTTTCTTATTTTAGTCCTTAATAAGATAATCCCTAATTACAAGCCCACATATATCATTTGAATAATCTGATATTCCTCTTTTCAAATAAGACAACAAAATAGTCCCAAAAATCGTCAAAGGCCACAAACCTGTGTTCAGTGTCGTTGAAATAAAGGTTGTACATTCAAAGGGATAATATAACAGAAAATTAGCCAGCCACTCCCTTTACATCATTAATGTGCAAAATTAACTAATGTTTATTCATCAATATAAATGGGATCGAGAAAAGACTTCTTTCAATCTTTGATGGATTTTGATGGGAGTTGCAGCTATGTTCATGATTTCTACTGCCAATTAGAGTAATTAGGACAATGGTGTTCCTAGGCATCCGTAGACCTTTAACAATCTATATGCTAAGTAGATGGGACAGTGCAATGCTAGACTTGAGGCAGGTAAGAGAAGAGCATGGTAGTTTTAGTTCATTCATTGTTCCTCGCCCTCTCCTTACCCCCCCCCCCCAATCCCCAAAAAATTCATCCAGCTCAAACATGTCCCCATTTCCATGTGTGTCATTAAGCCACCGCGACATACTGAAGGGATCGGTAGATCGTTTATATATATATATATATATATGTATACATATATATATATATATATATATATATATATATAAATCTTTACCTACATCTACATCTATATATATATATATATATATATATATATATATATATTCATATTCATATATATATATATATATATTGATATTCATATATATATATCAAATCACAGATGGGGAGTTGTTCCATCACAAAGATAATATGATGCTAACTAATGCTACCCTCCCAGAGGTATAGCAACATGAAGAGAAACCCTTCCCCCCCCCCCACACACAAATCCTTTACATCCTAACCGATGAATATATAGGTCGAGAGTTCACTGCTAACTGGAGGAGACTGAGGATAGCTAGATGCCATAGATGAGACAGACTGGAAATCCACGGCTACAAGCTGAGCATGGGAAGTATTTTAGAGTCCTTGTATCCAATGCAAACGATTGCAAATCATAAAAAACTTACTGATTTAGATATTTACAAGTGACGAGCTTATCTGTCTCCTCACAACCTTAGCACCTCATTCTACCATCTCTAGTATGCCCTGGTAATCTTTTAACACTGTGCACCCTCAACAACCGGCTCCTCCGGTCGTTGCCCTTCCTTCTCATTCTACCATCCAAAGTGTCTATACATGTGTTTTCGTAGTGGATAGAAAATCTTACGGAAATTTGCCCGGATACCTTGGATTTTTACCTTTAATACATCCTTTTGGATTTCAGAGACGTCCTCAGTCTTTAACAGCCTGATAAGTATCCTTTTCTTATAAAGGGAGGTAGTTTGGGGGCTGTTTTTGTGTGCGACCCACACCCAAGCGAGGAGCGAAGTAAATTCGACATGGTGCGTATTAAAGACTCCTAAGGGGATTATTTATCGTTAACACCTTTGCACAGCTCAGTTCAATCACGGTGATGATTCTATAAAGGTTCTTTACACAAAAATTCAATATACATGTTTGTAATTTTAACATATATAGAGCTAATACTGTAAAACTGGATACCCACTCACTTCAATGTAGAACTGGATACCCACTCACTTCAATGTAGAACTGGATACCCACTCACTTCAATGTGAAGTGGAAGTTATAGGTCATTCGACCTTTCCCTTCATGTATGTGACTTCTTTATAGAATAATACAATACCTGCCTTCCAGGTCAGGTAGTGAAACATAGCTAATACTTTTGATAAAATATTGGCAGAATTATTTTGTTTTTTCCAGACCAGATATGCCGATATAAAAGAACGCACACATTTTCCTCCTGCAAACTTCTTGCAAGAAAGGAACGAGGAAGGGCTTCCATCTTTATGTTTCTGTCTGAAAAATATTTACCGATTTCACAAAAAAATGGAAAAAAATGGAAGGGGGCCAAGAAAGGATGCAGACAGGGATGAGAAACATGTTATTTCATTATGAGGCGGAGCCAGTTAAATGTTACCTACTGATGACCGCCATCAATCATCCAGATGAGATTTTTAATCTCCAGGAAACATATCATGTCATTTCAAGACCATGTTTCACCTTAAAATGTGTTTTTTTTTTTCCTTTTAACTTTAATTCCTGTGTAAATATTATTGAAGCTCCCCACATGGGTAACATTTACCAACACCAGCTTTGGCAGCAATCTAGCTGTTATTAAGCTATCAAATCAAACACTTGGCAACGACCATGGGCAACTTTGCAAACGATGCTAAAAATAGCATCTGTTGCTTTAATTCAAAGACAAGCTGTTGTAGATTCTTGAATATGGAATGCGAAAAAGGTCAAACTTATTGATGTCTAAACTTCTGTTGTCCAAACTTGCGTCGTCGTCTAAACTTCCGTTTTGACATCAACGTGAGTTTGAGCAACAGCATGGTAAAACGGCAGCAACAACTTTAGTTTAGACAACATCAAACTTAGTTTAGACAACGAAATAAGTTTTCCCTTTTCGCGTTCCATACTTGAAGGCTTTTAAGCTCAGCCTATAGCATCTTTAATATCAATATCTCACAATTTAACCAATATCTGTAGTTAATAATGTAAACAGGTACAGTATCTGCACTCATACTCCTAACAATTTGCAAACTATGTATAAGTTGAATCTAAGATATCTCCATTCAAACCCAACTCCACCCCCCCTCCACCCCTCCCCCCAGCAAGTTCCAAAAGTAGCACATGGAGGAGGGGGGAGGATAGGAAGGGTGGAAGAAGGTGGAATCGGGTGGTGGAGGTATCTTGTCTAAAATTAAACTATTATCCTATGTGGAACGATTCCCTTCCCTGATTACTACTTCTGTTGGGAAACCACCATAAAAAATCAAATTATTACATAAAAATCTGCACCTAGATATATCCTTTTGTTATTGTCTTTTATTTAATGCATCATTGAAATCAAGTACATTTGTTGAAATATAACAGAAAGTTTGTCTAAATTCAAGCTGTTGACTTTGTTGATTTACTCTTGGTTCTGCAATGATAATTAATGCATGAATGAAATGTGGCAAACGATCTTTACCTATAGGGCTCTCATGACCTCTGGAAGTGTCTCATCAACACCTCCGCTGATAGCATGAGGACAGAAGCGAACTTCATAGAGGTGATAGAGAGGTGCACAGTGTTAAAAGGTACCAGGACATACTAGGTACGGTAGAATGTAATGCTAAGTTTGTGAGGAGACAGGTAAGCGTGGAGCGAAGTAAATCATCAAATTTATTATTTATGGTGCCAGCCTCTGGAGAAATTTGTTTGCTTTTCATTATGCCAGAATACCAGATCTCGAAAGATGGCTGAATGTCTCAAATTAAGTAGTTCTGACGCGGCGCACAACAGTTTGCACAGCGTGAACTTGAGATATGTTAAGTCAAGAATTTTCATTGATCATGTGATGGCTTATTTCAGAACAGAATGTTCCTTAAAAGTACAAGGGAATCAAAAAGTCATGACGTCTTTCCGTGCAAAACTCTACTTAAGTAGAATGATGAGATTGTGCCTTGATGCATGTTAATACTCATGCCAATACACGATTAATGCACTGGCATATTTAATGCAAAAATGTAGTATTTAGCAGGGAGAAAACTCCCATATCTAATTCCCAAAACTTGAAAAGGATGCTGAAACAGTGCCTCATTGCAGAAGGTGAATGGAAAATCTCGATCCGGACTAAGTCCGGTCGAAAAAGACTATCACCAAATGCAAAAGTAGTGAAAGATTTTAGAAGAAAAGTTTGCAGTCGAACACACATAGCTAGTCTTCGGAAGTGTTAGCTCAGTGGTTAACGCCGGAGCCTTCAATCATAAGGTCCCCGGTTCGAGTCACTCCCAGATTAATGTATGTCGTCCAGTTACAGAGTTGTTGACAATTGACAATTCATAATCATGGACGTTAAATATGAATGTAAGAGACTGACTTTGGTCAGCTTGGGGCTTTGATAAGCCAATGAGGCTTCTTTGCGAGTTCCTGCTTGCAGGAGGATCTAAAATACATACATACATGTGTACGTGCACAGTGCCTCAGAAGATGGGGGTGGGAGGGGCGGGGGGGGAACAGTGCCCAACTGTTAGTCATGTAGTACAGGTAGATAAGAAAGTGCGTATATGTTGAGACCGAGACAGGTAAGCGAGGAAATAAAGTCAATCAAAAACAACTTGTAAGTTGTAAGAGAAATGTGGCGTGAACAAATGGTACATGTCCTGCTGCAACAACAACCAAAGAATATATATTGTTGATAGAGTTGTTTGAGTTGATCCTTCAAACTTTAAAAATGAAAAGTGTCAAAAATACTGGGACGGTAAGTCCCCTCACGTCTTTCACTCCAATGAGATCCCAAATTTAGTGAGAGTTTGTTAAAGTAAAGCATGGACCAACACCAAAACGATCCATTGAAGTGTGACAAAGATTATGTAGCAGGTCTATGGGTCTAGTATTTTAGATAAACATATATGTATGCTGCTTCATTGCAGGTAGCAGCTATATAGATCAGAGAAATTGGGGAGAGATGTTAACATCATTTATACCTCTGACTATTATCACTTTATTCTAGTTTTAAAGATAAGATTCAAGTTACACAGAGTAAAATGGGTTACAATGATGGTTATACACTGGAATATCCACCGTGCATGTGGATGGGCCAATATCGATATATCAAAGTTTTGTTTTTGTTTTTATCATACTGTCATGCCTGAACCTCAAGTATGGTACATTCTTTATTGCCAGACAGCCTCAATTTGACCTACAGAATACAGTGCTACCAGATTAATTAATGTACAATTAATCATTAATTCTGACTTAAGGCACAAGTAAAAAAAATATATATCAACTTTATATTTACAACCTCCTATACATTAGGATACATACATACGTACATGTGTTATTTAAAGTGGCATGTACTGCGTCTGTACAATTTGGGGGGGGATACCCTCTCAATTACTAAACAGTTCACTGCAGTTCAATTTGTACGTGCTATATTAAAATGTTAACTGTCGCCATATGAATCAATCATGACACTACAATTCCCCATTTCATCAGACACTGACGATATGTTACCTATCCAACCGTAACACACTTTCCTCCAATCATTCAAATACATGTGTATCCATCGATTACCAATATTAACTGTTAGCTTGTTGCATGTAATGTTCACATAAAATTGTTCTAAGACCTTGAAATCAGTCAATGACACATAATTTTAACAGTTAGTAACAAACCTTATATAGAGACTTGCTGACTAAAATCATGTGGACTTAATTGCTAGACTACTAGCTAACTTAAATTGGATTTAAAACTCTCTGGGCTGTTGAACTGTGAATATTTTATTTTGAACAACAACTTGATATAAAGCTTAGAAAACCTGTGCAATGCTGTAAAAGTAATCCGTGCAGCAAACTTATGAAAGTTTTAAAATGTTTATCAAATTTAAAAAAAAAAATCTTGGATGCTGTGCCCCCCCCTCCATTCCCCTTCCTCCAAATTATTCCCACAATTTGTAGAAGGTGGATTAAGTATGGTAATTAAATGGCCCTGCATAGGACATTATTTTTCATGCAACTGCCTTTTTGAACATACTTTCTTTTTTTTTCATTTTTCATGCAATATTCATGAACAAACTACATCGTGGATTATGGAGCAGTGAGCATGGGTTGATGTCTACGACTGATATTGATATTGATCTTATGATTATGAGCATAGGTAGATAAATGCTAACATTCAGTACAAGTCTGCCAAGAAGTCGTTAAAACATTTCACCTCATCTTGTGGCCAATATCTAGCTTCTTCATATACCTATTAAAGTAGGACGTACTTATATATCCAATTAATATTTCAGTTAATCAAACTAAGTGGGTAGTTAATGATTGTATTTGAGTGATTCAGTCTTAAGCAATTCCTTTCACCCAGCTAGGCTTATGGTCCTATTCATATTATTTTATCCCCATTATAAGTAGTAGATATTGTAGTAATTTTGCTAAACCTGATATACTACTGTTATTACTCAATAATTCAATTCATCCAAACTAAGGTACAGTAACTATGGTACTTAAGGTAAGTTTTCATCCCAACCTACATAACTATTATAAACTATCATTACTTATCAAAGCCCATCAAACATTAATACATTCTACAAATTACAACTTCCCAGACATTATGTTCATATCAACAATAAAATAAACTCTACATTCTATAACTTTCTTTCCCTAACTGGAACTGTATCATGACAAGTTGATTAGATCAGGCACCCTTGAAGACGTTTTATTTTTCGATAACATACGAAAAAAAGTAACCAAACTTAGAACATACACATACTGGTGCTCCAAAGAGGCTAGCTTTTGATTAGTTTGACAGTTTTACCAAAACCTGGCTAGTATTATCCAAAGGTAAGATCGCAACTGATCAAACCAAAAAAGGACACCCTTTTAGTGGAGATAATTTTCCTTCAAAGGAACATAAAATTCAAGCACTAGTAGCTCTGTGATGTCATTTTTAGACTTGATCAAGTCCTTTATGTGCAATGACAAAAGAATGACCACTTATCAGCAGAATGGTTACTGAAGATGATTAGGACTGCAGTATTATAATCTTGATATGTTTTAGTCCATGAAGAAATGTGAGAAACATGAGCAACAGTAAACATTTCCACAGCTATACTGGTTTTCAATACATTCACCTTTTTAACGGGTGTGAAGACTCGCGCAAAAAGAAACGTTTAATGTCGGTCATCTGACCTAGTTTCGAATGAGGTGTAACAAAAGTGTTAGACACCACCATCGATCCCAGAAAATACACACACAGCTTGCTACCGTCGGTAATTAGATACTAGTGTACAATCAGTACATACAGCTGCTGTCTATACCCACAGCACAGTGTATAAATGATACAGCGATGGACATCTCAGGTCCAGTTAAAGATAACAAGGTATCACGTTTCATTACTGTCTGCATTTTGTAGCGACACGAACAAAACGTCACTTGCAAGCAACAGAAAGTTAACTTTTTCAGATGGCCGCACGCGGTTTGGGGCGAGTCTTCAATGCCTTTAAACATGCTAAAATCCTGTAGGCATAAATGTTAAATATGAATGCATTGTTTTAAAAATTCTAATAACTCGACCAAACACATCTTCGTGTAGCATCATTTATAAACAACATTGTACCTGCGGATGATTTTCAACATCATCTGTCCTTGACCGATTTTGTACGACGACGATGTACGGATGTCATTTTGAGGACATAATTGTCTTATAATACTTAATCCAACAAGTTTTGTATTGCATCTCAGGAACTGACCTACTTGTCTATGTATATTATAAAACTTACTGATTTATATATTTACGAGTGACTCGCTTACCTGTCTCCCCACAACCTTAGCACCGCATTCTATCGTGTCTAGTATGCCCTGGTAATCTTTTAACACTGTGCACCCTCAGTGACCGGTCACATCCGGTCAGTGACCTCCTTCTCATTTTACCATCCAAAGTGTCTACACATGTTTTTCGATTGGGAACGAAGTAAATAAGACTATTCAGTCAAGTCACTTCAAATTGATGAACCTCAGCTGTTTTCTAAGGCTTATTTGTCACAACTTTAAAAATACTAGATAGAAAAACAAACTGGACTAATAGCAAAGTTTTTCAACAATACAATGTACAAGTAGTTTATAGGTTTGTGCCTTTGAAGTCATCCTTCACACTCCATTATGACATTCAGACAGGTGAGGTTGAGTATTTCATGTACAGAGTAATCTGTTCACAGCAGGACGTATTCTTCCTAACTGGTACTCAAACTTACTAATATTGGTAGGGTTAGGGGTTCAAACTGAAATATGAGGGTTTTTTTTTAAAGTGACATACGGTAATCCCCAGGCATGCCACAGTACTACCTCAGACTTACCCCATGCAGAGGGTATAAACTAGTGGTTCAGTTTGTGAGACTATTTGTGAGTTTGAAAGTCATTGTACAAAAACATATATAATAAAAACAAGCACTGTTTTGAAAATATCTGAAAATTTCACCTCTTACCTAAAATTTGTTTGCCATTATTCTACATATTTCATGCATAACCTACAACCTGAAAAAGCTTTGTGACGAAATTTTGATCTCTCGCCATATCTACAGTGTAGGCCTGTACTTACTAGCATGAAAGTGTATTCTGATTGTTGGCAATTTGTTGCAGGGCAGGCCATGCATAAAACTGCAGACCCCAATTTGTGTTCAATTCCATACACTATTGCATCACCATATACTCCAAGCATATAAATATATATATATATATATATATGTTGATACTAGTTGAGACTAGTGGAACACTAGAAGTTGTAACTCGGAGTTTCACACGTTTTAGCGATCATCAGACAACTCTATGTTGTCTGATATCCCAGGAAAATTCAGTGATGCACATGAAAAAACAAAGTATCTCAGGAGAATTTTGAGGATCAAAACCCGTTCTAAATGCCACCATTTTGCATGTAGGCACCATCAGGATTTGAAAATTTTTCAAAATGGGAGGGGGACACCCCCTCCCCTTATACCCCTCCCCCCAGGACGCGGATCACTGTCACAAATTACCCGGCTCTAAAAATGGTCTGGTGACAACCCTGATACATATATATATATAAATATATATATATAAATATACAATTGATATATATATATATATTTATATATATATATATAAATACAGCAAAGAATAGGTACCTGCAAATATTACAAAACACCCACCAAACCACCACACTGAAATATGTATTCCTTAACCCCTTTTATATTTTTATTATTTTTTTTTTTAAAGGTTTGCACATGACACAAAGTTTGACAATATTACAATTGGTTTGTGGGTGCACAAAATTGACTTGAACTAAACAAAATTAAATAACAACTTTGTTAGAAATAGCCAGATGGTTTTAACCAGACCTATAGATTTCTCAACACTGGGGACTATATATATGAGTGAATTCTACATGAACAAGAACAATTTTAAGGCCATATACAGCCTCAAAAGTGTGACTGCAGGCAGAATGTTAGTCTCAATATGTCGTCATAGTTTGACAATAAAATACAGCAATGATTACATAGCTTATTCCAGTTTTTCAAGACGATCAGCATTAAAATATGATTAATCACACTCAGGTACCAGTACAGTATAAGCTCCTTTTAGGACTTAACCTACAATGATAACGTCATCTCCTCTGTGTAAGCCTATATATGTTAATTTTAATCCATGGTTTTATAAATTCCAATATTACAATCAAACAAAACATTAACACTTAACTTCATATGAAGGTGAGAGTATCGTTGGGTGCACGTTCCACGTCATTTGCCCTAGACAAAACTGTAAAACATTTGTTAAAATGTTCTTTGAGGCCATTTTAAGTATCATGTTTTCCCATTGCATTATATGTGACGTTGCTTCTGAGGAAAAGGCCTAAATGACCTTATTGTCTTTGTGCTAGGCTAAGCAGGCCAGCCACTTTAATTGATGAACCCTCAGATATTTTCATTGTCATTTCTCAAAGATTCAAAGTGGTATAGATTTACAAACTGGACTGATAGCAGAGCTAATTTTAACAGTTTACAACAGATCAAAATTTCCTGCAGCCTAGAAGCCATCCTTTTAAGGCCTTTTTTGGATTCAATCTTGATTCACATTCAATAGTTTCAAATCTTTGCAGAAGTGTATGAAATCGGAAGTTTTTGGATTCACTTGGATTCACATTTTTGGATGTACTTGATTCAACGTCTTCAGAAGTGACTGGAATCTTTACTAATACTCTTTGAAAGGTCATCTTTTGACTAAAATCTTGCTATTGAATTAACATAAATGTTGCTATCTATAGTTAAAGCCATGTCATAATTCCAATTGCACATGACAAACATGACAGGAAGGGTGGGAGGGGAGGTTGGTAAAATAACAAACTATCCATTTTCTTTCAGGAGATGTTACAAGGATCATAAAATCTGTCTTTTAATAACCGTCTACAAGTAAAACAAACCTAAGGTCTCTTGCATCATTGATGGTAAAACAGACTCAGTTCAAATCTACTAAGCTTGCGGCTTTGATAAGCCAATGAGGCTTCTTCGCGAGTTCCTGCTTGCAGGAGGATCTAATAATGCATACATACAATACATCTAATAAATTTATACCCAAATTTTCTTTCCAATAACACAAATTTCGTGACTCTCCCTCCCTTTGTATTTTCAAGAGACAACTGAAAACATTTCTGTTTGAATCCTAGTTTTTTTGTTTTTTGTTTTTCTCTTGTTTTTCCTTGGTTTCCTTTGTCTCTATCCTAATGTGTAAAGCGCTTTGAAACGCTGTATTAAGCGCTATATAAGTGAAATTTATTATTATTATTATTATTAATAAATGTATCTTTCAGAGATCGGCTGATAATTTGGTTGGCTGTCTTTGAGCATGAACATACAATCATTGTGCCTGGAAACATTACTCCCATCAACAGTGAAGGAAAATTATGTTTCGTTGATGCTCCCTCCTCTACTCAAGCTTGTAACATTTTTTTTTTTGTTCTTACTCTGTATTTAACTAGCAAATCCATGCAAGCACTTGTGCAGACAATTATATTTATTAACTGATCCTGTGAGGCGTTGCTATGACATTATATCATAGAGTACATTAGATGAATCGTGATGACGGGGGACAAATGAATGGTTTATTGAACTGCGTTCATGATTGTTATGTAAATTATGAACCATCAAATTAATCACAAAATGTTATCTTTGGTTGATTGCATTCTTATTACAGGTAACTTTCATCTCTGATGTATGTATACACCGGCAGCTTTACGATTCGTTTACTCTCTCTATCAAACTGCGGTGGACTTAGCTGTTTAAACAAAATCTGGATGGGTCTTTAAATTGAGCACGACAGACTGGAAAACTCTCGACAGACCTGAGCTAGCCGGCGCTTCCTACTAAAGTTTTATTCATCTGCCCAACGAACAAAGCCGGAACATATTCTACTTGCATCATAAATGACACTTTAAAACTTTGAACTTTGAACACAAAAAATGATTTGAACAACAAATCTGATACAAGATAGCCTCTTGTGATAATGAGAGATAAAACTCTAACAGGTGGGTAAACTTTAAAGGTCAAACAAGAAATACTGGCAAAGTTAACTGTACTGCTTGATAACGGAAAGAAAATAGCATCACATAGACTACTTGTACAGTATGAATATAGTAGGCTGTGATAGTACATTACATATAGTACTACTATATATATAGCAACTTTGCAAACTTAATTTTCAACAATAGTTTTGCCCTGCAGATGTTGCCAGATAAATCAGAAAGATACAAGAAACAAGAGCCCAAGGGCACTGTGGTTCCTTGCTTGGGGTATATGACAATACACATAATATTATCAAGCAAGATTGGGCTCAAATAGTCCAAGTAATTGTGGTCCTACATGTACGCATAAAGTAACCAACACTATGGCCAACACTTTTGTGATCACAAAATGTGATCGGATTTTTGATCAAAAGGCACTTTTGAGATCTAAATATGGCGTCGAAAATGTAAGAAGTATAAGGTCACCTACAAGCGGGTCAACAGATATGATAACATTGGTGACCACAGATGACATGACCTTTAAGTATGAAAATGTTCCACCACCCCATTCACAACTTGTCCCAAATTATCAACCGTGTCACACCTTTGCATTGGGATTTAATTGTATTAAATGTCTAAAAATTAACTTTGAACTTGTATACATAACTTCACACACAAGGGTCACCCGTAGCCTAGGTCAACCAATTGACATTTTTGATCAGTGAGACCTAAACGGAGCATCAAAACTGTAAAAATTCAAACATGTTTTCTTTGCCCATTTTCTCCCCCCAAAAAACTAGTTTTTTAACATTAGCTGACCTTTGGTGACCTTGGACCACATGACCGCTAAGTTTGAAAATATTCCCCTATACCATTCGCAACTTGTCCAAAAAAATCAACCTTGTCACACCTTGGCACTGGGAGTTATTGCATGAAATGTCTGAAAATTAACTTTGACCTCCTATAACTTCACACACAAAGCTCATCCAGGGGTCAACCTATTGACATTTATGATCAGAAGTTACCTTTAACATCTGAAAATAGCATCGAAACTGTAAAAATCCCCAAAACACGAAAAGGTCACCAGAGGTCAAATTGAGGTCAAGGGTCACCCAGATGTGGGTGGACAATTGGATTACGTAGAAGCAACTCCCAACCCTAACTGACAATTCGTTCTCAAGTTATCGCAAAAATACTAGTTTTTTATCATTAATTGACCTTTGGTGACCTTGGATCACATGACCGTTAAGTTTGAAAATATTACCCTATACTATTTGCAACTACTCCAAAAATATCAACCGTGTCACACCTTAGAACTGGGAGTTATTGCATTAAATGTCTGAAAATTAACTTTGACCTCGTATAACTTCGCACACAAAGGTCACACGGGGGTCAACCCATTGACATTTATGATCAGAAGGTACCTTTAACATCTGAAAATAGCATCGAAACTGTAAAAATCCACAAAACACAAAAAGGTCACCAGAGGTCACCAGAGGTCAAATTGAGGTCAAGGGTCACCCAGAAGCGGGTGGACAATTGGATTACATTGAAGCAACTCCCAACCCTAACGGACAATTTTTTCTCAAGTTATCGCAAAAATACTAGTTTTTTATCATTAATTGACCTTTGGTGACCTCGGATCACATGACCGTTAAGTTTGAAAATATTTCCCTATACCATTTGCAACTTGTCCCAAAATATCAACCGTGTAATACCTTGGCACTGGGAGTTATTACACTAAAAGTCTGAAAATTAACTTTGACCTCATATAACTTAACATACAAAGGTCACCTTGGGTCAACTTATTGACATTTTTGATCGGTGAGACCTAAATAGAGCATCAAACTATACAAATTCAAACATTTTTTCTTTGCCCATTTTCTCCTCCCAAAATACTAGTTTTTTTAACATTAATTGACCTTTGGTGACCTCGGATCACATGACCGTTAAGTTTGAAAATATTACCCTATACCATTTGCAACTTGTCCAAAAATATCAACCACGTCACACCTTGGAACTGGGAGTTATTGCATTAAATGTCTGAAAATTAACTTTGACCTTGTATAACTTCGCACACGAAGGTCACACGGGTGTCAACCCATTGACATTTTTGATCGGAAGGTACCTTTGGTATCCAAATCTAGCATCAAAACCAAACATTTTCTTTTTTGCTCGTTTCCTCCCAAAATAAGCACATTTTTTCTAATGTGACCTTTGACCTTTTGACCTTGGTTTCAAATGTAGTTTAATCTCCTGATTCCAAAAAACAAAACGACAAGTCTGTACAACCATCCTAACTCCGACCGAAAAACTTTGACCCCATATAACTTCGCACATAAAGGTCACACGGGGTCAACCTATTGACATTTATGTTCAGAAGGTACCTTTGACATCTGAAAATAGCATCAAAACTGTAAAAATCCCCAAAAACACGTAAAGGTCACCAAAGGTCAAATTGAGGTCAAGGGTCACCCAGGTGCGGGTCGACAATTGGATTACATTGAAGCAACTCCCAACCCTAACGGACATTTCGTTCTCAAGTTATCGCAAAAATACTAGTTTTTTATCATTAATTGACCTTTGCTGACCTCGGATCACATGACCGTTAAGTTTGAAAATGCTCCCCTAACCAGTTCACAACTTGTCCCAAAATATCAATCTTGTCGCACATTGGCACTGGGAGTTATTGCAGTTTTAATATTTTCGGTTTTTGGACCATAACTGACCTTTGGTGACCTTTGTGGGCACCAGAAACAATAGGGCACACCTTCTCCATATGGTGGATCTATAGTCCAAGTTTGGCCTCAATCCAACATTCCCTTATTGAGATAGAGCGTACCCAAGCAAGTGTCACAGACACACACACACACATACATACATACATACACACACACACACACGCCAACCTGACTGCATAGGTTCCTTTTGCTAAAGCAAGGAACCAAAAACACAAATGCATTGAAAATACAATGGATGCTTGCACTTAAAGAGTTGTAGGGTCCACAGATGTGGATGTGGGTTGTATTGGGGGAAAGGGATGGGGGGGAGGTAGGTATGTGAGAGGTAAGAGATAAGGTGGGTGAAAGATGGGATCAAAGAAGGAAAAAGATCAATATCTCGGTTGGCTCAGATCTGATCAGAGTTAAAATCTCACATGATAACTTCCCCAAAAATTATTACATCCTATTTTATGGAAGGAACCAATTTTTAATCCTACCAACCATTATAGAACTTTTTAATTCCATTTAAATCATTAAATAGTAATAATGACTTCTTCTTTTGTCTTGCTGTAAAAACGTGGCACGTTCAAGTTTCTGTATTATCATCAAGTACAGTATCATGTAAGTAGCCTTTCTAGCTGGTTTCTTGTAAAGAAGCGTGTTTTACGCTCCAGTAATTTTTGGAACAGCTCTCACGGCAGCCTAATTTCTACGTCGCTTCATACTCATGTTTCACTGGAGACATTAACAGCTAGCGGTTAATCAATCTCATTTTTTATCAAAAATTCTTGGAAATCCATCTCAATTATCACATAGCTGGACGACAACAAAGAAAAGCTGGGCAACGGAACAAAATCTGAGAAACCATTAAAAAATTTACCAAAAGTACTTTCCTTTATCATTACGATAAACTACCAAACATCAAAGAGATGAACAACAGGGAGAATGAAGGCATTTACCACTTATGAGCGAAGAAAGACCGCTTTGAAAGTTAGCTTCATAGTATTTTGCACAAGAGGCATTAACAGCTCTAGCTAATAGCTATGACTCAATTTCCTTTTATCAACATGTTTATAGCAAATCATTCTCAATATCGCATAGCTGAAAAGCAAAAGCTATTGCATGAGAACAAAATAATGTGAAAGTCCCATTAAAAACATTATCGAAAATATGTGGGGGTTTATCATCGATATAAGTTACTTAAATATCCGAGGGGGGATGGGGGGGGGGAGAATAGTAGGGCGATGGCATTGACCCATGTAGAGTTAAGCAAGACGGCTTTGAAAAGCAAGCTAGGCTGTGCATTATTCATTTATTCCTCATCCTGGAGCAGTCCATTGCTATTTCATCCGATTTGTTTCCATGTTGGTGTCAGATCACAAATTAGACTGGCAGGTAATTTTGATGCCCGTAATGTGCCACGACTCGCTACTCAGCTTAATTCGGACCTGCACTAAGAACATTTTAATGTGTCAAATCAACCTGTTTGTAAAAAGTTCTGTCAGCTAAAAACAAGTTACAGCATGGCATTGATTTCAATATTCTTCCATGACCTCAGTATACTGCCCCCAAATGTGCTAGAACAATCCTATAGTTACAAAAATTGCTCTGCACAGGGGACAGTAACTTTACAAGTAATTGTTGTTAAACAACATATACAGTTTGTGTTTATTAAGCACACAGATGCAAGAATGTTTCCAGACAATGGGTAAGGGACTATAAGCCAATCAGATCACTGGGGGGGGGGGGGGGGGGAATATGGAAAAGCATGTTGACTATTTTATTATCATGAAAATCTCTGCAATGGAAATGTTGTTAACTCTTTACCTTGCTGGTTGATTGTTATGATATATTTGTTTTAAAACAAATGCAATCAACTGTAGGATTGGAAACAATTTTGTTTCTTTAGAGAAGAAGTTAAGGGGTTTTTTTTGTTTTTTTGTTCAGGAAAGATGTTCATTCAAAAATGTGGTTTGTTATGTTTTGCAAAGGCCTAGTTGTGAGTGTGTATACTTTGGGTTTGTTTCTCAAAAACAAAAGTTTCTTCCCTCCCCCCCCCCCCCCACTCCAAGCAATTTGCAAATTTTGAATCCCTGGCAAAAACATCGCATCCCAGACTCAAAATCCTGCATTTGTAACAATGCTGTTTGTTTATTCCATTTTTGCAGCCTGCCTGGAGTTTACAAATGTGCTGGTTGTGCTTACATATTACTGAATACTGATGTATCCATCAGAAGAAAATCAGGTCAATTCCCTCCAGCACAAAATGACTAATATGAAGTGTTAAATTTGATTGCACTTAATGTTCAAAGAGAGACATATCTAAAGAGCCTCAGAGTTAAGGTCTTGACGTAGTTAAAAACTTTAATATTGTTTTCATAAGCATTTAATGAATTTCAATTTTGGAGAACATATAGGCAACATATTTTTTGTTGGATACAGTACATGCAGGGTGGGCATGTCATAAATAACAGCTTGATTATATCACAAACTCACCTCAAAAATGGCCAGCAGAATTAGTCCACTCTGATTATTTACAAGTGATTAAAAAAAAACTTTGGATTCTTGTAGCTAAAAACCTACTGATGTGGAAAATGATATGGCCACTGTAAGGTGCCATGAATGCATGGTCAACGTGTCAGCTATTTATTCACTGAGTACTGTGTCCACGCACTGAAAACTTGTGCTTTGAGACTAAAACACAAATTCAGTGTGTAAAATTATACATGTCATGCAACTGTAATAACTGTTTGACAAAATGTGTTTAAGGTGTACTGTAGCAGCAAACTGCTTGTGACACTTTATTGCAGTCCTGAGTGACCAGTATTCCATTTTCTAGCATATCTGATAGTAACACTAATGACCTTAAGCAAATTAATACTGTGTGTTACAGAAAGCTGCTTTAAAAATTCTTTTTAAATTGAACTAAAGTATCTACAGACTGTGTGTTCTTTTCCATGGTTTGTGTCCACACATTGAGGGCTACATGTGTATATATATAGCAAGCTAACAATTGTATCACACTACAATGTCAAATAAACAACAAGGTTAAATAAAGGTGAGGATATAGCTATATAGGGGCAGGCATCTGCCATGATGGAATCATGGACCTTCTACTATGACCCATTTCCTTGGGTGATGATGGGTGACCATGTGTCCACATGGGACTTATAAGGTCACTCGGGTTGTGTGTGAACAGATGCACGATCATAATTCTCTCTCGTGCTCTTCACTGAAGGTCAGAGACTGCACCAGATTACACTTTTGCCACAAAAAAAAAATTTGCATCCTTCCGCCCATGACGGATGCAAGCAATCTGAAGATTTTGCATCCTTGGCTCAAAAACATTGCGTCCTGAATCGTGCATTCGGAACAATGCTGATGACGTATAATGTGAAGTGCTGTACCAGCTGATATGGTATATATACAGTGTGGCAAACCATGATATGCAAAATATGACAGATACCTATTAGTTACCTTCACCTAGTATGAACTCCTAACTGAGGTGGTAAAACTGAAGAATTTTACCGCACTAGCCTGTAATAAACAGTAGCATCAAATAAACCAGAAAGCCAGTTGGCTTTGTGATTCCTTGCCATATAAGTTGCTCAAAATTCCACATATGTGACTTTTGTAGTGAGTTAAATTTGTCTGATAAGGGCCACTTGAGTGTTTTTAAAGCACCCAACATAAAGAGTATCAACTATTTGAAGCAGATTTTCATTTCCTGGATGACTACACAAAAAGTTTAAGATCACTTGAGAGCTATAAATTGGGCCCATTCACTAAACTGAACTGAATTTGACCAAACTATGTTCACCAAAAAAAAATCATAGCAAGGCAGAACTCACTGGATCCACATACCTAGTGTGAAGTTCAACAAAGATGCACTTCTTGAGTTATCATGTTTACAAAGTTTACAGACTACGACCTCTGTAGACCTCAAATTACTATTGAACTTCACATAAAAAAAATAAGGTTCTTGTACTCGCCAAGCTGGATCCACATACCATGTATGTAGTTAATCCACCATGAAAGTTTTTAATTACGTGTTTTCAAGCAAGTGTCACATACACACACCTGCACACACACCCGCCTAAACTAAAAATAAAGCTTTTCTTTTCAGAAAATGATAGAAAATCCTTGGGGAGGAATATTTTAGCAACTCACAAACTGTACACAAGCTGTACAAGGCCTACAGCACCACACTATCTGGGAGGATTGACTGCTGGCAGCCCACCATCCGAACCAGACTGGGTGGAATTTATTGAAAGGTTCAGATTCTGACCTCAAATTACCTTCGACCTCCTGTTAATGGAATATCAAATCTACATACCATATGGCATCCACGTTCTTGACAGTGAAGCTCTCAATGTCAGAAAATTTGCAGGGGGCCACAAGAACATGGTTGGGCCTCTGGCACAACTGTCACCATGCCCCCCACATCCCCACCCCCCCCCCATCCCTTCTGAAGCCTTCATAAATCCATGGTAAATCCATGGGCGCATGGAGAATACATTATTCCTCATCCCATATTTGTCTGTGCCCTCTAATTGATCCTAGGCCCCCAGGACTGTAACTCCACCTAACCCCCATTCTCATCAACACTGGTTAAAAGTACAGTAACTAAGTTATAAACTTATGCTCTTGAAGTGTAATTTCAAATGTATGGATCTCCAAACAAACATCTAATTCTGAGAATTCTACAAACACAAATTGTAAAACCACCAAACACACACACACACCCACATGTACAGTTAATGTTTTTACCAGAGCAGAGTGCTGACCCCATTTTATGAAGCCTACTACAGGTAACTGTATTTAAGATATCCCAAGGACCTTTACCCAACATACCAACTGATTGCACTGACATATGAAATATATAACTTCCTGTAGGCAGGTTCGCCTTCCCCTTTTATCGATGTCAAAGGCAAAGCAAATCTGTGGTTTATAAGTTAGCTCTTCAATAGTTTTATGTATCTGCTTCACAGCGGATACATATTGATTGAAAGCAGTCAAATTCAAAAAGAATGAATATTCAACAGGGAAAACGATGCTCCAGAATGGCAAATTGTTTGATGTTCTAAATTATGAACTAAAAGCCTTGACCATGATAGATCTTCTTTAAAATATTTCAAATAAAGGGTAAATGAAATTTCTAAATCATTAAATCAGAGGAAATCAGAGGCTGTATTTCTTGAGATTCAAACTGAAGAACCTCAAGAGTGGATGAAACAATCATGACCTTGTTCTATAAATCCCTCATTCAAAGTGTTTTGATGTATATAACATGATTTGTTACTTTGCCAATGGTACAAGAATCGATGCGAAGATGCTTGAGCAATCTAGGAAAGTTGCTCAGCGAGTATAAATCGGTGTTCACTTACCTTCGGTTGAGAGCTTGTATCATGAGAGGGTCTGCAATAAGGTGAAACAAATCATGCAAGACCCAAAACACCCCTTGTTTGAGAACTAAATTCACAACCGCTCTGGACTGCGTTTATGCCCACCACATACACTTAGGGCCCACTACATATACCCATTTGTGCCTAATTCTATCCATATATTTAATTCACAAGTGAGAAGATAAGTTTCTTATATGTAGGACTTGCTGTACTGTATATATGTTTGTAATATACTGGATGTGTATCGCAGTCTATTGATAGTTATTCTATTGCTTTTTTTTCCCGTTTACAACCTGTGTAAGCCGAATTTCCGATTGTGGACAATAAATTCAATTCAATTCAATCAATGAACAATGTTTAACCTCTTCTATACACTACTTTCAAAGGTTGAGGCAGCTGCGTCAGACAAGAACAGTTGAAATATGCAAAATTCTTTACTAGTGGCAGTTATTGTGTATTGCATTCATGATGATGAATCCAGTTTTACTTGAACTTTACATTAATGGTAATTAATGAATTACTAAATTCATGGCAAACTAAAAGCTAATAGCTCAATTTTTCTTTCGATGACTAGAGTGAAAATTTTCGTTATTTCGTTCCTTATGTGGCAGTTGTTACGGAATTGCAAAAGTAAGTGAGGTTACTTTCCAGGAATTTCTGATTATGTTATTGATTTTATTGAACATGCCTGAAAATCTAGGTCACAATCTCGCCAGAATCATTGACTCGACTGTATTGATGACAAAGTTTTGTCTTTAGTCATAAAAATGAAGGGAAGAAAATGAAATGCTAGTAGAAATTGTAGTTCTTGGTTCTAATATGTCACCACTTAACACTTATATGCACTGTTCACATCTGAATATCTCAGACACAAAAAGTCTAATAAAGTGTTCAAACTTTGTCTCACCTAACTAATACTATGATTAAAGGTAGTGAAGACTCCTGCCCAAAGAAACGTCTGATGCTGGTAATCTGACCTAGCTTCGAATGAGGTGTAACAGAAGTGTTAGACACCACCATTGATCCCAGAAAATACACACACAGCTTGCTATCGTTGGTACTTAGACACTAGTGTACAGTCAATACATGCAGCTACGGTCAATACCCACAACACAGTGTACATAGCAGCGATGGACATCTCAGGTCCAGATAAAAGATAACAATGTATCACGTTTCATTACTGTCTGCATGTTGTGGCGACAAGAAGAAAACTTCATTTGCAAGCAACGGTAAGTTAATTATTTTCAGAGGGCGGCACACGGTTTGGGGCGAGTCTTCAATGCCTTTAATATGTGCAAAAACTGCTACAAATCTTGCATAGCTTTGTACAGCAGTTAAGCAATTTTGCATAGCATATGGTGGAAGCAATAGCAGATGAATTATTCACTGTAACAACGATCTAAGTACATCTTTGGTAATACAGTATATATATATGCTTTAAATTACTGGTCACCTTAAGCTGGATTTCTATTTAGTGTGATGTCATCGTCCACTACTTGTCCACACACAAAGCTTCACCATATCATTGAAACATTACATCTTCTGAAGGCAACTTTTTCGTCAGTAATTCCTTATTGAACATCCCCCTTTCCCTCCCCCCACCCCTACCTACACAGACCTAACACACTTGCTTGAAGAAAAAAAAAATATTAATCACCAAGGGCAACAATCTTTGAGTTGGTCAATCCCCCCCCAAAAAAATTTTTATTCCTACAAAGATAATCTTGACTTTGTCCATGATAGCATACATCCCCGGAGAAGCTTTATGACTTCACAGCGAAGAAGTGAACTACATTAAAATGTTACAGCAAACCTCTTTGAAAATGGGAAAGTATTTCAGGGTAGTCCTCTAGTCAAAGAAAAATTTCTGTTTGGATTTAACCAAAATCGGCTGTGGAGGTTGTCAACAGGATGACTCGTTGTTTACATCAAATTCAATTGCACTGTAACTAAATACCACCAGAGGTATCATGTTAACAAGGATTTAGAGTTTTGACCCCTTGTGACCTTAAATGAACTCTGACCTACACCAAATTGTGTAAAAACTTTACACTACATAAGGCTATCCTACCATGCATACATGGGCTGTTTTGATGTTCAGATCCTGGATATGAGGCATTTTTGAGATTTTCACATTTTGACCTCTGCTGACCCCAAATGACCTTTGACATCCACCCCAAACAACAGGTTTCCTGTACTAATTATGGGAAAGCCTCCATGCCAAATATGAGCACTGAGACTGACAACCTTTTGTGCTGTATCTACATTTCTGCTTTCTGTGTCCATTTTTCCGTTTTCCAGTTTAGTAATTCTCATTCAATTGTGGTTGTGTAACTGCTTTACAAGTATTTGCCTTGAGTTGAAAAGAAAATAGAAATGCCAAAAAAAAAGGAGTGGTAAAATAATCTTCCAGTCTTATCTTATTGAGCATTTATACATTCAGGATTAAGATTCTTGAAAACTCTGACAAAGCAGCAGGATTTTTTTTTCCTGGTGAATTGATATGAAAAACAAACTCGGGAACTGAGCTATATCTTATATTTTCAAATATCAGTTTTGGTTTGAAATTAATCTCACTTTTGAACTATTTAAATAATAAATAGGACTGACGTCTCTAAATTCGAACCTGTCAAATATTTTTTTTGATGCCAGACGTCCACTATATGGTGTATACAGTAGAGCAGTTTGTGGTACCATAATCCAACCAGAAAGCCAATAGGCTTAGTAATTCCATCCCACATTTTACAGTTTATAAGACCATGTTAATTTTTAAAATGCAAACTGCACAGAAAGTTCTTATGCTTACTAGGGTTGATCCATATATTATGTAACACTGGTGTCATGTGTCATGACACAGTATGCCTATTGTTTATTGTCTTCACTAGCTAGTTGGAGCAACTTATGTAACATGAGTAAATAAGGGTGCTTTTACACTAGATCTGGATCAGATCCCCTGATGTTATCAGACAATCATCTCTCCATGGGTAAACTTATGCATTAATCTGGACGCATTTACACTTGAGTCTTACTCTGATCCTCCCCCGGCTATTCACCGAATGTTGGTCAAAAAATCGGATTGGAAATGTGTCATGCGCAGCCGCTGATCGCGTCGTATGTATATTCCAAAACTTTCGTTGTCATGGTGTATTGTCTTCGGGTGACAATACCGCGAAATGCACGGCCCACAAGCACTCAATCTACGTAGGAATTAGAGAATTGTTTCTAAGACTATCACATAATATTTGTTCGTTGTTTTGATCACAAAATGTTGTGAGTTGAGACAAGTTATGAATTTTGTTGGAAGATAACATCTGTAATACTGAAAACGATTTTTCAGCTCTGTACATGTGAATTCATACCACAGCAATTTCTTCATTGCTAACTTGCGTCAAATTTCCGGTCCCTTTTTTTTTTTTTTGTGCAACATTCATTTTCTTAAAAGAAGCTGTTAGAAACTGAAAACACCTACTTAAGTTTTGCTCCATAATGTTCATCTAAGAGATAGTTGCAATGAATTGCTAAACCACAAATTTTCTACCCATAAACAGGGTCAAGTGTCATAAAATAACAGCAAACTCATATAGTTTGGCATTATTTCACACGATCTGACTGCCAATTTCGCCAGTTGCATCACAGTCAAACTGGCAACCCTGCTATACAGGTAATAGTTGCACTGAATCTGCCATATATGGACAGAGTTTATGGTTCCTTGTACAGGCAAGATACACCCTCCACAAACTTACAAATCCATACATCTGGGGAAATCTGTACCTCACATCAACTTCACTATACAGAAATTGCCAAATCTGAAGTACATTGACAATCTATGTTTGCTGTCTTTTGTTACATGACTTTTGGCAAAGAATTTTTTAGATCAAGCAATCAATGTACATCTATTGTATCTAAAAACATTTGCTTTCATCTAAGAACAGGCATTTTAGTCTTTTGGAGTAACAACAGATTTTTGGCAACACCAAGACGGAAAGCTTGTAAAACTTGGAAGTGACAGTCTGAGCCCTCAGTCACCAGGCCTAAGAGAAAGACATTACAAGGGTGATAGGCCATATTGGTTGGTAGAGCTCACTGCATAGGTTGTTAACTGGCAGTAACAGTCAATTTTATTGTTTCCTTAAAAATTAAGTTAATTTCACAACACTTACCGTTTCCCATGAAAGAGAGTATCAATAAAAGAATATACGGCTCAACATCTATTCATTATCATAAGCTTAGGTGGTGCAATGTGTCAATATGTAGTCAATCTGGACCTTGTTAAGCATAGTGAATGCATTGCTAACCATTGGGAGGTGTCTGGACGATATTCTGAGCCGAAAGAATTAGTAATAGCTATTTATATAGGCCTAGCCTACTGATTATTACAGAATATGGAAAACATTATCCTAAGGTATCATTACATGAACATGTAGCAACTACTTGGTGAGGTTGTAACATTAATGTTCCATCCATCTGTCCAACAATTTTCTAATAGCCTAGGTTACTTGCATTCTGTAGTAAGGTTACTGCTGATTTAGCCCAGCCTATACTTACATCCTAACTTACCCTTAGGCCCTAACTTAGTTAGGCCTGGCCTATTTCAGTAACTGCTGTATATCCTACCAAAGGTAGGCTAGCCTAGTCTAAGGTTTCTAACTTTACCTTCTTGGTTGGTAACTGTAGTGTAACTGTGAAAAGTGTGAGCTCAGCTAATATCAGGCATCCTCAATGATGACATTGCTTCGGATGAACAATTTCTGATGGAAATACAACTCCAAGTAGGCCTAAAACTTAAATACAGTCCTAGCCAATACATGTTGGGAACGTTCAGCAGCCAACATGCAATAATCTCAAGGTTAGGCCTAACGTTAGGCTATGTATCAACACTGTCAACAAACAACAGTCCTGCCATATTAGTTACACTGAATAACCGTCAGTTATATCTGATGATCTTTCATGAAATTAACAAATAAATCTTACCAGAACTACAAAATCCTGTCAGTCTCCAAAAGTGGTAATCCTCACTAGGAAAGTTTCCTAAAGCGTTTGTAGATTAAAGATATCCAAATCATTCGTACTCACAAGTCAACACTCAGGAAGTCTGTGTAATGAACAACAACACTGAGTAGATACGTATATATGCAATGTCGGAGTATATAACTGTGTATACGTAGCAGGCCTTCTATTGTACTGTGCACCGTTACATTAATGAACGTTTTGTTGACAATCTTACGTCTGCTGACAAACAACCTACGAGGTCCCCCTCACACACGGGTCACAACATACTTGCTTGAGGTGATACCTCTGGTACGTTCATGTGAGGTCAATCTTAAGTCATCTACAAACGTCTGTAGTCGATAAATTTTACATATTTTTTTATGGTATGATTATGGTATGATTTCTGTAACAGCTTCAGGTAAATTGGTAGAGCTACTGTAGGTTGTTGGGTAAGCATGTGACGCTAATGCAGCGCAATGAGATAAGGTCAGGGAGTTTTTAACAACTCAGGTCAACGGACCTTTGGCAAAGTTACGAAACGGCCTATATAGTTCGGTAAAAACGAGCAGATGCCTAAGTCGATAAAGGTATCATTTGCGTAAGAGACAAGCAATTCGAGTAACCTACTTTACTGGGTTTTCCCCAGTAGCAGACCTATATGGTGAAAGCAACAATTGTTGAGAGATTTTTCTACCTTTCGTGAGTTCGATATTTTAGCGAGAGAGCGTGAACAGAATGAACTTTAACCAACTGCTGCTTAACAGAGATATTTAAGAACCTATTTGCAACTCCTGAAATGCACATTTTGGACATTACTTTACAAATTCAGACCAGTGAAATACATTTTCCAATTAATTGATCTGTAATATTGACATATAGGCCTACGACCCGGGCAAGTTTTCACTTAATGACTACGTGTGATTCATCATGATCCACTTTATCAACTTGACCCGAGTATTTCCAGATATACATTGCAGTGATTGTGTGTGTCTGACTCTTGATTACATAGTATGCTCTCCCTTTGCCAGCTGCTGCAGCCCGAGCCTGCGATGCCAACTTTTATTCCCTTAGGACCAACAGCAGGAAAGTAAAATAGGAATATACGCATCTACGCCAGGTAGCTTTTTTCTCGTGGTTTCTGCCACTGTAATGAGATTTCCAAAGTAAGACAAAGCCTCAATTCTCCAAAAGCTAAAACAGAATTCTACGTTTTATTCCAATAATTGTTTAACGCTTTCCATGGTCTGGATTCCCAGGCCTTACTACCGACTGATATCATATCTCGGCGGTAAAGTAGTGTCTATACAAAGGCCTAAGTGAATAATTTCGTCAACACAACAACACGACCAACAGCAAAATATTTGTTGTGGAAAACTCCAACTAGTAGTGTTGATGAAAAGCAATAATAAAACTTAATCAGAAAGACAAATTGTACTACCATTTACATTAAACTTTTAGAACATGTGAGAAAGCAATTCTTCAATCTTTAGGTCACGATCCATTTTGTTTTTCCATTTTTCTATAACCGTTCTTTGGTGGTATTTTTGTTTTTCTCTTTTCACACTGTCATGAGCAAAAGTTTCTGGGCGATAAAGCGCGGGTGATTTTAAAACCTATTACCGGTATCTCTTAGGAGTGTTTTGAAAAGCCTGAACACGTTTTCGTGACATATTTTTTATTACACCACTAATAATGTTATCAAAACAAAAGACGAAACGTTTTAATAACGTTTTAAAAACGTTTTGGTGTTTGCTGGGTAGCTCAGTGGTTAACGCCGGTGCCTTTCAATCATAAGGTCCCCGGTTCGAGTCACTCCAAGATTAATGTTTGTCGTCCAGTTACAGAGTTGTTGACAATAAACAATTCATAATCATGATTTAAAGTACATACAAACATACACACATATACATACATCTCATAGCCTATACTTTGTGTTGTGTTGCAATCCGTTATTGCACTGGACAAAATGTAGACTCCGGTAGGACCGACTCCATGCATAATTTTCGACTACATTCGAGTTTGATTGCACTATTGGTAGCATTTTATGGATCCTAAACGAATATATTTCTTTTTCGGCATAGGTCGAAGGTCATTTGAGGTCAACAGAGTCTGAACATGTTGCTTGTGCAGGTCGAAAGTCGTTTGGGTTCAACATAGTTCAAACAGGGAGTCGTTATGGAACAACACCCTGGTTCAAATAGGCTGTCAATTCCCTGAACAACTCCAAAAGGCATATAGCGTGGGTGACCTTGATATTGCTGTGTAGATGTATCCTCCACTGTGGGCGCAAGAACAGTTTTTTTTTTTCGATGTCATTTGAGCTTTACAGACTATAGTCATATAGCCTGTAAAGCTCGTGTACATGATTACTTCAAAATCATGGTTTAAATATGCACTTGCTGTGTATATGTTCACAAGTAATTAAATGCAATTCATTTGCTGATCACTTGAAGTTATGATAGGTCAAAAACTTGAAGAAAAAAAAAACTTGTTTGTAGTGTTACATATCTCATATAGTTATCACATAAAATGTGGCAAGGAATCACCAATTATAAGCCTATTGACTTTTGGGGTCAGTGCAGGCTTGTACCGATTAATTAAGGGAGGAACATTTAGGAAAATAACATTAGGAAGTTCTAAAAGTGTTTTCCCTCTCAAAGTGTTATACATATAAAGTCCCTCGTTTCCACCTTCATATAATATCCAAATGTATTGTACTGCGATAACCAAACATATATATATATTTTTAATATTTTAAGCTACAGCGCATCTTCTTTGAACATTCTCCCTTACGACCAAATTTCCTATATTTTGGGGTAATATTAGAATAGCAAAGTAATTAACCTTCCGGGGATGTCCACCACTCTTCAATTATATTTCTGGGAGTTGTTTGTTCGCCTTTATACCATAAATTGACGGACACGTTAACGAACCACTCAATCATTTGTAATCAAAGATAATTTCAACACCGTACGTCCTTCTCTGGACGGCACGTTTATAGGCGGAGTTTTGTCACTTCCACCTGTGATTGGCCCTATGAAGTTACTCATTTATATAGTACTAGATGTAGGGGTGTGCTCTCTTTTCACCAATGACGAGCCCTTGCATAGCATCCCACATTAAAAGTCTCCACAACATTGCCCAGGCTTCGGTTAAATTTGATTTGAGAAGAGAAAAAATCGTCATCGTCAAATCAGTTGGAACTTTTAGTTCGCCTTTACATGTTCATATAGCTGTAATTTATAGGTTTCGTTGCCTAACCTATGCTTTCCTCATGTATGCTATGTAGCCTACTCTGTATCCTGACCATAGAAATTGATAATCAATTTCTATGACCCTGACGCTATATGAAAATCATGACGAAATAGACTGCAATGTTTTCTCTTCCTAATCTGTCGCTATGTCAAATAAAAAGGATTCTCATGGTGCTGTAAATTTAACTATGTAAGATTTGAAAAGTGATGGCGTGTTTTGGAATCAGCATGTATGGGCGATGGCGCTGTTCGCCTTTACATGTTCATGTAGCTGTGATTTATAGGTTTCGTAGCCTAACCTATACTTTTCTCATGTATGCTATGTAGCCTACTCTGTACCTGACGCTATATGAAATCATCACGAAATAGTCTGCAATGTTTTCTCTTTCTGATCTGTGGCTATGTCAAATATAAAGGAATCTCATGGTGCAGTTAATTGAACTATGTCAGATTTGAAAAGTGATGGCGTGTTTTGGAATAAGCATGTATGTGGTGGCGCTGTTCATGTTATCTTGGGCGATATGTTCAATGTTGGGTATAAACCTCACCGTTACAATACAGTTTTTAGTTTCGATGATAATCGTAACCTTTGCAGTCATGCATGCCGATGAGTGTATGTGTGTGTGTGTGTGTGTGACGCCTTGCTTGTAAACACGATATCTCATGAACGGAAGCTTGGACCAATCTCATATTTGGTGTGTAGGATTACCACATTGAGTAGAAGAAGCCTAAATTCTGAAACCATGTAACAGTACTGCCAAGTCACCCGCTTTGGGCGGGTGTCACCCGCATTTTCGGGTCGTCTCCCGCTCGCTCACCCGCCCACCTGTCCGAATCTCCCGCATTTTCCAAAAAAACTCCCGCATTTTTGAAGAATCTCCCGCATTGTAGGCCCACAGAGTTTTTCCTGTGAAAGTGTATCATTGCTAGCGTGAAATTCATTTCATCACACCAAAATGCGAATTATCTCAGAACCGCCAGGATCGGAAATTACCTATAGCCGATCGTGCAAAATATGCCCGGCTGAAAGCAACGTTACCTATACGATTCGTGAAAAATAATACCGTTACGACACACGTGAACGTTACAGCGTCCGCGAAGTCATTGAATGCAACCGAACAAAGTACGCGCGCTACTGCCAGAAACTACCGGTAGCTGTAGTACCCCATGCTGGAGTACTCCGGCCGGGAGGAGTTCAGTTCCTTAGGAATTTGGAATATCACATTCAAAATCAGCTCAGTGCTACTGCCCCAAAATACAGGAAGTGCTGTTTCCTACCGCGATCAGGGCCGGGTCTGTCATACGACAATGATTTCCCTGATTGTACGCTACGCGCGCCAAACCGGTGGTCGCGCTCCGTTGTCATTTTCCACCTCTAACCCCTTGGCCCCCATCTCAAGTATTGAGGACACAGTGCAAAATTTCAGAGATTTTTTTTATTTCAAGATATTTTTTCCCTCTGGAATGAAAAAAAAATAGACACAATACAAATATGGAGACAGCATAGATTCAGCTTAGATGACCCGGGAAGTGATGTTTCCGGCCATCTGAGGGGCCGTAAGATCCCAAAATTTTCTTGTACGCTTCGCGCCAACCCATGGTGGCGCTCCGCTTAGATGGTGTACGTAACCAACAGCACCATACAATTTTCACTCGCCTAAAAAACATCTGACCTTGGCATCTCTGATGTAAGCACGATATCTCAAGAAGGGAATCTTGGACCAATCTCATATTAAGTATGAAGTTGTGACACCTTACGTACAAGAAGCCTATTGTTTTTGTGGAGGTCAAGGTCATTTTGAGTCACCAGGAGTCAAATTGTGGAAACCTTGTTTTATAATCTACTGTATCTTCCACCGACCAGCCTATTAGATAAGATGAGTTACACCTCATTAGAATAGGAGAGGCTGTTGGCAATTCTAGATTTTCACCCATTCTATATTCATAATGGGCAAAAGCTCAAACAATTTTCTATATTGCTTTAAATAGAAAGAATTGGGCATCAAATATTTTTTCCATGATTGGATTGTTACCAGTGGCGGCGGAACTGGGGGGGGGGGGCTTGGGGGGGCTGAGCCCCCCCAATGAAAAAGTTGAGGGGGCAAATGCATGATAAGCCCCCCCAATATTTACCAAGGCTCCGAAACGTGCATCTGCCCATTTTTCAATGCATACTTGTCGATCTGTCCGATGCACACGTATACTTTATAGGTGTAATAATTTTAGTAAATGCTGGGGGGACCCTTGGCCCGTCCCCTGGCTTTAGACCACATTGTCACCCCAACCGCATCTTCACGCCCCGTGAAAAGTGGAAGCAATGAGTGTGAGTACCGGTAAGCGCAACACAACTTCGTCTTAGGCCAATGACTTGCATCATTTCAGCTAGTTCTCCAACATCCCCTTACTCAGTGGCGGAGTGTCCATACAGTCAGGGGGCGGATGCCCCCCTGACGGACTCAAATGGACTGCAGGTGCCCTTTTCAGCTTTTCACTACTTTTTACTTATTCGCGATTATTGACTATTTTATTGCGCTCTCATCTACCTTTTGACATTTGCCATATTCTTTTGGTGTAATTTTTCGACAAAATGGCGACGACACCTATATATTTTCTGTTTATCTGCAAATTAGCAAGGCCCGGAAAGGATCATTTCCTGCAATCTAGGGAGTATCTTTACTCAAAAATTTTCTGTACGCTCCGCGCCAACCTGTGGTGGCGCTCCGCTTAGATAGTGTCGAAAGCGCCCCTACCGACCATTCTTGTCCCCCTGACCAATACCCCTAGCTCCGCCACTGCCCTTACTACACTCAAAAACGTCTTTGCGAGTACACTACGAGTAATAGGTACTCTCTTAAAACACCATCGAATATACAAATTACAAATGTTTTTACAGACTTTTACGTGCAATCTGAGAAATTGCAGGCTTGAGACCCATATTTTAGGGCTAGGTATTCGCAGCATAAAACACTTGGGAAGTGCAGTTTCTGGCCATCTGGGGGTTTGAAAAACCCCAAAATTTTCTTGTACGCTCCGCGCCAACCGATGGTGGCGCTCTGCTTAGATAGTCTCCACACATTAGCCCCCCCCCCAATAATTTTTCCGTTCCGCCACACCTGATTGTTACATTTTATTATTGGTTTATTTTACTGCAACAACTAAGTGTGTTTGTCATATTTAAGTGACTATGATATGTATTTGTTTACTTGACTTACTGTTTTCTTTCATATGTAGATGTGATATTGAGTATTTATGCTGGAAATAAACTTTTTTCGTTATCATTGTCACTTTGAGAACAACAATTCACATCCTTTTCTTGTTGTTATAACATTGTATTAATGCTAGAAAGGGAGGTTTACACAATTAAAGTAGTCAATGACAAGTTGTCCAAGATCAATCAACATTGTTGCTGTAAAATACCCCGAATAAATAAATGGAACAATCCAACCGTGGAAATAATTTTGCTATTCATCAGAACATCATATGATAATTAATTTCTGGGATCCAGTATTGGTGCCTGCACATTTTTCCATTCATGAGAACATTATATGATATTTAATTTTTGGGATCCAATATTGGTGTCTGCACATTTTTCTATTCATGAGAACATGATGTGATTATTCATTTTTGGGATCCAGCACATTTTTCTATTCATGGGAACATTATGTGATAATGAATTTATGGAATCCAGTATTGGTGTCTGCACATTTTTCCATTCATGAGAACATTAAATGATAATTAATTTCTGGAATTCAAGAATGTGTTCCTGCACATTTTTCTATTCATGAGAACATGGTGTGATTATTAATTTCTGGGATCCAGCACATTTTTCTATTCATGAGAACATTATATGATAATTAATTTCTGGAATTCAAGAATGTGTTCCTGCACATTTTTCTATTCATGAGAACATGATGTGATTATTAATTTCTGGGATCCAGTATTTGTGCCTGCACATTTTCTATTCATGAGAACATTAAATGATGATTAATTTCTGGGATGCAGTATTGGTGTCTGAACAAGTTTCTATTCATCAGAACATTATATGATAATTAATTTCTGGGATCCAGCACATTTTTCTATTCATGAGAACATTATATGATAATGATGGTATCAGTGATGACAGTAGCTGCTGGATGAAAAGAGAGCACCGACATTTAACTTGTCTGTCAAATGCCAATGTGTGCATTAATGTCGTCTCATTGAAAATATGCATGACAATCTAACGTAGCAAAGGGGGGGGGGGATGAAGGGGGCGACCGGCAACCCTTAAGCAAATTTTTGTTGTATGTTTTTATGATATCACTAGTAATTTCAAAATAGAAAATGCTTAGATGCAACTTACAAGGCCTGGGAAGTGCCATTTCCAGCGATCTGGAAAAAAAATTCTTGTACGCTCAGTTTCCAGTGCCGAAGCTACGGCTCTAATAGTTTGCCTACAGGTTCGCCCCTCCCTTGGCAAATTCCTCGCTACGCGCCTGCAGACACGCATTATTTCCCTCCGTGCCTCACATTTTTACAACATTGTGAAATTGACAGTGAGCGTTTTGCGACAAGCGTGAATGAGCATTGCTTTCTCGTGCGCACTAGATGTCAATTTAAAGTTGGATATGACCAATCTATACAGCAAAAAAACGGACATTTATGAGTATCGATTACCATTGGATGTTTAATACTGGATATTTTTCTCAGCTGAAATCCTCTTTTGTCCAATAGTTACCAATGTTACTGGCTAATACAAATATTAGAAAATAATAATTATCTCATATTCACCACTATACCATGAACTTATATGTAAAAGTTACCGGCAACATCCATTCAATGTTGCATAACCACTTAACCTGCTGAAACCTCAAAATATTATTACATTATTCTAAAACTGCTAAAAGACCACAGCACCTTGTAGAGAGCATCATGGTGGGCATTCTTTGTCCATGGCATGATGGAAAATTTAAGAAAATAATAAAGATTTCTTATTCTGAGAATAATCATGAAATTAAAATGTTGACTGAAGGATATATAGTACTTAATACTGTATTACTGTTTTCATCTGTCAAAATCTTTCTTGTGATGACAAATATCATTTTCATCCTACTGGTCGTCATAAATGCCCCAAAATATGCTAGATTAGTCAAATAAGTGGTCACTCATGATTAACCTACAAATAGCAATTTACTGTTCTGGTCATAACATTTTTATCACCCAGCGAGGCATTTCATTCGCTAAATTTATAATGTCCCTGGGAAACTATTCCAGGGAGGAAGAGACCCCAGAGGAAAATATTATCAACTTGAAAGCTTCAAATCGTTTCTAGGATAGGCTGCCAAAACTCATCAATTTAACTGTCTGTGTTATTCTAAACTCAGAATGCAATATAAATATGTCTGCACTTACAAAAACAAAAAATAATTGTAACTAGCTCCGGTCATGTTGAGTCTAGGTTCTTAATCTTTCTTCCATCTTAAAGGTCCCTCAAGACAAAGAAGATACAGTCACAGACTCCAAAACATAGGGAGTGATACTAATGACCAGCCTAATACCATGGGTTGGTCTGGGGGTAAGTATTCATATTGATTTTCATTGTTGAGGTGACCATTGCACCATATTTTTTACCCCTTTTTGGGTAACTTATTTTTAAGTAAGGAAAATATTAACTGGGCACTTAGGCTTTAATATGGTTATATCTGTGACAATCTCAGTTATCGATATCTGGACAATGCCACATAATATTCACCAGGATGCTAACTATGTGAAATGGTTGCTCTTTCTATCAGCCAACAATCAATTTTCCTCAAAGTATCATTTGAATGTTTATAATGTTAATCTATTGTTTCAAACATTCTAAGAAATCAACCAAACTATGTTGTGCAAAATACAATTTTTTTAATTATTGAGTTTACGTAGTAAACTAATACATAGTTTTAGTCCCTTCATACGATTGAAAACCCCATAAATCCTACTTTCACGTATCATCAGTTTTTTTAAATATGTAGGCGGTAACACCTCACTCACTATAAAGTGAGATCAAGTTGATCCCATGCAGTTACACAAACTGTCTGGCTTGATAATAGCTGCTTTAATGGTAAAAAATGGCAAATGTAATATAAAAAAAAGTTCTTTATATATTTCATAAGATACATATTCTTGTAGATTCTGTACAAAAAAAAGATATAAAAAAACCAAAACATTGAAGATCAAAAGCCTGAAAACATCTGAACAGAAGCGATCACATCTGAGCCGTGGTTAGGATTTTATCCGAGTTCAAGACACTGAATTGGCGTATATCGGGTATTTTGGTCATCAGACGAGGAAAGATGGAAGGGTCGTTGGGGTGGTTGACACTGACCCTGGCCTGGAGGGCCTGGATGATGGAAAGCTGGATGGTCTCTACATCCCTGGGATATTTGACACCGCTGTGATCTGACAAAAGAAAGAAAGAAAAAGGTGTGGTTGAGTACATTTACATGAAAAGGTAAAAAGACTATGACCCACAAAGGTGTCAAATGTCAGATGCAGTAAGAAACAGAATTTAACAGCTATGTCAATTCTATCTAAGACAGTGATCATTTCAATCGAGCATCAGAAGCCATCTTGAGATGGCATCAAAAACAAAACGAGTGTCCACTGGTAAGCTGAGCCCGAGTGGGCGCCCCATAGAAATGAACACAACAAATTCATAGAAATTATCTGCCTTGGTCACTATAGCAATGACAAAAAAAATTGATTACTAGCTTCATGTTTAAAGTGCTCACCTGAAGAAAACAGTAAGATGGCCGTAAACAACGCGACTTCGCACGCACTCAGATTCAGCGTCCTGAACTTCAGGGCAAAGTCCACGACTTCGCTGGTGATTTCTAAAATCGGGTCAGCTTTCTCCTCCAGCGACTTCTGCAAGATCTGCTGGCATCTCTCCAGGGCAGCCACGTGATCGGAGCTCATGATGGAAAATTGCGAGAGTCTAACGAGCAGGATCTCCAGCGAGCTGCCTTTCAATATATTGATCTGGTCGTCTTTATCCAGCGTCAAAAATCCCGGTATCAGCTTTGCAAACGAGATGATCTGCGTCACAGACGCCGTCAGATTATTCTCGATTATGTCCAAGATGAACCCTAACTTCACCTCCGAGGGTTCGGGTTTCCTTTTCGCTCTGTGGTCCGCGGTCGCTTCGGAGCTCCCCGACCGAATTTGAGTTCTTTCCAGATATGAAATCATGTTTTCCTTCTCGTCAGGACTTCCTGTCTCTTGATCCTCGGATGAGATTATGGTCGAGAATGACTTACTGATCCAGCTCTGTGAGAGATGGAGAAGAAGAAGATGAAAACTGAGTTAAATGTGATGAAACTTCATTCATTTCCAATTATTTTGTAGTCACTTTTAGCATATGCATAAAAATTCTTGCATTTTATTTACAAGTAAACTCTGCAAGACCCAAATCAAATATGTAAACAATCAAATATATCGCCTAAAATAATCTGACGACAACGTTTTGTGAGATCCTTTGAGCTTAATCATTCCCTTCTCATTTTTCTGCTGCTTTTTATTTAAAGTCAGGTAGTACAGAAAACATCCTTAACAAGAACTTTAAAAAAAAAAAAAAAGCTTGATTCGGAGCAAACACATTAGATCGAATTGGAAGCAAATTTATATACTTCGAGTAGACCAAAAGGCCTCGTTCTTACCGTTGATCGCTCTGAAACTTTCTCTGTGATGGATTTATCCCAGACGGTTTTCTTCTGGGCATCGTGTATGCTCAGGATCAGATGTTCCATCTTCATCTGCAGGTCATCCTCCATCTTGGAGGAGGCGGAGGAGGTAGGTGATTTCGGTGACGTTGGCACTCGTGTACCCTTTGGTTTACACTTCTTCGGACATCTCCCCAATCTGACCGCTGAGAAAATAATCAACCAGCAATTTAATTTTTATAAAAGGTCATCACAGTATTGGCCACAAATTTGCCAAAGGTTACGCACACAAAATATTTCTAGACGTTTCCAAAGAGTAGTTTCCTGGAAGAGTTTGATGCCGAAAAGTATCTCAAAACATCAAGGATTGTTACACTAGCCGATGTTAAAGTGTCTCAGTGTTAGTAACTACTTTCAGAGTAGCTGTATAAAATGTGTGTTGATATTTGATTATGGGTGACCATTTTCTGAATTTCTAGCATATTTATATCATTTGGCATACATCACACTTTCTTCAGATTAGCTAAACTGATAAAATGAGGTAGGTCCCTATGGTAGACTATTGTGCTGAGCTTAGCAATTTTTTTCACAGGGAAGCTTCAGGGAGACAAAGTAACATGGTGAAAACCAGATTGTTTCAGTATGATCAACAGTAAATAATTTAAAGTAGGGAACAATCTTTATTTTGGACCTGCAAGCCATTACCAAATTGCCGTGAATCAATCACGCATTACCGTCAATGCCTGATTAATTCGTTAATATGACCGACTTCCATTTGAAATTGTGAA
Organism: Apostichopus japonicus; assembly: GCF_037975245.1. NCBI lineage: Eukaryota > Metazoa > Echinodermata > Holothuroidea > Aspidochirotida > Stichopodidae > Apostichopus > Apostichopus japonicus. The sequence goes on from NC_092583.1 coordinate 9,949,453, forward strand.
ATACGCAAGATAATGGCGTGAAGTTTTCAATAACTTGCAAACTCATTAACTTTGCTGTTTAGTAATCAATGAATATTCACAATCGAGGTCAGAAGGAGGGTCAGACACAAATGTAACTGCATGGCTATCCCGAAGTACAAACTTGACAAGGAGTAGTTGGCAACCTATCCCTGGGAACTAAATTAGCCTTTTGCCAGCTTAAACTATTGCAATCTGATATTTTCCTTTCCGATTCTCGCTCTTTGAACTTCAGCGTTCCAACGTTGCTCTCGCTTTCTTTCTTTCTTTCGTTTGTGGGGTGGGCAACTTTCGTCCGTTTGGCGTCCGAGCAATGTTGTCTGCGCATAAAGTGTGCTGCATACCTATACTGTGGATGCATTCCACATATTGTATGTGCGGTTCTATACTGCGAAAATTGATTATACATGTACCCCCTCTGTGATTGCTAATACTACTTCAATGACTCAATAGCATTTTGCAATACTTGCTTCCTGCTCATTGGCTGTTTTGAAACGCCCGTGAATTATGAAGTAGGCTACTGGAAATTGGGTGGCAATTTAAACACGAAAATAGCGACCAAAAGAGACCTTGTCAATCGTTATTCTTCAGGCAATTACTCGCTAATTAATTAGTGAATATATGTGCATGCGAAACTGGACATAGAAGTAGTATTTACGGACAGAGTAGTGAATGAACGGAAGCAGGTCACTTCGCCCAACTGCCATTTCGCCCAACCAGCCTGGTCATTTCGCTCAACCAGCCTGGTCATTTCGCCCAACCAGCCTGGTCATTTCGCCCAACCAGCCTGCTTAGACTCTGATCGATATCGAGCGGACCTCACTTTATTTACCTACCACGAAGTAACATAACCCAAAATAAATCAAACTGAACTATAGTGAAATAGAAAAAGTATTATTATTCTGACTGAATATTAGTAAAAAAAAGGTTGGGCGAAATGACCAACAAGGTTGGGTGAAATGACCATGCTGGTTGGGTGAAATGACCAGGCTGGTTGGGCGAAATGACCAGATTGGTTGGGCGAAATGGTTGTTGGGCGAAGTGACCAGAAAGCGAATGAACGGCCAAAACTGCCCTGATAGGATAAAACACAGTGTTTGAGATTTCAAACTATGAATCCTACTTCAGATATCCTACTTCAGTAATACTCAGACAGTTTCCAAAGTTTCCCAAAATCAGTGACTAAATGTAAATAGAACCAGATTTTTCATTTACAGCGACTGAAACGATCATTTCCCTTTACAAAAATCTACTTAAACATTTCCACCTTAGAATCTACAGAAACTGAAATAATTTAAAGTCCTCTTATGTTTTCTTCCATGTAAGTTAAATCACACAGGACCAACACAACTTAAAAATTAACCAATGAGATTCCATCTACATAATGGAGTGCATACATAAATACTGTGCTCCTTTAAGACTTAACCAACATTACACAAATCACCCGACTTCAGTGTGAACTATCGGCCAATATTTACAATGCCCGCTTCAGAAGCTAATTTGAAAGCTACTTCTTCTCCTCTTTGCTTTTTTTTTCTTGTCAAAATTCCCTCCGCCAAGTTCTTTGATGCCTGAATGAGAAACCCAAGTGGGTGACCCACTTTTTAAATATACAGGTAATCCATGGGGAAACTTCCCTTTTTACTTAACCAAGTAATAATACCTTTATATACAAAACACGGGGTTCACCATGCATATAGCTTGTACTTTCCAGAACAAAGAGGTAAACAGAATAATGAAAAAGAAAAAAAAATTCCCATTACATATGTGAAAATGTGATTGATTGTAACACTTGATGAAAAACTGACGGTTTTAACATTTTCTGTAATGGAATTCCTATGCAGTTTTGAATACAACCCCCCCCCCACCCATCAGATGAAGCTGGTTTATGAGTGGGTACTTAATGAAACAGTACTAATCCTCCAAATTTTTGTCACCCTGACACTTCTTTGCTACCATTAATGTCATGTAAAAACAAAGTTTGTAAAAAAAAATGTAAAAACAATGTTTGGGAAACATGCTCTACTTGTATTGATTAGCCAAGCTACAGTAAAAATATTGTATGTTATGTTAGGGATGGGATTTTAAGTGTAGTATAACATCTATTAAAATCAATTTAAAAAAAAAACCTGCTTTAAAGCAACGTTTCATTGATGTATCAGTACAGTGCACCCCTCTCCCATGCCAACTAATGACCTGTGAAATGAATGGCAACATACAGTAGACTGGAAACTAGTTATGACATTCACCCATCCCCCCACCACCCCCCCCCACCAAAAAAAAACCAAACATTGACTCAGTATAAATTATGAGGCCATATCGAATTTGATTCACTTAAGACAACCTTTCCGATGTATCTACGAGTAAAATTTCCGATTTTATCATCATCTGTAAGGCATTTCCGAAGGTGATTAGAACTGGACACCTCTAGAGTATTTAAAGCTTACCATCCTTTGACATGCCGAGGGAGAGGCACTTCTTTAGTCTGCAGTACTGGCAACGATTTCTGTTGATCCGCATGACCAGGCACTCGTCGCCTTTCGCACACTCTCGGTACTTGACGTTGTGCTGGATACTTCTTCTAAAGAACCCCTGAAGAAGAACAGAGCCAATTAAAGGTTTATAAAGGGAAACGACGTCAGCATCTCTGAATACCACATGACCGAACAATGAAGTCACCCAATCGGAGGAAAAACCGCAAACAGGTACAATCGGACGTGGGCAGATGACTCACAGGCGCACGCTTTTGTGGTGAGGTAAAAAGAATTCAAAACGTGCCATTGTTGGAGTGAAACTGCATGATCCAATTTCGGCGGCAAATTCCTAAAATTAAGTTGAATGGGGGGCCCAAAAGGGTTTGAGCATTTGATTTTTAATTGAAACCCCTTTATTCTTTTCTTTTTTTTTTAACTTGAAAATTAGTCAAATTTTAAAGTTCGATTGGTACATTGCCAACTAGAAATATTACAGAAGTTTGGTCAAGTGTGTGGTGTTGTTTGTGTCACGAGAGTGCCAAACAAAGCTTACAATAAACATACCAAACTGAAAATTCATCTAAACAATTCAGTGTATCATCACCACCACAATATGGTGGCAGCGGTGGGAATTTATTATCTGCCTATTTTTATTCTATTTTCTGCCTACAAGAACCGCTCTGCTTGACACTTTCACAGTACTACAGTCATACCACACAGAATGTGGCACATGAATGTGAACCATTGAGAGACATTTGTTATGCAACCCAATATAACATTTCAGCATCCTGTTGGAGCCAGTACTTAACTTTGCAAAAATCTCGGTCATAAATTTGACCTGTACATAAGACCTTATCAGGCAACATGAAATGGTGACCTTGTGTTATGAATACTGAGAAACATTTTCCAATTAGACAAAATTGGTTAATAAGAGTGAAAAAATTTGTAAAAAACATGTTCTCTTCAGCCGTCTTAGGTTCAGCTTACCTTACAGCCTTCGCAGGCGTGGACTCCGTAATGAAAACCGGAGGCTCGGTCTCCGCATATCCGGCAAAGAATGGTGTATCCGGTCATTATGGACACCGGTCAAAATCTGTCCGCAGATTATCTGAAATTTTAAGGAAACAAAATAGTTTTGCACGTGTACCGTAGCTAAGATAAAAAAACTCAACGCTCGTGGCTTGGAATATTGTGAAAAATACTTCCACCTGAAACATAATGAGGCTCCCAGTAAACAGAAAGATATAACATGTAATATTCAATGATACAGATCAACACAAAAAGCGTTTGCACACAGTTCAAAGTTGTCTTGCACCGATAGGGTATGTTTATTATCGACAAACAAACAGCACCTCTCTTCTGACACTTTTTAATTATGCCGCCTTTATCGTTAAGGAATAAACACTTAAAAACAGGTTCCATGCTTCTGACACATGGTTGTCACACCGTTGCAAAAGCCAATCGATCTTTGCACAGTTTCTTGAAGAAGACATCTAACGAAAGTTTGAGCTATCTCCAAATTTCCAGGGAATGATTTAGTGTTTCAAATCTTGTGTAGCAGGTTTTGAAGGCTCCGAATTTTGTCTCATGTGAAAGAATGTTTCCTATGGACAAAGACTGCTATAAAGCATTTGCACTTAAATTGCAATTTGCCCATTTTACATATATAGAATATTTGCATGGACGGACGATACTGATTGGATAAACTATTCCCTTATTACATCATCACAAAAACGAAAGCCTCAGAGCTGAACATGATATCGTAAGAGTTTAATTTGTCTTAGGAGAAGCTGAGCCAGGCTATGGCGGGATCCTAACCATTGAAGGATAACGCAGCTGAGTACTGTAGTACCGTAGCCTATCGGGATGCTTTAAATCATTTCTTACCATTTTTGAATGACCTTGAATGACCTTTGATGAAGAGATATTCTGACAGCAGGCAATGTTACAATTATTTGAAAAAACATGCCACACATTTAGTTAGTTCGTTGAGAACCCCATCTCTATGTCTTGTCCTTAACTTGGGATATAATTATAAAATTTAAGTTTAACCAATTTTGACCGGCTAAATCTTCTCACTTATTCAGGAAAGTGGATTACAGTAGATACACATGAAAAGTCAAACACATCTTGTAGACCATCTAATGTGACCATCTAATGCTTTCATGATGCTATTTTAGCTTTAACCAACTATCCACACACCGAAACATATATACAATACACTTAGCGTAGACAACACAGATGAAATAAACCGCTAGACTTTACGTGAACTCCCTTCGAGTATCATCATTATCACAGAGACTGGTCTGGCCTAGATATAAACCAGAGGTAAACCTTACCTCCACACGTGGGGATCATGCGATTCCTTGGAAACACTCACGTGGTGTAGTACACCATGTTTACACACTTGTAATGCTTTTGTATAAACTCAGAAATGAATATGTACCTCATCTGATTACTCTCCAGATGCACTCTTATTCCCACAAGTGAACTTTGGTCCCAAAGTGCACTTGGCAACAGTTTCTAAGGTGGGAATTTTCCTGTGTTCTACTCCAGAAAGGTCATGATACAGTTAACATGGCATTCGGGCATGCAGTTTATCTCAATTACAGATACGAATTAAGGTGGCATATGTGAATAAAATTTTGGAGTAAAAGGGGTAAAATGGATTTTGGCATACTGTATTATTATGTATAGGCTGTCTGGAACAAAATCATGAAGTAGTAAGTACTGGGACATTCTTTTGTTAAACTGATGAATAAAAGTGCAATCTAAAAATAAATTTACAAAGCATGATGAAAAAAGTTGGCATTGAAAATGGACTGCTACTTTAACTTAAAGCAATAATTAAGGCAGCACACTAGCCTAGGTTTTTGATCTGGTCGCTTTAAACAGATTCAAAGAGGCCATATAGCTTTATAACTTAATCAAACACCTATGGTGATTACTTAACGCCTTTCATAGATTCACACCTGACACTTCCCAGTGGATTTATTCATTGTATATCATAGATTTCAAACGGTACAGCAGTGCTATATGTAACTATAGACAGCTTTTGTCGGTCATGCGATGATAAACCTAACATTTCCAGAATGTACAGTATATATACTGTCCTGTCCAACAAATTCCCCATAAAGAGATTCAAGAAGGAAACCGTTATCATGTGCTGCTTGAACACTGCAAACTAATATTTTTCAGGATCCATTAATTTCTTATCCTTCTGTTTTTCTTGTAACACATCAAAAGCCTTAGAATGCAGCGGCCCTGGAATCCAGTCTCTCCCTCCCCATCCCTCCCTCCCTCTCCCCTCTGCCACCCCCTCCCCTCCCCTTACCATCCACCTCCCAAGAGGACAACTCATATCTCATCCTATCAGATCACAAGATCTTGTATATAGTGCTTTCATTTATAATCCATTTCTAACTCGAATCTAACTATTGGATGGTTGGACCCCCTTGCTGTATCCTGAATTCCAACTCTTTGATTTTGATTGTCATCCAATTTCTTTTAGCCCAGCAATATGGAATGTCCTTCGATAATGATGCCGTAATAACAATGGATTTCAAGAGTGAAAAATGAAAGTGAAATCTGGAACCCCAACATGAGGAAGTCACTTTTGAAAAAATAATTGGGCAGGGCGTCACAGCAGAGGTACATTTGGGGAACATAGAGCAGAGGTACATTTGGGGAATATAGAAAGAGACAGGATAACAATGGGTTCATTGTAAACCACAAAACAAGTAACTTATAAACAAAGTAAGTAATCTTCATTTCTTTAATTCTTCAAACACTGATTAATGAAGTTAATAAGTGGTCTTAATTGAAGAGAGAGGACATGTTCTGACAGAAATGCAAATCCAAAATGTTACACTACAGCAATGGTCCACAAACGCTGGAGTGCAACCTTAAAGAGTGGGTTCACTGTGGGTCACAACCTTTTTTTGGATGGGTCACAGTACTATTCCAGACGTCGGGAAATATATCGACAGTTTTCGGAACAGACCGAAATTGATTTAGTTATTGTCTTCAACATCAAGTCCTTAGTAGCTTTCATGCAATTCTAGGGGTGGGATAGGGTGGGTCTTGGATCTTGTGGCTCGGTCCTTATGGAGAGACGCTGGGCCCGTCATGGGACTAAAACTGTTTGCAATACCTGTAGGATCGCTCAGCAATGTGTAACCATTTCTTCATAATTTAAGGGTATGATAGATATTAAAGAGCCACTGTATCTCACATAACTTGTACAATGCGGTATTGAGATCACACTCCAATTAAAATCAATACAAACTTCCATTTTCAAGCACCCCGTGAAGATTTCACACGAGATTGTCCTTAGGAGTGAATACTTCTCTGGAATCTTATCTTATCGCAAACAAGGGTTGCCCCCAGACTTTCTTCGACTACAGTAGATGGATGGATTTACTGTAGCCATGGTCAGCTGTCACAGGGACAGTTTTTGGAAATCAAGTTTTAATAATTCTTGTTAAAATTCTTGGATTGAGATCCATGTTACACTGCTCTGTAAAACCAGGCTTCCACAGCAAGTCTTTGGTTATAATTGAAACTGTAAGCTCTACCTTCTTTGGGTAGTGCTTTACATTAAAAAACCACCCCCTCCCCTCCCCTCCCCTCCCCCCCCCGAGGCCCGATCAAGTTATCCCATATCCCAACGATGCAAAGTTTCAACAAAAAACCTGGGAAACAAATCCCTGCCACACCATCTGGATACTGTGACAACAGTTTAAACATTAATGTGTATCATATAACCCTCTCTGGACTTCACCTTTCCTGTTTGTTAAATAATAGAATGTCATGCAACACAAGATCAAATCCAACCTGAAGCCGATGCGAATAAACTATCAAATTAATTTCCTGGATACAGATTCTCAGGAATTGTTCTCCTGCTCGTACACCACAGATTTAAATTTAGACACAGACCTGGTTATCACAATCATCAGTTATTAAATTACTAGGAAACCATTAACATATGGAAATACAATGCCCAGTAGACATCACAAGAACACTCTTGACATGAACATGATTGCATTTCTGTCATTTAACACTGTAGCGAATGCTGGTTTACTTCATATCATACTGAAGATATATATGACACAATAAAAATACACACTTAGAATACTAGGCATATATATATATATATATATATATATATATATATATATATATATATATATATATATATATATATATAGCGGGAGGCCCGTGGTTCGAATCCCGGTGGAGGCTGAAAGTTTTTTCACTGTTCTTGATTTTCCAACTCATTACGATTTTCATTTATATATATATATATATATATATATATATATATATATATATATATATATATATATATATATATATATATATATATATATATATATATATATATATATATATATATATATATATATATATATATATATATATATATATTGAAATTGTAGTGAGTTGGAAATCCAGAACAGTGAAAAAACTTCCAGCCTCCACCGGGATTCGAACCCGGGCATCCCGGTTTTTATGCATTTGAATTTGCAATGAGTTGGAAATGTGGAAAATGTCGAAACCGGTAAGGAAGGTGGTAATTACACTGTAGGCGTTTGTCACCTGTATAGATACATAAACATATATTTATACACATATATATAAATACACACATATATACATACACACATATATATATATATACATATATATAAAATATATCCCCTTTTTTTTTCCTGAGAGCAAACATAAAAATTCAGATTAATAATAAAAAAAATAATTGCTAATATAATGGCCTCATTACAATAAATAACAGCATCTAATATCAAATAGCAAACAATATGTTTCTTAATTGCTAATCTGCTTCAGGAGAATAAAGACTTACCAGCTAAAAGTGACACAAACGCACGCGCTGGATTAAGACTGGATTATCCTGAGTTGGTTCCTCAAATGCAGAGTATGCCAATGTGATACCACTCTATATTAACAAGCTATTCTGAAGTGATATTTCACTGCTTAATATGAATGACGCATGAAATCGGTATGCGACCTTCTTCCTTCTTCAGTAAAGTCAGTTAGTCACAACACAGAAAGGCTTTCATTTCAAAACTCACAAAGAATTTTTTTTAAATTTTTTTTTTTTTAATTTTGCACAGCACACTTGAACAACTCCACCAGCAACAACAAGCAGTCAATGTTTACCGACCAGCACCAAATACTCCTCGCTCTGTGTATTCTTACTCCATGAACTTCAGGGAAAGGTCAACTGTTTGTGGGGCTTGCTTTTGCTGAGGTTATATGTAAATAGGTCACTCTATTGATAGGATCCACAACTTGATAAATATCAGGAAATTTATGAATACACAAGCTCGTTTGTGGTTAAGGTAACATGTATGATGATCTATCTATAATGTTATGGTGTATTCAGCTGTCTGGTGGCATTTAAAGAATATTAAAATTGAGTATTAAAGTCTGTAAAGATGAGATTATTCATATCTAGGCAGTCTGGAACAAATCGTTACGAACTAGTAATGGGACATTTTGGTCGACCGACTTTAAGTGCAGTCTAATAGTGTGAGTTGATGAAGCCCTTGTCATTTAACTTGTACTGTAATGGAACATATGGTTAAATAGAGAAGGAACTCTGCAAATATGAACTCTGAGAATATGAAGGGAAGAAGTGGTGGAAGCAAAGTATTTGCAGGAGAGGGGGGGGGGGGATGGTGTTGCGTTAGAGAAGGAAGTTTTTTATCACTGTTTAGTATTCTTGGTCATTCCTTCAATCTTTAAGCAGTTCTAGTATCATGCCCTCCCTCTCCCCTCTCTTTCACCATCCTTCAAAAGTTGACCCAGGGGTGCATCTACCTTTCTTGTACTGGAGGTGGCTATAAGATGTTAAATTGTCATGGTTGAGAAAATGTGCTATAAATGGAGGGTGCTTAGATGCAAACTGGTGCTACATGCAACATTTCAAACAATGTAGCAGAATTTTGAATCGTACCATACGCTAGAAATTTGGTGTACTATTTCTGTCTGCCAGTGGGGGAGGGACTAATCTGCCTTATTCTGGGGGAGGGGGGGTAGGGAGGGCTAAAGTTTTAAGCTTTAGAGTGAGAATTTCCACACAATATACATGTCCAGAACAATGGTTTCATAGTCCAGAACAATTGTTTCATAGATATAAAGGTCTAGGACTGAAGAAGCTGAAGGCTTTTACTAGCCAGATCAAACAAAAACGAACCACAGGCATCTGATTTTAGTTGATTTTGATCATTTTTGAACATTTTTTGATTGCCATATTAAAATACCATAACAGCATGGCATAATTATATATTGAGTAGTCCATTAAGTTGAACATATCAATTATGAAAGTTGAACATTTAACAACAACAAAAACTTTTTAATTCTGGGTGAAAAAAATGTTAGAAATCAAATTAATTAACTGCTCAAAGATTTCACTGCTATTCACTTAAAAAGGTCGTGCCCTTATTGTAAGGGCACGACTAAAATTTAAATAAAAAAAACACTGCAACAAGCCAGATGTGTTAACAAATGAACGACAACCCATTTGGTTAATTTATTAAACGGTCTGTCCATCTGCGTCTCTGTATGTGTTCTTAGTTTGTTTTTGTTTCAATCAGCCTCTGAAGAAGATCCTGATAGGATAGAAATAGTCAGCCCCTCCAACATATACATGCACCTGCAAAAAGGTTGCTTGAAACTAAGTTTTCAAAAGTAATTTTGTGGAGGATCAAAGATTCTTCTACTTTTTCACAGATATATCCAGGAGACTATAATAGACAGTTATATGCATCAGAGTGGATAACCACTTCAAGAATGGCAGTAAAATGCTGTTGAAATTTTGGGCATGAGTGACCATTATCTGAATTTCTAGCATATTTGGGAACAAATACTGATGACCTATCATCCCCCCCCCCTCCCCACCTAAAAACAAAAGACAAATTAACACAAGGTAGGAGAGTGCCTTAGTTTGACCAATTGCAATTCTCTGTCACATACAGTTATACTTAGTAAGTTTAGTATAAAATGTTGACCACACACACAGACTGTACCAGTTGCACAGGACATATATATATATATATATGTCCTATATACTGTGGCACATATGAGGGTCACTGCTGACCTAGCTTTCAATTCATTTTCCTTTATTCCAGTATAAATTATATAAAATTTATAAATAGGATCCATTATATGTACATATGAAGAAAACAAATAATTAATGAATTAAAGTGGTTAGAACAGGGACAGATTAAAAGAAAAAAGAAAAGATATAAGAATTAGGTTTGAATATTAAAATACTTCCATGCATTATAACAAAGGATTTAAAACTCCATTTCGACTTAAATGTGCAAAGCTTTATAAATAGATAAAGGAATTTCTAAAAAATGTGATTCTAAACCTTGGAGGCACTGCAGGATTTCATAAATTGCAGAACTTTTGTCTTATTGCACAGGGAAGTCAATTCACGATGTAGGGGCCGTTGATCCTTGCATGCGTGCATATTTTCGGTAAGTCTAACAAAGTCGATTTTGGCGGCAACATTGACCTCATTTTCGAGAATATCATAATCTAAGTTAAAAAAGTATTTGCACAATATGTTAGGTGACTCTTAATTCTCTTTTATGAAAGGAAATCAGTTGACGAACCTGTTTATTTTGCATTTAATTGTGACATACTACAGTATGCTGTATGAGCAAGGGACTGACAATTGTTCCCAGGATGTGTGGTTAGACTATTCCATTATCTTTTTAGGGGGTGTGATGTGGAGATTCCTTTCATAGTTAAAATGTATTAGAAACTTCAATATGAGATATTGAGTAAAATCGACATCATCAGCTGGGTGGGTTTGCATTTATGTGTTTTCTTCTACATGTTCTTAAAATTAACAAACACTATGCTTAAGGTTTACTATGCGTTAACAGGGTAACAGCTCGGGAGAAAAGCAACGATATATAAATGATCAAGTAGTTTATGAAAAGACTGTATGAGGTGATAAAACCACACAATTTCACAATAGAAAACTCTATTTTCAGCTTCTAACAACTAAAATGACTACCTTTTGAATTTTTTTTATTTTAATTGTTGTGATATACTGGGTTTCAATTGTTTACCAGTTGGAGATTGGTTGTACCCTATTTTTGAGGTTTGAAACACTTTGGTCTATAGTTTGATCATAATCTTACAGAAAGGAAAAAACTGTAAAGGATTCAAAATAAAAATATCTTTAACCACAGTCTAAACCAGGCGCGTAGCCAGGAATTTGCCAAGGGAGGAGCGAAACTGTAGATTCGGCATTGCAAACTATCTAAGCGTAGCGCCACCATGGTTGGCGCGAAGCGTACAAGAAAACTTTGGCTGGAAATGCCTCCCAGATCGCTGGAAATGGCACTTCCCAGGCCTTGTAAGTTGCATCTTAGCATTTTCTCTGTTGAAAATACTAGCGATAACATAAGAACATTAAAAAAAAAATTTGAAAATATGCTCAAGGGGGGGCGGCTGCCCCCTTCGCCCCCCCCCTTGGCTACGCGCCTGGTCTAAACCAGTGTTAAGTATGCAATCCGTGGTTCACAAAACACTATAGGTATCCGTCGACGAAATGGTGTTTACTCAAACACCTTTCACGTTTCTCACAGTTCATTATGTAATTACCAGCAACATCAATTTGCAAGCCACGATTTAAGAATAATTTTACAAAGCATATTATATCAGCATGTACTAGTCAGTTTTAGTGATGTAATCGACTTCTAGCCCTTTATTGTAGCGATGTCATTGACCTAATTACACATTAAGGGATTACATGAAGGTACTACAAATGAAAGTGATGTGTAAGTGTAAAATTGGGGAGGGGGGGGGGGAGAGGGGAATACTGGGACATGGATATTGTTTTATGGTTGGGTTCTTGTAATTGCTGCTAACTTAAAGGACTAATTTCTATTTGTCTCTCTTCCGTTTCTTTGTTTTTTTGTTCTTTCAGGGAGTAAGCTCGACAAGACCTCAATGGTCTTTTAGTTTACTTCCTTCACACCATGTTTGTTTATTCCTTTATTTTATATTTAGACTCTGTATTATATATGTACCACGTGGTGTGGAAAATAAATACGAAGCCAAACGAAAAAAGATAAAATCATAAATGTTACTGTTACTGTTAGCTGATCTAAGCGGGTAGCCTATACTCCTAAAAGTTAGGTCTACTACTAGTGTTAAAGTAGCAGCTCCCTAGTATAACTGTAAACAATCAACACTGACGTTGAATATCACTAGGCCTAGATTATATGCCTATTTGTTCCTAGGCTGTTTTGTTCAGATTACGATAAACTTTCTCACTCTTTCCCTTTTCCGACAAGAATATGACGACTGCTGATGATAACTTTTCTTTTGATCACCTTCGACTTGAAATTTCAGTGACTTGTATTCTGTGTAACAAGTTGGACAAAGAATATTATATCTCCATGTAGCCGCACTGCAAAAGGTTATCATTATAGAGCCCGGATTACCAGTTATATCGACTGCAGTCTCTCAGATCTGCTCACGGGTTTCTCCTGAATGGAAAACGTGAGATGGCTTGTGTACATAATATAAAAGATTACCTTGGTCAAACACGTGCGAAGGAATGCGAGAGGAAACAACACTGAGTTCCGACTGCTGGTTATCTGTAAAGAGCTTCAACTGTACATTAATGCTGCTAAGAGGCTTCAAAACAGGTATACTTACGCAGGCGAAAGTATACCACCTCTCTGAAGGTAATGTCCGGCTTGTTATTTTGTCCTATTGACAGACACCAGACCGTGACATCGATAGAAGCGAGACAGTTTGACAAAGAATAACCTTACTATGAAAGAAGGTCGATTTGACCTTTTGACTAATTAGGTGACTGCAGAGTAGATAATGTTCCTAATATCCTAACAAATATATGCTGCTTGTAGCCTACAATATAAGCGTAATACATACGTGCTTGTACTAAATTATACTACCAAAGCTATTGACGGCATTCTGTAAGTGAAAATCGACACAGCTCGATATGATTCTACCAACATTCGGACAAATATCAATCTTTGTCTCTGTGATTATATATATTTTTTATCACAAATTATATTATGGCAATCGGTGCCCTAATATACGGAAGCTTCTTTTCCTATCATGTCGAGTTGCTGCATCTCATAACGGATATGTCTCTATATACGTTAGTTGTGTTACCCCGTGGTGTGTACAAGAGGGGAGAGGGACGGTGCACGCGCATGACTATATGGCCTCTACTAAGTATACCTCCATCGTCAGTTGGAGGGGGTGGGGTGGGGAAGTTTTACATTCAGTAGCGTGTCACAGAATCAGACCATTTATTCGAACCCAGAAACACCGCCACTTTACAACCTCACACAAAAATTCAAACGTATTTATTAGCAAACCGTTGCATTTAACGTATAGACCTAAATTATCGTCTAAATATGCTATCATAATGCATCATTTAACGTCTAAACGTTAATCCTCCTTTTTTTCTGGGAAAGGACCACGTAGACCCATTATACACGGGAGTCGGTTAAATTTCAACGACTACCCCAGGTACACACCCCAAGCCTGCCTAAGAAAATCCCGGATCAGCGACTGGGCCTTCCATAAATATTTCATGGGACCTACCTAAATCAATCAGGGGGATTCATAATTTTTCCCTCTCCCCTTGAAATCCTGTTCGCGAACCTTCATTGTGATACCCCTGTCCTCCCGCGCCTGTAGACCACCATATGATACCATCCCTATACACACATGACGTTTCTTCCAGTTGTGTACGGGTCTTACAGACATTGTGATAATTTGCCAGAGTACGGAACTGTGTATTTCTAGGAGCGATTACGAATTATGCCGCCACAGTCAGCATAAACTCTTGACCTGGATTCCATGAACTTCGAGCGCCGACAGCCTGGTGATTGATTTATTTACCACCGAGTAGAATTCATGGAAGGCCAAATGGGACAAATTTCATGTCTTTTAAAAGTACGTGTAATGATTTGATGTGAAGTAGGCCTATAGCAAGCTAAATCGAATATGTAGGATACTACGTCGAATGTTAAATAAAGTGTGGAATTTCTGAGTCACCAAATACATTGCGAAACCTAACGAGGACACGGAACGATTGTAGAGCTGACAGTTAGCAAATTAAAGTAGTTTCCATCGCGTGTCATTTGAAGCAATTAATCAACGCACTTGGCTGCACCTTCACAAACCTTGGAGGAATTCAGTGTAGATCTAGTATAACTATTTGCCGAGAAGAAAATCAAGAAGCTGCTGTTTATTAAGTTTTATGACGAGTTTTTTTCTTAACTCCTTCTTTTGGCATCAGCGCCTCATTACCGTGCATACACGGAACATGATCATACTCGCAACTGTATGCACGGTTGGCTTGTATTGCTAGTTCTTGATACTTCGGCTACGGTTAACTTCACATTGACATTAATATTAATCATTTTCAGCCCTGGGGCTTCTTGTAAATCGATGTTATAAAAAGTCGAAGATGAACTCAGGTTTGTCTGTCATATTAGCGAAGATAGGTTCATTAATCACGTTGGACGAGTAAAGTCACGTGATCATGTTGCTACCATTTGCCAAGAATATATGATATAGCGACATGTTAGTAACCGACTATCCAATGATTATGATTTATGTCGATGCACGGAGCCGATGATGTAAACATAAAATATAGAACCGTGGCTGCATGGTGGCGATATTAAGAATCTTTTCATAACCCATAACCACATACCAAGTTTGACAATATCGGTTTACTTCACCATATATTACACCTGTACATAATGTTATAGGCTGAATCTAACGCGGTATTTGCAATCGATCCCGGAAAGAAAACAGACTGTGTTTTATTCTCAGAAGTTGGCTAATGGAAATAAGGAAAGGTGACCTTTTTTCCTCATTGGACTAGTTAGGAATATTAGATCAAACACTATCATAAAACATTGAAACAACTGACCACCGCAATCAGCTATATAGGCTATAAAGGTGTCGGTCTTCTATTCGAAAGAAAAATATGAGATTACAATTGCATATGAAATATCACATGCAGTAACACATTCTCGGTTACATATTTCGTTTTTTCTTTCCATTCACTCGAGGCACTTACAAACCTGATGTATTTCTAACCCCTACAGCCCTCGTACGCTTCTAACCCCCCCCCCATCCCACCCTCCCCATCCCTGCCATCACCGTATATTCTATAACGTTCCCACGGTCTGCCCATACTCAAACCTTTGCCTTTGTAGTCATTGACATTGCATGCAGTGTCAGACCTGATCATATATTACTATTGACGTCATCCATTGAACATTCAAGACTTACAGTTTACGGCATCAAATTTTAAACCCCCACTCACCAGCAGGAGGGGGAGGGGATGACACCCTACCTCCATCGTCGGTCGGGGGGGACGTTTAGTCAGGGGACTTTTTACACACCAAATTTTAAGAGTTTACATTAGCACAATTTTGCTATTGTACGTAATTACAACACCTAAGCTATAGTTAACATATAATTCGGAATGAAGCATTTGACATATAATTCTTTTCTGAAGTGAAGAGGGGGGCGGACACCAGCCTCTCCCCTACAAGAGGGTGGTCTTCAACGAACCAGGTACAAACTCCACCCTTATGCAATCCTTCATTCGCCTCTAGCCCTTACATACAAAGGTCCTCACCGCAATAACTAAATTCATTATTATTAATATCAAAATAATTGAAGAAAAGTTACAGGAGAGACATGCATGTATGCGCTATCCAAAATTCGCCGTATATACGCGTATAGCCTTATATAGCCTATTGCATGATTGTGAGGGTGCTGAAAGGCGGGGGAGGTAGCCGGGAGGGGGAGTTATAACGAGTATTCGATCTTAAAAAGTTTACTCTCCGAAGTCTTCGGGTTTTTTTTTTTTTAATTCGGGGGAAAGCTATGGCCCCATCATACTTATTGCTAGGTTACTTTGCTAGAAAACCAAGTTCAAAATCGAATAGATCGATGCGCAGATAGCTGGCGTATGCAGTAGCGGAATAGCCTTTACAATTATTCTAGATTAGAATTCTGGATTGCGGGTCAGATCAAATTGAAAGATTGGTTATCTTTGTGCTATACCCTTTAGTTATACCAGGGAGTTGTTCCATAACAACTCCCTGGTTATATACACTTGTATGCACGTGTACCTAGTGCGGAGGGCTACAGGTACAAGACTGTCCTCCGGGGGGGGGGGCTAGGATAGGGGCGGGGGATAACGGGGTGAGTACTATGCCTCGCTCCATAACCGACACACTTATAAATAACAATGTTTTGAGAAATGCAACGTCGTATGTAAAACCAGGTGCACATCAAAAGCACCAACTATATTAAACTCCCACGCACGCACGCTCAGCTGTATATGTAGTAATTAAATGGTTCTTTTATGAGCTTTGATGAGGTCATTCAAATATTTACATGCTTTTAGGGTTGCACGTCATTATATTAACAAAGAAGAAATGTCGCCTGCTGTATTCCAGTTAATTCAAGGTGCATTGATTGTTCATCCATTACTATACCATGCAGCTGTTCCACAATAGTGATATTATCCCAGTGTATGCAGCAGAGGATAGGGGGAAACTGGTCTCACCTACATATTTTAATTTTATACCGCATTGCAGGCTCGTCAAACCTGTCCAGAATGTCGTTAATCATATTTCTATTGGTAGAATATTTTCTCATTGGAATAGTAGCTATGTACAATGATGAGTGTATTATAGTGTTACATTCAGAAACTCTTAATATAAACTAGAACTGAATTTGCCTGCAAATATGCAGTATTGTAGTGCGCGTGGAGTGCTTTCAGTGTTAGGAATAACCTTTCGGTTGTTCATGGTGTTATTATTTGGGGCGGACCACACATGCCAGAGAGTATAATCCGAGAGGTACCTACATATTGGGGGCGCTTGTGAGCGACGTTACAGGCTCAGAATAAGTTGGGTACGCAGCTAGCCTCTGAATCTGCAAATCTACAGAGGCTATATGAAACTTTCAGTTTCAACGTCCAGTCATGTATCGTTCAGTTGGCCAGTAATGTCATTATTGTCCCGCGCACGCGCACTACAATAATGACGGTGAAATCGTTGTTGTGCAGTGTCTGTTTGTGTTAACTTTTAACCATTCTACACACTGTTTTCCCGGTTCCAGGGAATATTCTAATTACAGAACTTCTGAAGATGAAGTATAGGTAAAGAAACAAATATTTGTTTACGTTTTATTCGACCAGAAGAATATTCGGCAGAAGAAGGTTGAATAAAAAACCCCGAAAGCTTCCGAAAAAGTTGTGCACCGTGCCACCAGTCATTATGTACTGTTACGTTTCTTTCCATTTTACACCAGAGTTGTTAATATTTAAGCCTTGTGGTGGCCACACAAAATGAACACGACATTGATGAGAACATGCAGAAGTTTAACTAGTAAAAGTAATTGGTTCCTTGGTGGAATTCGAGCTAAACTAGTCCTGTTTATGTTATTTTTGTTTTAAGTAGACCGTTAAGGATTGCACATGTAACGGATCTTAACTTGATTGTTCAATTTTCCAGACCACGTGGTGCGCTTACTGCCTGTAGGAGGGGCAGGTGTGGATGTATCGGTATATAACCGTATAATATAACCAGGGAGTTGTTATGGAACAACTCCCTGATATAACCTAGCACACAGGTACAATTAACGTTTAACTGTTTTTATATTACGCCCTCACTTCATTCGGCAATGTCGGTATTTACATCATACAGAGACAGTTTAACCAATCACCTCTAGAAGAGAGAATGGCGTATACAGGCCTATCCCAGTCGGCAGATTATGAAAGGCGGAGTAGAACATGAATGAAATATCCGTTTGGCTGCCTGAAACTCTTCAAACTGGTTACTACGCTCTTGCTGACGAATTGTTGCTAACCACCCCCTCCGCCATCTTGGTCAGGGGTCACTCAAAGAATGGCGTCTTAAAGACGCCTTCAGGGTTTCAGTACAGAAATGTGAAACATCAGGGGCAGCGATGGGAAGTACAACAAATATGATTGATGCAGAAGTTCTTTTGTAAAGCGAGTTCTTGAAGGGGGAAGGGTTGGGAGTTGTCAACATTTCAAGGATGTAGGGGACCGTACCTTGTAGACATTTTACATTCTGTATGCGTTAACACACAATGCGTGTAAAATGTGTATAGTTGCTTGCTCGTGCATTCTTTATTTATTTTTTATATCACTTTTATTTTTTATGTTTGTAGTTGTTTTAAAGAGGATTACGTCACAGATGGCACATACAAATTCATCTGAAATTCACCAGAAATCTGAATCTGAATTCACCAGAAATGAACTGTAGGCTAAGTATTAAAATATTTCGATAATTCTGTTCTTGTTCTTCCTTACAAATATGGGCCTACGCACTCGGGAGGGGCCTGTATGGATCGAAAGTCAATTTTCACTACACACTTTCCCTCCTATAGCTACATAAAGGTTTGAGGAAATCTAAATGAATTGTCTTCAAATTCTTTTCAAGTACTTGTTTTAACTTGGCAGGAATGAACGAAACGAAACTTGTTTGGGTATCAAAATATGCATGTTATTACGGTGAAATATTGTGTAAATCAGAGGTTCGCAGACTTTTATGCCCACGACCTAGGAGTTACCATGGGGACTGAGCAACGATCCATTAGACGACTCAACCCCCTCACCCATCCCACCCACATCATCGATTTTAAAATGCATGAAAGTTGTAGCATTGACTGTGAACGTCGGCAAGCACCGAAAACTGTTCATGAATTTTTCGAATTCGGGAAAAATGTTCGACAGAAAATACTAGGAGCTGCATTAACTTCGATGCGTAAGTTCCTTTTTTCTCAAAGTTGTGGTTGGCGTCTTGGTGATCTCTTTGACTTTTATCTGCCAATATTCTTTTTGCAATAAATACAATGTACAAGTCCATTAAATGCCTCCGTAGGTAAACTTTTACACTTGTTGGATGTTGTGTGCAAGCTACCGTAGGGGATTCCCAGGTCCAATGAGTTACCTATGACCTCGCCCTTCACGTTGACGTGTATATATCATACAAACCTATTGTATTAGTTCAATTTCTATACATAATGTACAGCAAACTCATAAATGTACTACAGGCAGGATAGGCAACATAAGTAAAGTGGTAGGCTGACGCTTAGTACGCCGTGACAGCTGTCTCTTATTATTAACTGATATCATTAGGATCGACGTAATGAACGTTTTACTTTCTATTCGCGAGTTCACCGAACATAAATGATAAATTGAGCATTTGTAAAGAACTATATCTTCATAAAGTTAAAGTTAGGCAGCGGCGTGAGAAACTTTAGACCATGCCTAAGTTATTGCATCCATCGATGTCGGTACTGTTACCATTTAGTACTACTCACTGATCTGTACAACAAGTAGTAGTAGTACTACTACTACTATAAGACTATAGTGGTAGCCGCCTAGTGAGTGGTACAGTGGTAGACGATCCTACTTCATAGTGTAAAATAACGTGCCTTACATACTGGATATTCGTAATCGTAGCTCAATTGGGCAGGTATAGCTGATAGGCCAGGCAATCCCATAAAGCAGTACTTGACAGGTGTGTAATTTCAGTTTGGTGGGATTCCGTTTGAGGACATCAACAACAGGGGCATCAAGATGGGAGATGAAACGGTATGTACATAGTTGTGGCTTGTAAGAAAGTCAACAGGCTTAAATTCCACAGGCTTAGCCTAGGTCTATGAAATGCTGATGGCTTTCTTGGTGAAAATCGCAGCAAATGGTAGGCTAGACCTGGCAATACTGAAAATGTACGTAGCTGTAAACACAAAACTAAAGAGAGGAAAGCAATTTGCATATATTTAGAATATGAAAAACTTAAATTGATAAAAGTTGCAGATGATCACATCCTAGGATATAGGGCTAACAATTAGCTAAATTTGCAATGCCATATGTAACTCAATATTACAATTAATTTCCAATGATCAATTCATAGGTGACTAAGCTACAAAAACATTATCTTTGAGTAGGCCTAAATCACTTACAATCAGCATGTTTGCACGAGATAATTGCCACTTTTAATGCCCAGAATAGTGAAATTAGTTTTGGTCAATAATTCCCAAGGGGTTAGGAAGAACCTGAAGCTCTTTTGAAACTTATTCATCTGACTACATATGGTAGATTAACTCAGGCTTATATTGTGGAGACCAAGTGGGGAAACTTGTGACATGACCTGACCTAGGCAGGTCACACAGTAATATAATACAAAGTAGGCATGGGGCGGGATGAGAAAGTCAACAGTCGCCACACCCAGTGAGTCAGTACAGTACAGGAACATATATGCTATAGCCCTAAACAGCACTGTGTACCTACAATACTACATAGCACAATGAGAATGGTACATAACACTATTGCACAATATAAGCAAGACTACTAGGTATATGCCAAGCACACATAATAAATGGGTAACAATCCATGTAGTCTATAAACAATGTGAGTGGCATAGTAGAGCAGATATTGTAGAGCAGGGGTCGAAATTTAGAATATTTACCACTATTCCAGCGGAATAGTGGATTTGAAAATACACTATTCCGTCTCATTTTCCACTATTCCTTTGAAACAATAAAAAGAAAAAAAACATAACAAAATTATTTGTTGAGTCTTTTGTTGGGTTATTGATAATCATTAGTGTTTTGTGTACTGAGGCAAGAGAGCATGTAACCCAGGATGCAGGTTGTAAAACCCACTCACAAGGGTAATGTCAATGGCTAGTTTCGCACACTTCAGGGTATACAGGTCACACGGACACACACGGCCCAGCACGGGAAGGTTGCTGTAATAAATCAGCCTCGCGGGAAATGTTTTGAACAATATTGCCATTCCACATTTTTTTAAATTTATATTGTATGTTCGTTAGTAAACGTTTTCTTTTGTATGAATTTAACTTCAGTTCAGCGTTCCCTCTAATGTGCGGGATTCCCTTCAACTGACTCAGTAATCCCGCAAAGAAAACATTTGTTTGCTGGAAGTCCCTGCATCGTTATCTTGCATTCGCGTTAAGTTTATACTCAATGCACAACGTATTCACTTCACTGTAAAGAGGGGAAAAAACGAAAATCAGTAGAGAAAATACCAATTGTGTACAAAAAGTAAGTTGGTACACCTTTCAAATTTTACGAAAAGATCGAGCAAAACACTTTCGAAAAATTCACGCGAATCTGGCATATCGTGCTAAATGCAACTAATGTCATGTAAACAAGGCTCTAGTACACCCATTTATGAATAAACCGTAAGACCACATCTGGTGTTAAGCGGGAGAAAAAGTATTTTCTAGAATTTCCAAAAATACGCAAAAATAATATCCTACCATAGTTAAGTGTATAGCAAATAGCCTAACCACCTCGTCGGTTACGGATCACACGTAGGCCTAACTACATAACAACTTATTGTATTTTGCGAAGTTGACGTTTTCTACAAGAACATGGAAACAATATTAAACATTTAGTGAATCATGCCAAGTGGCCTAAAACATGTCATTACAAGGGTTACTTTCATAAAGATGGTAACTATAGGGGCCTTGATATCGTGCTATGCTTGTATAGTATGGACTGTGCCTCATGTATCATGAGGAATATATTGTTTTGTTCACGCAGAGGAGTCAGTTGGCTTGAGGTGTGTTTTACTTATCTAAATGTTACGGGGATATTTTACCTACTTTTCTTGAACGCCTAAGATAATATTTCGCATAACTTTACCGATCCTTTACTGACTGACCTAATTAATTCTAGAATGGAACAAAAACAGTTGAACCCCATGTAACGTTTCTTGGAAACGTGCCAAAAAAAGTTAACAAACAGGTGTTAGACAGGGGATGAGCTCACAGTTGTTTGGCAAGGTACCTGAGAAAATTCGCAGCACATGGGTAGCCTAACGTAGTATTTAAGTAGGGGTAAACACTGCAGTTGTAAACTGATTAACGTATATTCATTGTTATAATATGGCAGTCTAGAAACGGGGCTTTGCCGAACGTTGTTTGTTTCATAATATCAGAAGTTTTGTAAGTTAAACTTTTTAAAGATTGTAAGACAATTTAAATCTCTTTTCATAACATAATATTGCTACAGTCTCCAACTTGTCATTTTAAAATTTTCATTAGTTTCGTGACAATTTAAATTCCCAAATTTGTTATTATTTTGCATCTTCAACTGCTAATTTTTTATCGCCAGACACGCAAAATTACCAATATTTTTCGGGGGCCTTCGCCCCTGGACAACCACAAGCATAGGCGTAGGAGCCTTATTTGATTTGGGGGCTGAAACGACTTGCCCGAAAAATATAACCAAAATCGGGAAATCGGCAGTTGTTTTTAGTGTGTTCGCGGAAAATTGAACAAGGATTTTCAACACTGTACTACCTGCTACCCACGAGGTGATAATTTTCCCTACATACGCGATGGTATACAGAACGTGTAAGGTGCAATAAATCGGAGGAAAATGTAAGGCTTGCTATACTGTGCAAGTGCAGTTGGCTACGGAACATGTATGTACTGTACGTAACTGCAACTCACGTGTAAAGAAAGTTTCTTTTGTATTTCTGGGCAAGTTTTAACGCCCGGGAAACAAATAAAATTAAAATTGTTGCCTGACTAGTGACAGGCAAGTAAATTTAGATGGATTTGTCAAAGTTTGTTGTTAGCTTTCACTTTTAGCACTATCCATACGGAATAGTGAACCCAAGCAACTTGGTATTCCGTTCATGATTTCACTATCTCGGGATAGCGGAATAGCGTAAATTTCGACCCCTGTAGAGCAGTGTAAGCTAGGCTGGTTCCCTACCATATCAAGCCTTTGCTTTCAGAGAACAACAGTTAAGGCAGATGTGCACATACTGAATTCAGTCATTCCTGCTTCTGGGGCCACCACCTAGCATCCCCCATCCAACAAAGTGCACCTCAAATTCTTTTTCTAATACCAAGGTCCGGGGGGGGGGGGAAGAAGAGAGATGAGTCGGAGCCGGCCTCAGCTAGATCCTCATGAAACCACTGAACTGAAGATTGCATATAATTTACTCTGCTTTTCTTTTGCTAAGTCTACTTATACACTTTCCTCATCTACCTATGCTATTGACTAGGTAACGTTTTAGCACTGTATCCCAAATCCAGGACTATGCCCACTTCCTCTTCCTTCAAATCTCTATTATGAAGGCAGTAAATCTATGTGTTTTCCGTGTAGTAGGAAGTAGGAGGGTGTGGAATTAGGGATAGGTAAGCAAGGCTAATTTAGTAGGATGGGTAGCTGGAGACTGTTAAATAACCCAAAAATGATCTGGGAGTGTCATTAACCATTTTCAGACATTGGAATTTGGAACACAATTTGTAGTTCACAGTTGAAGTTTACAGCATGGTGTATGGATCAGAATTTTGTAAAACCTACCAAATATCATTTCCTTCTGATGAGCTATGTGACTATATAGCTAAAAACTTAAAAACTTTTTTGTTTGCTCCTTCACTAGACACTTCTAATAGCGGAAGAGAACTTGCTTCAACGGTTTCATACCGATGACATCGCAGCGAATAACAGGAGGGTGAGTTACCATTAAAATGAGCAAGATTGCCATCTTTTGTCCATAAATATGCTAGAAAGGTCAGATAATAGTCACTCATGTTGAAACATCAGAAAGCATTTACCTCTCTGAGACATAATTACCTGCACCGAACACCACCGTAAACAAAAATATGGATGATCGGAAAAAATGTGAAAATATTTTGCAAATGTTTCTTTTAATAAGCAGCCATTTTTACCAAATGTTACGGTGTGTAGAATTGGTGAAGGATTTCTCTATTTCCCCCTCGCTTTATTTTCTTTGTTAATTTTGATTTAAATTTTTTTCAAAAATGTCTCTGACCCTAGTTGTACAAAATTTTGCTGACACCGATTTTTTCCCTCTCTCGTTTGTCAGATTCATGCGATATGCCGGGCGGTAGAGAACGAGGAAAACGATGCTGTGGACATCACATTTGAAATCCACGAGAATGGAACGGTCAGATGCAGCTTCAGAGGGACTTTGGAGAGAATAAACAGAGCAAGGTCCTTACTAGAGTACAAGTTGACCGGGGTTAGTTTGCTTCAAAATAAGAGGAGAGAGGGGTTTCAAACAATTGTTTGTTTTTGGCTAATTTGTAGTGTATGTAGTGTGGCTATATAGTTGCAATGTACTAAATGCCTAAGTGCTTACTGTTTAGGATAGTGTATTAAAAGGTAGTGAAATATAGTGTGGTTATATAATGCAATGTAGTAAATACCTAAGTGGGGACTGTTAAGATAGTGTAGTAAGAGGTAGTGAAATATAGTGTGGTTATATGGTTGCAATGTAGTAAGTGCCTAAGTGCTTACTGTTAAGATACTGTAGTAAAAGGTAGTGAAATATAGTGTGGCTATATAATGCAATTGGTTAGTGCCTACATACTGACTGTTAAGAAAGTTTACTAAAAGGAAGGGAAATATAGTGTGGCTATATAATGCAGTGTAGTAAGTACCTACATACTGACTGTTAAAGAATTGTAGTGAAAGGTAGTGAAATGTATGTTTGCTATATAGTACAATGTAGTAAGTGCTTAAATGACTGTTAGATTATCAATTTAAAGGGTGAGTCTGCTCTTGAAAAGAGATGGTTGTTTGAAACTATGAATTATTCAGTTAGGCTATGTTACTGTGTAGTGTTGTGTAGTATTGTGTAGTGAAGTGTACTGAGCAGTCCTAACCAGAATAAAAATAACTTGAATTATTAATATGCTTTCAGGGGAAGGGGGGGGGGGCTCTTGAGGCAAGTCGTGATTATGTTTGGGTTTGTCTACGAGAGGAAATGCAACAAACACAGAGGCGCATTTTTGTCTGTTAACAAACTTCTGGCCACCCTTTCTTTAACATAATGTAGCCACAGTCTAACCCATAACAATGCATAGCATATATGCTAAATGTGTTAAGTCTCCCAACATCATACTCCACAATGGAGCTAGATATGATATAAAATTAATAAATAAAATTTTCACTTTTGTACCAAATTGTATAAATGTTTAAACTTCCAGATATTGTCAGAATGCTTTTGAAACAGTATGTGTTTCTGTCTCGTCTTTAATGGACAGTAATTCTTCCATACACAATGTAACAGATGATTTTTGTTTGTTTTTGTCCATTCTCACTCTGTGGCTAATTGAAACATAATACTCCATAATGGAGTTGCTGGTTGAGTAGCTCTGCAGAATCTTATGGTAAATTTGTAGTTTTCATTTTGCAAAGTAAATTTGCCTGAAACCTTCTTCCTCGTTGCATCGCACAAGTCATATCTAGTAGAAAAAAAAGAGAAATTTAATATCTCTGTCGTTTGGTTAAAACTAAAATTTGATGGTCTCCTTAAAATGAAAACCAAAGATATCCAGGAATCTCTCTTCTTTAAAACAGGGACGGCAACATGATATGGATCCAATCGAGGGACTGGTTCCCCTGAATGTGGCGAATTTGCAACAACTGGATCGCGAACTGTCTGAGCTCAGACAATTTGGTTGCCATGGCTGCAACAGAAGCTGGTGGAAGAAAGTGTTTACCTACAAGCCAGTCAGCCAGTAAGTACCAAATCAGTCGTTACAAAGAAGGTATACGATTGTAACAATCATAATAATAATAGTCTCATACATGGCATAATCCAACCTAAACAGGTTGAGCCATGTGCTTCAGCAGGTTACAAATTAATAACACTATGGAACACTTTTTAACGCCAAGCTTAATTCGAGTGAGGTCCAGTGATCGCTAAAATGAACAGGGAGTGAGTTCCACAAGCAGGGAGCTGTATGTCGGAAGCTGAAATCATTGGAGAGGTCTTCTTCATGCAGAACACCACATGGGACTTAATATGGAAGCTGGAAAAGTGATGTAAATGTAGTCATTTAATAAGAGAGGTAGAATCTTAATAGTACTGATATTTTTAAGAAATCCTTACAGAGGTATCAGTTTTCATATTTATCATAAATAACCAAGAGAAAACTTCATATTAAACTCATCGGACATTGAGAGACAACAACATTTTATACTTTCACCAACCCTCCCTCCCCTCTCCTCACACCCCCATTTTGTTTTTGGTTGCGGTTCAGACAATTATGTGCTGGTTGTGCAGAAAATTGAACTATTTATAACAAACTCAAGTCCTAGAACAGCCTACACAGAGTAATCAATAGCTATTGCTCTCCTAATACCGTCAAATGAGAGATTCAAGCAGAGGACGTGATGGTGTTTATACTGCATGTGATGATAATTGTATCATCATAGAACAAAAAATACATATTTAACAGCAATATCCTCAATATATATATCACAATGATACAATTACAATGTTGCCTTGTCTGAACATTTAACGTACTATCTATTCAAGGGCTTCATCTAAAAGCAAATATTTGGAAGGTTATTAAGTTTTCTGTGGAAAAATTATCTCTATGTCATAGAGAGAACTGAGATCAGCTCAATTGCTGCGATAAATGCCAAGCATTGTAGTGTTGCCAGATGCCTTCATAGAAGTTCGCCCAAAAAATATAAACAACAGTTTTTGGAAGTGTAAAGAACATTCTGTTAGATGTTGGGTTCTCACCAACTAATGAAGGAAAATGTACAGCAAATTATCGAAACACAGTTGGCTTTTACCATCAAAATGTCATTTTGAATATATAGCAGAAGATAAAACTTAAATTTTTTAAACATCAGTTTTGGCGATACGTCGGCGATCTGCATAGTAAGCCAATATATGTATGTGAGTGACCTATCACACATCACGTAAGGTACATCAGTTATTTGATTTATATTGTTTCAATTTTTAAACTTCAAAATTACGGATTTACATGTTAAAGTTTTTTTTCTTTCTTCTACAACTTCCTTTCTTTGAATTCAGTTGTCCCAAATGCTCGGTATGTTACAATTGTGTTCCAAGAGGCCAAGAAAGAGGATGGGGCCGGTACGTTTGCCAACACTGCGGCAACACGTTTTCTGGATTTGCTGTTGCCGGGACGCCGGCTCCTTGCTTCAGATGTGGAAATGAGGTAAAGTGGGTGGGTTTTGCTGAACAGCTAGCAGCAGGAGTGTAAAATCAGTGTATGAATATTGAAGTAGTTGTCAACGAATGCCAGCCAGTATTGCTAATACAGCTCTAAATCGTCCTCCCCCATATCATGCTTCAAAGCACTCGTACTGACAGTATGAACAGTTCCTAACCTTTTATCTGATTTGAATGCTAATAGCACTATACACTGTTCTCCTATATCATGCTTGAAAGCACTCCTACTGACAGTATGAACAGTTTCTGATTCTAATGCTAATACCACACACTCTATACTGTACTCTCATATCATACTTCAAAAGCACTCGTATTGACAGAATACAAACAGTTCCTAGTCTTTATCTGGTAGAGACATGATATTCATACTGCTCATACTGACACAACCAGTGCTCTGAAGTGGGACATGACAGTACAGTGTAGGTAAGCACTGCCTAAACCGGGTGCCGAATGCTGAGTATAATCACATCTGTCCGATGCAACTGAAGAGTGACGATACATTATGCACTCACCCCGATTTGCATAGAACACCAAAGTCAACATCTATTGTCTACAGTGTGGCAGTAATTCTACCAAAGATGTTAAAGTACCTTGAAAGTTGCTGCAGAACCGCATCGAAGGCAGGCGCGTAGCCAAGGGGGGGGTGAAGGGGGGCACCGCCCCCCCTTGAGCATATTTTTTTGTACGTTTTTATGATATCGCTAGTAAATTCAAATAGAAAATACTTAGATGCAACTTGAAAGGTCTGGCTCAAACCGATGACAGGTTTTGTATTAGGGTGCCAGAGACCATGCGCTGCTCTTGAAAGAATAGCAGCAGTAACTTGAAAAAAAAATACATCAATTAATGAGTAAGGGAAACTGGTCGACTGATTGCATCCTTTCGTGGAAATTGGCGGAACAATCGAATGCCGAAGACGGCGTGAAGCAAATTTGGGCGTTTTTTTTTAGTTTTCAGTTCTGTATTGAATGTGGAGCATCTGCTTAATGCTATTTATGTTACAGATTAGGTTCTTTTGGGTACGATTAAACAAAGTCTGTGCTCGTAAAAATTAATACCGATGTTTGTGGTAGTAATATAGCGTTCTAATGTTTTTTCTCCCCCATTACTCCAGGTGTTACCAGAACGTATCGGACCGAGACCTCAGTTCAACGACCACGGACACCATCGCTACACACATGCCTGCGCAGCTTGCGATAACGGTAGGATAAGGCCGTGCCCTGCGAGATCAGTCCTAGTCTTCAGCGACCCGCACGAATGTGCCGGTTCCACCGCCAGTACGTTCATGACCCAGGCCTCGGATGCCGGCATCTACAACGACTGAATGAATGGAGGTACGTCCGATACCCCTCACCACGGGCATGTGTGGTGGATTGGTGATGGGTCCTCATAATGGAGGCAGCAGTGGCTTTTTGGTTGTGGTATGCCGGTGAAGGAGAAGAAGAAACTCTTCTCTGTGGGTGGTGGATCTAATTTGTCTCGAAATGTCGATATACAGGTCGAAAGAAACGAACGAAGGTAACGAAATCTTTGGTATTTTGAAATGGAATTATTATAATTTGAGATGAAAAAGATGGAAAGGTGATATAAACCAAGGACAGAAAAGGATGTCAAAATAAGTTAATCCAAAAACATGAATCAGTACACTCTGTGTATTTATATATGTCTAAACTGCGTACAAATATTTTGTAGGTTTTGAAAGTTGTTCCAAGTGGTTGGCTTCATGGCAAAAGGGAAAATATGATGATTTGTTTTTTTTGTATCTAAATTAATATAATTTGTACTTGTGAACTATGACCTATTGTAACTAATTGTTACTATTGTACTAAGACAATTGTATTGTACTCAGGTACCAAACTTGTTCTCATTTTCCTTCCTTGGCATGGGTCATTGTTCACTGGTCTCTTCTGATTCGCAGTGAATATAAGTGTTGAAGCTTCTGCAGACTTTTTTCTGATAAAAAAAAAAACAACACATGACATTTTACCATATTGCTCTGTTACTCTCTCACCGTGGCAACTATCATATAGCCTTAATTTTATAGATAACCATTTTTGCATTATTCAAACATCCATTTTTAAGCCTTGCTTCTAATGTGTTTTAGGGGGCATATTATGATGTGGCATGAAATAGTTTTTACCTTTGTGTTGTATTGAAGCATACTGCATGTTTGGGCATAATCAGAGCATTTTCAAAGATATCATAATGTAAATCCTTAATTATATATACCTGTGAAATATCCACTGAAAAATGAAAACCTTTTCTTGTCCATGATAATTCTACGCTATGGATGAAATCATAGTTACAGGGACCTCTGCGAGAAACTCATCATACAGTAGTAATAAGGAATATTTGAGTCCCTTAGAAGTGTAAAATTCTGTGCACAAACCCTTTTTATGCCTTGCAAATAACTTCTGTTTGTGGGAGTGATGGTGATGGATGGGGAGGGGAAGAGGGTGGGAGGGGGGGGGGACAGTCGACCCAACCTTCTTTCATAGGTGCTATGTGTGTCATGTGCTATAAACATTATCATAATTTACATTACTGTGAACAGAAATCTGCTGTAATTTTAACCACCAATTCCACTCTTATATATGAGCCTTTCAAGATATGTTTACAAATTTTCGGTCGACTTTACTGTTCACGATTAATAATTTTGTGTTAGTGAATTTAGTGTTAGAGAAATTTTAGCAACTAGCGCCAAGTTGAGACGCTTATGTGAGCTATCAATCAAGTGAAGTAGTTTGAGAGGAACTCCATTTATGTAGTAAATTTTTTTTTTTTTCATATTTGGTTGCTTTAAGTTGCTTAGATAGTTTAGACTGGTCTGATTTTGTTGAAATTTGGCAGGAATGTCTAACTGAACTGAGTAATGTTATTGTGGTCACAAGGTTAATGATTATATGTGCAATGTATATTAATCATGCTATGATTTTTTTGTGAGTACCTCCAAAAATGTTACAAGTTTATTGTAGCAGTCTGTAAAGTATAAGATATTACACGCACATACGTCAACAAATTATTCATTCACTATAAGTTGGCAACCAAGAACAAGGCGGTGTAATTTATAACAGAAAATGTATCTATATATATATATATCGACAAATAATTCATTCTCTTCGACGTAGTAAACCAGGAACAAGGTAGGAGGTGGAGGGGGGGGGGTAGGGAGGAGGATGTTCAGTAAATATATTGGCACTTTTATGATCAATGGTCATTGGTCATTACATTCAGATGGCTGAAGTTAGCTGCTTCGAACAAAAAAGTTGGAATTTGCAAGTTTCAAACTTAACAGCGTGGAATATTCGTTCTCTATATATATAAAGATAATTTTTACATTTACAGACACCATGAATAGCCCCCGAAATATTGTGGATTAAATGCAGGAATTAAAATATTGTGTATGGTGGCTTAAAACAGGACTTGGATGCCTGTACAAAAAAATCAGGTTTATTTCCAATTTTTTTTTCTTGCAAAAAAGACAGAGATCGAGGAAGAATAAAAATGATGGTTAAGTATGAAATGAATGCCGGTGAAATAATTAGTGGGTTGTCTGGCTAAAGATGTGATTACAGATTTTGTGGTTTCTGATCAAAAACCCGGTACGTGATTTCCAGGTTTGTGGTTTACCAAAAGAGGTGGCAGTTTCGTTTGTTAAATATTTTCAGAAAATGAAAGAACATATTGTAGCTTTTTGACGTTTTACTATTATTTACTTATTTGAAAAATATAACAATTATAATGTGTGATATATACATAAATGTGCTGAAAAACATCCTTTGAATGCTTTGTTTTTAAATAAAATGTAAAAAACTAATGCCAAAAAAAAAAACGATTATAACCCAGAATTTTGCAGCTGAATTTTAATTTTCAAAGCAGTTTGAATTACAACTTACTAAATGATTTTGTTTTATATTGATTTGGGATTATAGATTTTGGTTAATGTTTATGATTTTAAAGGATATTTTTTAGTTTTCTACATAAATTTCATATTTAACTAACATAAATTTATCTTTTGGAAATGTTTGTTAATAGTATAGTTCCAATGTTTTACAGTAAAAAGAATTCTTATTAAAACCTCCCCTAAATGATATTAATATAATAAGTGAAAATCTATAACCAATGGAAAACACTCACTCCTTTTTTTCTTTTTCTTTATATTTTATACGGGGCTAATTTAAAATAGCTGGTTATATATGCAGTGTGACATATCTTGCCATCAGTTATGCTTGAAGAATTTTCATCTCTCTATTTTTGGTTGTGTTATTATTGGAAAGGTCCATAACATTTTGAGGGAACAAGCCTTGTTTAGTCATAACGCACTCTCAAAGCAGGCATACCTAGCCTAACGTACAATGCATATGTAACAATTGGCCTAAGCTTCCAAGACTAATAATCAGCTAATATCACTAATGGGAACATGAAAGGCAAAATGAGATTGTGGGTTTTTGTTATTTGTTGCTTTTGGGGTGATATTTATGTGTAGTGATGCAGTCTGCTCATTTGTCATTAAGGGAAAGTTCCTGCTGCATCTACAGTATATGAAAAATTGATTCATTTTGGGAGAGGGCAAAAAAAAATCTTGTAACCATGGTGATTTGATTACTAAGTAGATTTTTAGCACATATTGTAGAGATTTTTAAGGTAAGTACTAAAGTATAGTGCTATGTTAAACAAATATTTTATGAAGATATATAACATTATAAAAATGTATGTTGCATTATTTATGCCTTCGTTCTATTTTTTAACAGGCAATTTGCGTGTGCTTTTCACAGAATTGCTTTTCTGCATTAAGTACATGTGTGCTTATTACAAAGTGTATGCCTGCATGTTAAAGGGCATACCTTCATTAAGCAATTGCCTGTATTGAATGCATTTCTAATAGTCAGCAGTTTAATGTCTCCTTAAGCTAGAATGTTTCTTCTTTGTATACCCTGAGTCTGTGTCTGCAATAAGTGTATGCCTGCATTAAGTAGGCTACGTACATGCCTGCAGTTTTACATCAATGATGCATGCCTATATATTTAAGTGTGTGCCAGCATTAAAGTACTTGCCTGTTATGATAAGAGTCAGCTGATTTATATAGATCTCTTTTAAAACTGAAATGTTGTTTTCTTCCTAAACTTAACCTGTAAACGATGAAGCTAGTTAGTCTAATCCTGCTTATAGTGTTAGTGCTTAAGATTATAAAGAGCAACTGTAAATTTATCCCCCCCCCCCCAACAAAAAAATATAATATATATTCATGCAGAGATGTCTGACTTTAATAGCAATTTTCATACTCAGATGTTTGGGTTGTTTCAGCAGTGTGAATATGGTCATATCAAACTATTCTTCATATTTTCAGGAGTTTGTGAAAAATCAAACAGACAAAGATGATCTGTTTTCATATTTGGCTTGCCTGTATGGCCTACACTCCTGTCAGTAGGTCCAGTGGTGGAGCTAGGGGTATTGGTCAGGGGGGCGAGAATGTTCTGTAGGGGCGCACTGGACACTATCTAAGCGGAGCGCCACCACAGGTTGGCGCGGAGCGTACAGAAAATTTTTGAGTAAAGATACTCCCTAGATCGCCGGAAATGACCCTTTCTGGGCCTTGCTAATTTGCAGATAAACGAAGAATAAATAGATGTTAGAGCATTTTGTCAGAAAATTACACCAACAAAATGTGACAAATGTCAATAGGTAGATGAGAGCGCAATAAAAAAGTCAATAATCGCGAATAAGTAAAAAGCTGAAAAGGGCGCCAGCAGTCCATTTGAGTCCGTCAGGGGGGGAATCCGCCCCCCCCCCCCCTGACTGTATGGACGCTCCGCCACTGAGTAGGTCTGGTGATCTCTGATTACTGCAATTGATACTAGAGAAATTGACATAGAAATGGTAGATTATTAATTATGATTATTATATGGACAAGTCGGAATTGAAGCTTGGCGGAACGAATAAATGGATCGGAAGTAATTCAAATTACATAATCAAAGCCAAGTGGAGCATGCACGTTTCATATATACCTGAAATGACTTTCTAAATTGAGAAGATTCCAAAAAAATTTCATTGAAAATGTTAAATTGGAAGCCATCCAACGAGTAAGTTGTAATCCATAAGCCCTTGCTGGTTTCTCCCACTTTTGTGGTTGCTTGCTGCGTCGTAAAAATAACCGCTGATTGTTATCTATATTCAATTTTAAACAAACAGAAAACATGAGTGAAAAACTTGAGCAAGCATTTTGCACAGTTGTTTCTTATGTTTTACCGATGTATCAAAAGGGTTCTTCTCTCTATCCTACCTTGTGTGTGAGAGAGAGAGAGAGAGAGCCAGCCTAGATATGCTACTCCAGGTGGCATCAGGGTCTTTTATTGAAGTAATTTAGTAGTTGCACCTGTGTCGCTATGATCAGGCGCGTAGTCAAGGGGAGGCGAAGGGGGCAGCTGCCCCCCCCCCTTGAGCATAATTTTTTACAAAATTTTTTAAGGTTTTTATGATATCGCTAGTATTTTCAAAAGAGAAAATGCTAAGATACAACTAACAAGGCATGGGAAGTGCCATTTCCGGCGATCTGGGAGGCATTTACAGCCAAAATTTTCTTGTGCGCTTCGCGCCAACCATGGTGGCGCTACGCTTAGACAGTTTGCAATGCCGAATCTAAAGTTTCGCCCCTCCCTTGGCAAATTCCTGGCTACGCGCCTGGCTATGATCTTGCTAGACTATGATTATTATTATGATATGGACAAGTTGGAAATGAAGGTTGGCAGAATGAATAAATGGATCATAAGTAATTCAAAGTAAATATCAAAGCTAAGTGAATCACGCCTCATGTGTGTGTATGTGTGAGAGAGCCTGGATGCACTGGGCCAGGTGGCAGCAGGGTCTAGCTTTATTGAAAGTGATTTAAGTTGCAGCGTGTTTGCTTTGATCTAGGTGATATTTGTCGATTCCTTTCTATAATAGATAGACCATAACAGTGCAGCGAACTAGGTTGCCTCAATACCATGTTTCAATTCAAATGATCATGAAAATTTGTTACAAATGTTTTCATATTGCGTGTTGTGTGTGAATGCGATGATTAGATATAATATGCAGGTGTCTGTGCATAGTTGTTTTAGGCTTGATTGTAATCATGATTATTTTTATGTGACATTCGTGTGTGTGGTTTTTTTTAAATTCGTTTTAGCATTCTTATTTTAACTAATATTGAGTAGGTCTGATGGTAGGCTGATGGTAACCATACCTTAAAGAGACATTTATTTAAGCAAAGTGTAAACACACAAGAAGAGAGTCTGCAGTAAATGGATTTAAATTCCTGATATGACATGAGTGATTCCTTTCTTCATGGCTGTGAATATTCAGAAATACATGTGGAGCAGGATGTCGGGGGTAGCGGGCCCTTTACGTAGCCACGGTTCATTCTTCAGTTCATGAGGTACCCCCTCCCCCTCACCAAGGGGTGTGAGGGACTTTGTGGCCAGGGACATGCATTTGGTGTGACCCTATCACCTTGATGTATCACCCCCACGGGTTTGAAACTCGAGAACTTGCTGTAAGTTAACCATATACGTATACTATATTATATGTATATATATGTATAAAGGTCAACACACCAGAAAAGTTCCATTTCAGGACCGGTTTTGTCCTTTTGGGACTCATCAGACGAAGGTAGGAATCGAACCCCGAAATGGAATTTTTCTTGTGTGTTGATTGTTATTAATTTAATATATATTAATTATATATCTGTCATACCACTTGCTATACTTTCATTTCTAATATATGTATATATAAATGTATACATTTATATATATATATGTACATATATATATATATATATATATGTACATATATATATATATATATATATATGAACATATATATATCTACATATATATATATTATGTCTATGTTTACATATATCTTTCCCGTGTGTGTTTGCTAGAAAAAGCTTTAAAGTAAAACATTCCTGTCTTAAAAAGCGATGTAAACCAAATGAAAATTGAAAACATTAATGAAACAAAACCATAATATTTCAAAATATCATCTATTTTAGCCCCATTGTTTGTCTTGCTCTTTTTCATCATCATTGTTTTCTTTCTCTTATATTTTTTTGTTGGTTTTTTCTTTTGACATTCTAATTTTAATCTACTTAGCATAAAAGTAACCATTCCATTTCTTTAAAATTTCCTTCATCCTTATATTTCCTTGAATATTTCTGTTTCACTCACTTTTTTGGTCCCAAATTTCTTGCTGCTATCAAAGAGTCCTTTAATGTGAAAATATCATACCTTCTTTTCCATATCCTTCATTTTAATTTTGTGGGTTTTTTGTGTAGTTTTCTTCTTGCGTTACAATAAAAAGGAAAATGTTTCCATCACAAGTCTTGTAATGCAGTCTCTTTTTGTGTGCGCTTGGTTTGCAATACTGTTATCAACTCTCTATCAGTTGCGGAGCTAGGGGTATTGGTCAGGGGGCGCGATTGGTCTGTAGGGGTGCTTTCGACACTAACTAAGCGGAGCGCCACCACAGGTTGGCGCGGAGCGTACAGACATTTTCTGAGAAAAGATACTCCCTAGATCGCTGGAAATGACCCCTTTCCGGTAACAACTCAGAAGTTTATATGGGTGTTGAAAGTACATGCGCTTCATCACAATCCCTGTAGTATCTTTGTAAAAAAAGTCAATAATTACAAATAAGTAAAAAGTGGTAAAAAGCTGAAAAGGGCGCCAGCAGTCCATTTGAGTCCGTCAGGTGGGGCATCCGCCCCCCCCCCCCTGACTGTATGGACGCTCCGCCACTGCCAACATGATTAGTATGAGTCAAGACATTCAAAAATATACAATAAATTAGGAAGCAAAAATATTTGTATCAATTTTATTTACATATAAATCGTATTCCAGATCAACTGGGGATAAATGCTGCATTTATTTCAAACATTGATAAATTTGACACAAAAAAACAAAAACAAACAAGTTTATCATTGATGAAATAACTTATGCAGGATATGAAGAGGGAGGGGAGGGGAGGGGGGTACACAACGGTAAGCAATGCCAAGAAAAGTGACATTTTACGGTCTTTAATTTGACAGTCATGTGACAAATATTTCATATACAAGAAAGAAAAAAAATAATACAGCAGCATTATGTATTTCTAGGAAAATTCACACAATTTAGAGGATTGTAAAGTTACCTGCCATAACTTCAAAGAATTGTTAAAAGAGCACGAATTAACCAGTTACGGTTATTTTCTTAAAGGAAACTTGCTCCAGAGAAACACGGGCATAAAAGGTCAAAGGTTATTCCACAGGACTGATTAAAACTCTCTTCAGGCCTGATGGGGGGAGAGGCATGGAGGGGGTCACAGTGATACAGCCCTGGGGTCAATGGGGAGGGGGGCTGAAAAATATGAAAAACAGAATGATATTCTAAAGAAACCTGGAGACCTCGAAAGGAAGCTCAGTGGCACAATTGTCACCTGGAACCCCAACCTGGCTCTCACCACCCCCGATTCTCAGCCCTGCTCTGGGTTTTATTGGTCATGTGACTTCGATAATGGCTCGTTTCGTGCAGTACTCACGTCACATTGAAAAGACTGGGTTGATAAGATACAGATGATTTTAACGCCAAAAATCAAACAAACGTATTATATTTTTGGCTAGAGGAGTCAGTGCCAGCGAGCCGGAAATGGAACATCCTCTGCTCTATCCGAAATTTCTACCCTATTACATGGTGACCATATCCCTAGTTTTAAACCAGGTCAGGTATGCCAATAGCCCATTCTAGCCAACTATTTCTATATTTTCTAACATTTATATATGATTTTTCCCCCAAACTTTTTTTATGGAAATGAAAATGGACTGAAACTTACAAATTCGTATCCGTGAATGAGATTCGTTCACTAACTGCGTATTATAAAGAACACAAATGTAAATCAATTTCTACAGAGGGGGAAATATCAGGATCATAATTGATATGCTTATAAGACCAAGATGAAAACATCATCCTTCATGAATATTCAAATAATTTGCAGAAAAGTGATTGTGATGATAATTAAAAAAAATAATAAAAATTAAAAAAAAAAACAAGAGGTAGCCAGTACTGGTTTTCGTTCATGGTAGCAGTAAGCCTTTCAAAAACATACCAATGCGTAAACAATTTGGGGTTGTTTTAAGAGTGAATATTAAGGGATTCATTTCAGCTGCAAGATTCATTCAATACATTGATAGCATTCACAACAAGGTCATTTTCAATGTCTATGAAACACCTGAATGGGCATTGGTAGTATTTCCTTCATGGTTTTTAATTTGTGTTAGTATCAGGAAGAAGGAACTTTCTTACAGATAAGACCTTTCAGTTTAAGCCCCTGTGGAACCTCCAAGCAAGACATATCAAATTTTGGGTTGTGCCTGCAAAAACAGGGTGTGTGTGTGTGGGAAGGGGGGGGGGAGGCATGAGGGGCCTTGGGGCCTAGAAGGAGGTTTTTAATCTGACATTGATTGAAATGATTGAATATAGTTATTCTTTGTGTTTGCCCATGTTTTTTCACTTAGTACCTTTGTTTTGCCTGCCAAATTATTCCCAGACATTGCGTGGAATGTCAACTTTTCGTAGTCAAATTTCTCTGAGTGAAAATGCCTCGCAGTGGACAGTAAGATGTATGTTAAAAGCCTGTACACCAGTGAACATCATTTGACTTTCTAAAACATTTTGGAACGAGTGCTGATGACTTTCTCGGGACTAAACAATCCTTCCTGGGTTGAGCATCGTACGACCAGAGAGTGTCGGATGCAACACAAAGTTCCAGTCTTAAATGTTAACGTATAAAAGTCTTTTTTTTGGGGGGGGGGTCACTCACCAGGGTCTGCGCAACAACGAGAGCATGACACTTGAGCAACTGCTATTAAAGGGTGTGAAGACTCGCGCAAAAAGAAACGTCTAATGCCGGTAATCTGACCTAGTTTCGAATGAGGTGAAACAGAAGTGTTAGACACCACCATCGATCCCAGAAAATACACACCACAGCTTGCTACCGTCGGTAATTAGACACTAGTGTACAGTCAGTTCATACAGCTGCGGTCAATACCCACAGCAGTGTACAAACAATATAGCGATGGACATCTCAGGTCTAGATAAAAGATAACAAGGTATCACGTTTCATTACTGTCTGCATTTTGTAGCGACAAGAGAAACACTTCACTTGCAAGCAACGGAAAGTTAACTTTTTAAAGATGGCGGCACGCTGTTTGGGGCGAGTCTTCAATGCCTTTAAGTCATCTAATACCTCACCCTATTTGATACATGGATGTGATGGGATATTTGGGAATGGCAACTGGTTCATTGTAGATTGTAACTTCAAATTTTACAAGTATTACTACAATTTTACAGCATATCTGCACCATGAAAGGAAGGGGTTTTGTCTCATTGCTGAAATTTATATTCTAGTGCATTTCTGGAACAATTCTCTGACACATTGACAAATCAGCATACATACTACTTTATTTATGCTTTTCCTGTGATCATTTTACAAATACAGTACTTTTAGAATAATTATTAACTGTATAAAACAATAGGCATTAAATTATTATTCTATGAATTATTCATTTCATGCGTGTTCTATATCATGACATGAATGAATAAATTCAGTCATTCCTTAAAAGTAAAATATCAAACTATTTTTAACCTTGTAGTTTTTTTAGCCAAGTTAAATAGGTACAACTTAAGTGTTTCTTCTTGTTGACGAAGGTAGGCTGAATAATGTTGAAAACTGACCATAACGAAGTAAAAGGATAAACCATGACAGGTATAGACAATTTGCATATGCAAATTAGCTTGCGAAAGGGGTATGTCAGCAGTGTATGAGTAAATGTAAAAGTTGGGGCTTAAAACATCTGCTGTGACATAAATTCATAATCTAAGAACTTTTATGATCAACTTTAATTTTCGTATTTCCAGATGTCAAACTGCAAACACAGCCGACTAGTCGTTTTGAGGCAATCTGCAGGACTTGATATTTCACATGCCAATGAGACAAATGTGTTTAAAAGTGTGACCTTTCACCTTAGTACCCAATCAGTAGTAAGAAGCACTTTATGGTATAAAATCAGCAAGAATAACAATTTCACATATCCAGTATATCGGTATAGAAAGAGTGAAGGTTACGTCATTGGGATTTAATCACAGCTATTACTAACACAATTAAAAATAGAAACAAGTGGTCTCTGTGATGTCATTTTTAGACTTTTTCAAGTCTCCTCCAGTCTTGGTAGTGAAGAACTTCAAAGCCAAGGTGTCTGCCCCATTGGGTGAAAGATAGCAGTACGAAAGAGATCTCCCGTATTTATGTAATTTTTAATATAAACTTACGTTAATGACAACAACTGGGTTTGTTCATCTTTTCAGCGTCGTACTAGTTTGGTGTATTTTAGATTCCTAAATTCTTGTCCATGCACCCCCCCCCCTCATCTTAACGCACATGAAATTACATAAACTTATTATGATTCATACCTTTCAAATATGCCAAAGAAAAACTTGACACTTATTTTTTTTCTCGAATTGATTGGGTTTTGGTCTGGGTCGGAATGTCATTTGTAATAATTTGTAATGTGTCAAAAATAAATTGAAATGCTTTAACATCTTGTTAGCATCTTGTCCAATACATAATAATCATGCGATGTATCAGGCTCAGAATTGACAATAAGCTACTTAAAACAAAGCTGTAATAATTACAATCTGTGGGAAGTCAACTTTAGCATAGCTACTATGTATTCATATAAACTGTCATATATGAAATTTCCAAATCAATTTACAAAATATGATTTCTCACGCCATTTTCTTTATATTTCAGGTACTTTTTTTTTAAAACAATTTCCTAAAATATCAATCTTTTATTCATTTATCTCATCTCTAATAAATCTATTATAAATTCAAAAGTACTTTGCCTGATCAAAAGCTAACGAGTGTCTCGTGTTGAGTCCAATTGATGGTGACCAAACTTGCATGGCATAATGAGCTAGGCCTTACTCAGTACAATTGGCTAGCATTTCCAACATGCTACATAGTATTAACAGAAAGCAGATTAAATGCCATGTGAAACCGAAATGAACATACACAGTGTCAAATTTATTCATTATGATTGTAATTATTAATCTACTTAAATCATGATTTTACAATTCCTTTGTAGTACATACATTGGCATATAAATAAAAGGGTGTCCTCATGAAATGACCTGGGAAAGCAATTATACGATATTGCCAGCTAGATCAGGGGTTCTCAATCAAACTTCTACGAGGGCCAGAGATAAACATTGGTTGCAGAAAGAGTAAGCAACAAAAAGCCAAAGGCCCAAGACATTATGAGCCTTCACAGCCCAATAAGTCCAAGACAGTATCACAATTGTGTTTTTTTTTTCCCCGGGGGCCATATAGCAATCTCACTCCTGCTAAATTTGGCCCGTGGGCCACCTATTGGGAACCCCTGGTCTAGACGATGTGGTATCAAATTCAAGGTAATGACTACTGACTTTCCAATAATCAAGTGAATGAATCGATATTATTTTGTGCAAAACTTTTCCAAGATGGAACTGCTCACTTTAACTTTACAACAGGAGGGAGGAAATTTTCACAGGGAGGGTTTGGAAGGCGGGGGGGGGGGGGGGGGTATCATGAACCAATGTTACATTGTGTCCAAACAAACTTTGAGTTTTCAATTGGTAAACTTATTTGCATTAACATAGAGAAAGACTAAGGGGTGTGTGTGTAGAGGCAAGGCCCCTTAACGATCTGCTTTATTGGCGCCAATTATAGCACGTTATAGCTAGGAAAGTTTTGTGATTACATCATCGACCTGCCACCGTTCGTAAATCGAAAAGCCTGCATAGCTTCTTAACACCATTGGGCTCTTTGTGTAAACACTGTGTGGAAATATATTCATTGTCTACAGTGTAGTTAATCATACAGCGTTCACACAAAGACCCTCATACAAGAAAAATCAAATATGTGGCAGGCGTTGCAGACTAATTGATGAAAAAGAGGTCATTTAACGACCAAGGCAGGTCGATTACATAATCTCAAGAAACTTTTCCATGATAGCGTGCCATAGTGGTTGGGGTCTATACAGCGGACCATTAAAAGGGGGAATGGTTAAAGTTAATCATGAGTACCTTCTTGCATTAAGACAATTGACTTAGCTCCTTTAAAGAGTTACATGAGGATATCTTAAAAGACACTGTTTGACACCCCTCCCCCTTAAGCAAACCTCTACCACGCAATATTGGTTGCCTGTATTACAAAATGTGTACTCAGCATTTTATTATTGGTACTCCATGATACCTTATCACAAAATAATGGTACTTACAGAAAACCCAAATCACTAACTATTGAGGCTTCACGATACCTCATCACAAAATAATTCATCTTGAGGATAGCTCACCTCACCACACTACACTGGTAAATAACGGAAACCCTCCATTTTGAAACTCCATGATTGTCTGATCGCAAGAGAGTGGTTCACAAGAATACCTCACCACACAAATCACTGGTACTTTAATATGAAACCTTGTAACGGTATTTGAAGATCACTGGTTACTACGTAACAATGTTACTCGTAAGATTTTTCAACTGCAACTGTACTGATTTTTTCAAAGAGACCTGATATACACCCAAAAAAAAAAAAAAATGGTCTGTGCTTCCCAGGTACATCTCACAACAAATTAATATACATTTGTTTGGAAGGAAATGCCACCCTTGCTAGGGATAGATAAGAAAACTGGAGACCATTTAAAAGCAAAATCAATAATACTTTTGAAAGACACTTTTTGTTTGTAATCACGTCGATATCAGTGATTTTTCTTCACAGGTAAAAAGGCCACATGATAACAGTACTTTGACAGAAACTTGCTAAAAATTGCTAGAAATGATGAACGTGTTACGCACAAGGCACCTGGACTGCACGACGAGTAATTATCCGTTATCCATACATGACTACTGTACAATTTATTTTTCATGATACATAACTATTATTTTAAAAAAAAAGGGTATTGTTGACAGGATGAATTGTTTGCTGAAATACTAGAGGGAATAAATTATATAAACATATCTTTCAACTGGCCCTTCAGTTTTTGTTGAGAAGCCTCACCAAGTTTTTACAACCCTCAACATATTTTTAAATTGTGGAGGAAAAAAAAAATATTAATGAAAATGCGGTGTATCCAAGTAGGAATTTTCCAAAGGCAGGGAAGGTGAGTGTGGAGGGGGAAGTGGGGGGGGGGTCAGGTCCTGCTAGATATACTGACAGCTTAAGTTTGCTAGGTATTCCCTTAATAGTCAACAACCACAGGACACATTGAGCATGTCATTTAATACATGCATCGTTTCTGTACCAATGCTCACGGCATTTTGCCAGAGATATTTTGCCATGGCCGAAATTTGCAATCGGAAGGTAACTGGCATTATCAGGCCACTGTCATCTTTGTCCGGAAGTCTAATATGCAAATTAGGTCAAGACTAGTGGAATAGGAGACAAAAGTTAGCATAATCATTTGGCTACAAAATCAAATTTACATTTATTATAAAAACAACAATCAAGTTAACTGATTTTCTTATCAAAGTGAAGAGCTACTTGAATCTCAACAGGTATGAGATGTGGCAGGGGTATGGGGGGGGGGGGAGAGGGACACTAACGAGTAGGTGCTTAAATGTTCCTGTACCTTGCAAGGGGCAAAACTCGATCCTTATTATCATCATGATGGAAAAAAAGAATAAAGAAATTGAGCTGTGGAGGTATTTAATCTACAAAGGGTGCCAATAAAGTGCAGAACAAGTTAACTGAACTTGAAAAGTTCTCTCGATACTTTCAACAAAATAAATGATTTCACTTCCATCAGACATATCACAGTCC
The DNA here is from genome assembly GCF_037975245.1 of Apostichopus japonicus. Classification (NCBI taxonomy): domain Eukaryota; kingdom Metazoa; phylum Echinodermata; class Holothuroidea; order Aspidochirotida; family Stichopodidae; genus Apostichopus; species Apostichopus japonicus. Next base: position 9,992,925 of record NC_092583.1, read on the forward strand.
TCTATTTTATCCTATTTTATAAAGTAATATATATATATAGAAGTATATAAATAAAGCTAGCAGTAGCTACAACTGGAAATGATTGGTCTAAATATACACTACCAACACTTCTTAAGAATGCAGCCCCACTCCCCTCTCTCCCAGGACCCCACCCCTGCATTCCTCCTAACCTTTTTAAACTTGAAATGTGACATATATCTCACAAGACCACATCCCACCTTTCCTGTAACTTTCAAATAACCATACGTCACACACTGTAACACTTCGCATAAGGAAACATTCAATTCCATCTGGAACATTCATTATACGTCGGGTGTTTCAAACTGGATGTAACCAATCAGACATGTCCACACAAAGAAGAACACATCTGATTTTGACTGGAACATCCACATTCTAATTATGTTTAGTGTTCTGTCAGGAAGAAATCAATCCCGAGGTATTGCGCATAAAACACTTCTGGAATTACATGCAACTTTCATATACCGATACAACAGTGTTCTCACTGTATGAAACTAATGACATCACAGGACGTGTGGGGTTTCGCAACTGGGCCGAGATGTCACTGTAAATATCAACCATGGGCAGACTTATGCCTGTAGGGTTTGATCCGCCACCGTTCGGCGGATTTCTCGCAACAGCCCCTCTCCGTCTGCTGCTACACAATCAAGCCTTCTTTATTTAATCTCGACTTTGAGAGATCCATTCCTCGACGAGAATCCACCGGCAACATTGGAACGTTTAGCCGGTTGTCCTGCAAATTTCGTATCGCCGGCGACATCTGCTGATGGTTTGAGTTGGTCTTCCGGTCGATTGCCTCGTGACTGATTCTCTGTGGCACGTCCGTCGTCTCGGCCGGCCGTCAGCGACGTTAACGACTCGGCGTTGATGACATCGGCGGCTATCTTCCTCTTGGGAAGCCGTTTCCGACTGCAGCAGCACACTTTGATCCCGTATTGAAAGACCTGATTCACGTGGTTCTTGAACAACGAAGAACCCGTTGAATACTAGGAAGCGGTCGAGAGAGTGACTCCCGCCAACAAAAGGGTAGCACGGTTGGGTTTTTTATTCATCTCCTTAACCATCATAGTTTATGTCTTTAACAAAGGGATGGTCTAAAAGTACCCATGCGTACGGCCTTTTGTCCTGGTCTTTAATAAAAACGTGTCTTAAAAAATCTGCAGCTAGAGTCGAAACGTAGTCTGGTAACCGCGGCATGGAGTCCTCCGTAGCAATTTTGAACATGGCGGCCATGGCCTCGTATTCCGACCACGGAGGACTAGCCGTTAACATTTCAAATACTGTAGCACCAATACTCCTGAGAATGACCGAAAAAAGAACGAAAAAATAAATCAATCAAATTAAGAAGTGTTTTATAATAATCAATCTCAAAATCAACAAATCATTTACAAGACTATTCACAATTCTTGGGGAAGCAGATTTGACATGTTGTGAATCAGCCAAAGGGGAAAAGGGGTGGGCATGGGGTGGGGGGGGGAGGAAGGGTTAAAAAATTATTAATTTCAGTGGAGGGTTAAAAATATTAATATGTGGGGGTCGGATCACAAATATCAATATCTGAATGTAATTGTCAGCTTACCATATATCCGATCTCCTTCCATACCCACTGCCCTGGATAATCTCGGGGCTCATCCAATATGGAGTCCCTGTCACTGTCTTGCCGCCCGACACAAAGGTCGTTATCAACTCCATACGCTTACAAGCTCCAAAATCAGAGAGTTTGACATTTCCATGCGCATCTCTAAGAATGTTGGCGCCTAAAACGAACAATTAAGAGAAAACGAAGAAATTAAGATAACATTTTTTTTTTTTCCGCTCTTGATTCATGTTTCTAAAAATGATCTTGCTGTAACAACTTTTGTCTGGTTCACACCGGCTGTGACATAGAAGTACGTAATCTATTTGGTTTTATGATCCCTGTCCGTACTCTATATGAAGGTAAGGTGAAAGGTCGTCCCTGTTGTACGACTTCTGTATTGCGGTTGCTGCTAGTGACATGGGACAATACATGTTATGGTGCTGTGGAATGGCAGTGTGTTTCATCCATGAACACTCAGTTTAACCGTTCATATTCCGACTCAATTCTAAGGTTAACTGGTTCTATTGTTGGGTGAATTCTGTTCTGTGCATGTCTGCTTACGACATGGAAATGTATAGTCTATGGTGTTGTCATATTTCAACACTAAGTTTAACCATCCACATTCCGACTCCATTCTAAGGTTAACTGGTTCTATTGTTGGGTGAATTCTTTAGAGTGCATGTTGTTTGTGACATGGGAATGTATAGTCTATGGTGTTGTCATATTTGAACACTCAGTTTAACCGTTCATATTCTGACGCAATTCTAAGGTTAACTGGTTCTATTGTTGGGTGAATTCTGTATTGTGCATGTTGTACAACTTCTGTGTGTAACATGCTTCTTGTGACATGGGAATATACCCCTAATGGCACAGGTTGGCAAAGTGCCGCCCACCGGCCCTCAAGCAAATTTGTGCTGCCCTCTAGCTTTCAAAACCCTCATAAAGGAGGCTTGCTGCAACACATTAGCCTATAGCAAGGGACGACATATGAAATAGTTTGAGGGCATTGGCATATAAGCTCCTACTTGTGATAGGTTATTACTTTCAATTTAAATTGATGGACAACCTGCTACACCTGTTCATCTTATATTCTCATACCTGCCCATTGGGAGTGGATAGATACATTATCCTTGAGTGTTTCGACACATGGGTTTGTTAGATACAAAATTTTACTGTGGCCCACCAAACCAATTTCGTGTCCATCCCTGGTGTCCATCCCTATGGTGTTGTGAAGTGCTTGATCCATGCACATTAAAATTCACTGTCTATATTGTAACTTTAAGGTGAAAGGGCATGACAAGAGTGCATGCAAGGGTGGGGGAGGGGGGGGGGGGGTAGTGGGCAGGAGGGACAGCATCACACCAACATTTGATATTAATTTTCTTCTATAACGTTTTTAGAAATTTCACAACTGTAGCAAGGTTCCTATACTGTAAGTCAGATATCATCAGGTATTGGAAAATGGTAACAACAATTACTTTTAAATTCATGCCTATTTGCATATCAAAGAACAAAGACAAGAAAAACCAAAGAATCAATCTTTTAATCACTGAAACAAGCAAATCCCCTAATCTAATCGGTCTGGTCGGTGTTAAAACTCTAAATTAATATAACCAGCAAAAAAAGATGAAGTCATGCAACATTCCCAACTTGATCAAACTGAATAACACCAATGCTGTGGCCGAGTGGATAAAGGCAGTGGCATTTTGAAGCAATGAGGCTTAGCAATCGAGAGGTTCTGGGTTTGATACCCGGCCTGGTCATAGTAAGGTGGGTTTTTCATCCAAGATCAATTTACGTTTTCCCCATCTGAAATGACTTTCTAAATTGAAAAAGATTCCAAATTTGGGTTAAAATATTGAATTAGAAGCCACCCTACATGTAAATTGTAATCTATAAGCCTGTGTGGGCTTCTCTCACATTTGTGGTGGCTTTTAGTGTTCGTAAACATAACTGATTATTGTTATTATTATTTTTTTATTTCAAATGCACAGAGGCCGGACTGATCTGGGAAAGGTCGACAAGGGGTTAATTTACTTTGATCATAATATACTAAACATCACTGATTCTCTGAAGAATTATGAAAGGAGAGATCGATAGATAAGAATGTTTGTTAATTATTGTTTATTAATTTGAGGGACAAATGATCATTCCACATGGTCGCTTTTTAAAGTGTTTGTTTGTGTGTTACGGACCCAAGCAACACCGTAACCAGCCAAAAGGGAACTACAGTAGTTCCAGCCATGAAGATTTAACTTTACCCACGATAAACGCCTTGGCCTATTAACAGGCAGCATTTGAGCCAGGCTTTTTCCCATTTGTTTAGCAATACTACAAGCAATGGTAGTATAAAATGCCTACTAAAGTTTAATCAAGTGTTCAGGTAGAGATGTAACTACCTGCAATGCCCATCCCAACATTGCACAAATAGGTCCAAAATTGGCATAGCTTTCTCCCATAGTAATAAATGCAAAGCAGAACCTAGAAAATGATCTTGTATTGAGAGTTGGATATAACAGGTATCTAAAACTTGCATAAGTGTGCCAAACCTAAGCAGTGAGCTAGCAAATGTTGCATGAATAGAAGTCGTAGCAGTAACCTATCACAGTGTACTTATTGCCAAACAGTGCAACCTAGCTTTGATATTAACTGCATTTCCATGAACCTTGCATTAGTAAGCCAAACCTAGGCTAACAGTGAATTACTGTATGAGTAGAAGCAGTAAGCTATCACAGAAAACTAAATGCCAAAACAGCAAAACCTAGCATTGACATCAGCCACAATAACACGAACCTTGCATTAGTAAGCCAAGCCTAAGCTGTAAGCTAACAGTGAATTCTTGTATCAATAGCAGCAGGAACCTATCACAGAGTACTAATTGCAAAACAAATGCAATCTCGTGTTGTCATTGTACCAAACCTTGCATTTGTAAGCCAAGCCTAAGCTGTAAGCTAACAGTAATTGTTGCATGAGTGGTGGCAGTAACCTACTGTATCACAGAGTCTTGATTGCCAAACAAGTGTACAATCTTGCAATTTGGAAACCTAGCCTAGGTGGTAAGCTTGCAGTTGCTGTTAGATGTAGTAGCAGTAACCTGATAGAGTAAACCTTTCAAAACTTTGTACCACAGGGGCAAGCCTATTGTTGATCAAAATGGTTGGCAGCAGGTGAGTCATCCAATAACCCATTAAACATTTAATTACACAATGGACCTTCACAAAAGTAACTCTAAAAGAAGAAACAAACTATAATGAAAATTCTCTTTCTTTTTTTCGTCTTCCTTTTGCTTGTTTATTGTGAATGTACTTTTATTACTGCACACAGATAAAATGTCAATCTCTGCTTTAAGACAAATAGTTCATTGTTAAAGTATATATTTTGGTTTTCTTCACTTTTACTGTTTTTGAAGTTACTTTGTTTGCAGTGCTCAACATGATAGAAGGATAGCAAGTACACTTACACACAAATCCAAACTACACATTGCCTGTAATTTGCATAAAAGCCCATTCAACGAGAGAGATGTTTTGCGGGCCGGAAAACTGCTGCCTCACCCCTTTGCGAAAGGAACACCTACCTCCCCACCCCCCCTCCCCCACCTTAGCTCCACCTGCACTAGCGTGCCAGGTCTTTTAAGCTAGCAAAATGAAGGACTTATCCAGACTTTCTAAAATATAGACATATACAGAGATTTAAGCCTGGCACTACACTGTTACATCCACTGCTACAATGACAATCTCTCCTTTTAATTTTATTTTTTAACATTTTTTAAATTATTTATTTTAACCAGTTGTCTCTTACCTTTAATATCTCGATGCATAATGTTATGGTTGTGAAGGTAACTGATTCCTTCCAAGATCTGCCTGGTGTACTTCCGAACTCTGCTGTCTGGTATTCTACCAAATTTGACGACTTCGTCTCGAATAGAACCCTGCCATGAAATACGACAAACTCAAATTGTTGACAGGATTGACCAGATTTATTTATTTTTGTTTGGACAGAAAGGAAGAAAGGAACTTTCCTGGCAGTTCGTGCCGTCTGAATCGAAAAAGGTCGACAAGTTTTGATCCCAGGACTAATAAGTGAGGGGAAATGCTCTGGGACTGCCAACAAGTGAGATGCTCAAAGCGGAGTTTTAAGTGACTGTTTCTGATATTCTAGCATATGTTTATTTGGATGAGGAGGAAGGGAGGGGAGGGGGTGGGGTTTAGGCTAGAGAAGCAACAAACATTACCTTTCTAAACAGGTAATTTGATTTATAACTCAAAAAATTCAAAAGTAAAAGGTGGAATGCATAACATCGACACAGTGTGAAGCTTCTTTTTTCTTGGTGAATTCTATGCATGCTCTTTTTTCTTACACTTGGTATTCTCCTCATGCCACCTGATGATTGATAGGTACCAGGTCCATGGGAAAGGATTAAATATGAGACGCATGCATAGGGCAGCATTGCCATGCAGATGGGCAATGTCGTCAGGAGCGAGATACCACAATGGAATATTCGATTTCTGACACCGCCAAATTGCAAAACGGTGTGAAATTGAACAAAGGTGAGCAAAATGCATGGAGGTGGGGGGTTGGGGGAAGAAGTGGGGCTATTGGAGGAACAAGGCTTCTAGGGCAACCCCTCATTGACACACGGCTTTATCCTGTTTTGACTCACCCCTGGCATATACTCCATGAAGATACAGAGTTTCAGGAGTGGAATACCACATTTGGAGGGGGAGGGGAGGGGAGGAACAAGGCTCCTAGAGCAACCCCTCCTTAACACACGGCTTTATCCTGTTTTGACTCACCCCTGGCATATACTCCATGAAGATACAGAGTTTCTTGTCGTCTTTGTGCCAGCCGTAATATTGCACAATTCGCTCATGTTGTATATTTCTGTAGATATTTATCTCAGATTGCAAGGCTTGGATCTCCTGCAGGAACCAAAAATAAAAAACAACATAAAAACAAGATGGTGAGGGACTTGCAAATAATGACGACTCTGGAACGACGAAAGGTTCAAAAGAGAAGCGGACCCAATCATCACAGTCATATTATGCCTGTGACGGAAACAACTCCCTAGGATGACGGATAAAGTAAAGACTTGTCCCTTTTTTATGTAAATACCCTGATGTCATGTCAGGGGAGCTGCCATTTGGTCAATGACATTACATTCAAACACTAAGAGGGTGAAATCTCTTAGTTTTCATCAGTATTTCTGTTTGTAACTTTCATGGAAACAGTGAACAATATTATCACTAACATTGAATGTTATTTGTTGGTTTGATGGTTAAGCATTCTACCGAGAGACAAGACTACCACTAACATGATAATATTCAACAACTGGTTCAACTTTCTCAGACTGGTATATAGTACAAGAACTACAGTTATGTGCATAGGCGTAGGAGGCGGGGGGGGCTGGGGGGGCTGCAGCCCCCCAACCAAGATTTTTGGTGAAAATTCGGGCAATATGCTGAGAATTTTTCGGGCACCTACTGAAAGAAGAAAAATTTGCAGTGTGTTTTCAATTTTTTGTGTGAAAATTCGGGCAATATGCTGAGAATTTTTCGGGCACCTACTGAAAGAAGAGTAATTTGCAATGTGTTTTTCAATAGTTAAACTGATATTGTTATTATCGTTATTATTGTAATGACTTCCCCAATAATTAAAACCAATATGGAAGGGTAATAACACGGAAAATATAACCAAAATTTTTCGCGCGCTCCGCGCGCGTTCAACATCTTATTGTGCATATCATATAGTATTCATTGGTTAGTGGCACGTGATGTAATAGCTGATGAATGCCTACATGATATGCATATTAACATGTTGAACGGGCGCGCAGCACGCGAAAAATTTGGTTATATTTTTCAGGCAAGTCGTTACAGCCCCCCCAAATCAAATTAGGCTCCTACGCCTATGGTTATGTGAGTATGTAATCTTGCAATGGTATACATACTACACTTCCAAAGAGCTTTGAGTACTAGTACAAATCCATGAGGTTGCATACAAAGTACAACATGAGTATGGTTTGGGGGTGGGTACAATTAGAATTCCTCTAAGGTATGATTATGAAAACGGGTACAGGGTCCCTAGGCATGAGTACAACTAGGTGATCTTGCAACGGTATCTATACTAGGTTTCCAATATTCCCTGAGTACAAGTATGAATACAAATCCAGGTGGGAAGGTACTAGGCTGACAAGTGCAAGTACAAATTCACTACAAGTCTGAACTTATATACAAATCTGAAAAAAAAAGGATAATTTACCTTATTGGCCTTTGGATTGTTATCATCAATGTTGACTTCTTTAACAGCTAATATTCTACCGGATTCAACGTCATGGCACTGATGCACAACACCGAAAGCACCGACACCTAGCTTCCTATCGTACTCCCATTTACTAGGTGGTCTTGGAGCTGTGAATATAAAGCAAGCAACATTAATCAAGCAAACAAAAGGTAGAGGTACCACAGGGGTGCCGAAAGCCAGATTGGAACCCATGGCCAAGTATGGCCTTTGTTCTCCCCCTGCCCCCCTCCCAAAAAAACAACCAGTTGATCACAGGACCAGGACTGTAGCCCCTGACCTACACCTACAACCTGACCTCCTGCTCTACAAGGGGATCTACATTGCAAGTATGTTCTTTACAAGGTCATCAGACTTTTGACCCCTTCTGACCTCAAATGACCTTCCACCTTCACCAATATCAATCAACTGGGCTTCTTAGACTTGCTAAAGTGGATCTACATAGGAAGCATAAAACTTGAACCGAGACGAACTTTACCAATTATCTCGTTTACATAGTTTAAAGGAAGCCACCTGTGTTGACATCAAATGACCTTTGACCTCCCCGGTGAACGGTAGCATTCTTCTACTCTTACAGACATACACACACACACACACACAGACTCATTTTGCCTTCGGCATGTAAAAACAAATATATATATGAAAGGAAAGCTCGTTAGATGAAATGCGTACATTTGTAATCTAAATCTCTGCTGATCCTACGGGTGTCCACGTCGATGTCTGTGGTGATGCCACTGCTACTGCTACTTCTACTCAGAGACACATCGCTGCGAAATTTGTCTTCCTGAGGCGTCATATCCCACAGCGAACGCCTCTCCAACTTCGAGCGTATAGGGAATGTTTTTCGACCTAAAAAATGAAACCAAAACGAGAACCAAGAGATAAATGACAGAAAAGGGTTACGAACGGAACTACACATTTTGGTCGTAATCTTCTCTAAATGATGAGAGGGCAAGTCAGCTTCTACATTTTTAAAACCTGGGGAGGGGAGGGGGAGGGGGTTAAAAACAAATAATATAATATATTACAGAGCTTGTGGAACAAAGCATATTGACCCAACCACTTGTTTCATATTGTTGAGGTGTTAAATAGTGAAATTTATTAAATTCATTTGGATGAGTGCATAATGCAATATAGCCTGTGATGTCATGTCATATTTGGGATTGTAACTTTGATATATTTTTTTCTTTAATTTAATATAATTTTGCAATGGTATTTTACACAACCTTGAAAAAGATTTCACTTAGTGAGGTTTTGTATTATGTTGGTATGCTTAGATGACCTCATCCATGTTAAACAGTGAAGTGAGAGCTTAAACAGCTTAGAGAGCGTGGTGGCCAATTGGCTAAGGCCTCGGACTCGTGATACAAGGATTGCTGGTTCGATTCCTGCCTAGTTCATTATGTTGTGTCCTTGGGCAAGATGCTTTATCTCACTTGTCTCTCTCCAACCAGGGGTTAAATGGGTACCTGTGAGGTAACTTGTCATTGGGCCCAGTATATCAGGTTATCATTGACCAGGGGTAATATAACGTCTGTAAAGCGCTTTGAGACCTATGGCTGGTATAAAGCGCTATATAAAAAAAGCAAATATATTAATATTAACAGTGGGTTAAATGTTGGAGGGGTCGTTATCGTATTCATGAAACACCAAGACAGTTTGATGTGTTGTCCATACATAACTTGACAGACTTCTGCACAATCACTTTATTATATCTCAGCAATGAGATAAGCTATCGGGATATGATAGTTGCAACAATGTGCTGTGTGTTACTTGTTTTTGCATTCCATATATTGTTTTAATGTTACACATCAATTTATATCTCAGCAACAAAACAAGCCATCAGGGTTACAGTTTAGCCAAATGTGCTGTGTGGTACTTATCTTCGCATTCCATATAATGTTTTTAATGTTAGACATCAATTGTGCTTTTTTTTTATACAAGTTTTTCTTCTTAACATGTCAACCATTTTCCTTGCCACAATTTACAGTGATTAGTGTATAAGCCCTTTGCAATTTCTATGTAGAACTTCTTAAACCACAAAATATCCAAATAACATAACAGTTTAGCTATATATTCACATGCAGATTGCAACAAACTTCGGGTCGAAAATGACGCGCGAACATACAGACAAATGGAAGGAGAAAAATCTGTTGTACTGCAAACCTGCATGGGGTTGGTTTTTGAAAATGTGAACCATTTCAAACCAAAGGAAACTGATTTTCCTTAAGTTATTATAGCTAAGTTATTACAATTTTATGCAAGTAAAGTAATTGTTTTGTAATTGTTTATTCAAATTGAATGCACGCAGGGAAAAGGCATTTATAAACAGTTGCAAGATGATTTTATATCTGAAATCAGCGTTTCCCGTTTGGTAGGCAGTCTCACCAAAATCTACCCAGTATTACTCCAAATACAATTGCTATCGACCAGACTTTGATTGGTTCACCAAAAATTTAATCAATCATAAATTAAACTTGACTTAAAATTCCTATCATCAACATACACAGTGTACCACACAGACACTTTACATTTAATAGTATTTGTCCAATGTTTCAACAACAAAAAACAAAAAAATCACTGCAAAAGTATTTCAATGACATTTTTGACTAGACAAGCGAATTGGATTTTGATTTCAAACAGCATAAACCTGAAAGTCAACTGCCTTAGTGATTCCAAAAAAGATCCACTCATTTACCCCTGGGGATAATTTTGACCCACACATGGTTGGGAACCACTGCTCTAACAGAATAAGAGGTATGTCAATTCTGTGACCTTTCATGGATTGAAATAGAATCTTAAGCTTTGATTTGCCACCAGACTATGGACTACGTCAAGTAGAGAACATTGCTAATACTATATGATATTCTAAGCCAAGTGCCACAACTGCCTTATTCCCCCCCCCCCACTCCCTCATTGCCCCTCACCAGGCAGTCCCCCCTCCCCCATTCCCTACACTGCATGAATCTTATTGTTTGTACTTAACTTTTGGAAGGCTACATTTTCTTTGCAAAAGCAACTTTGGGGGGGGGGGGGATATTGAGTTTCTGTAAGCATTTGGCATCCAGGGTTTCCTATAAGGAGTGCTTTGTTTGTGTAAAGTCTGTATAGTTCAATTATTGTGTACAGGAGGGTGGGCTTTGTATTCACTGCGGTTATTATTTTTAAAGGAAACGTTTGTAAAGAGGAAATCTAGTTGAGTAACAAAACCACACTGTAACACAGTCTGAGTTATATTTTACAAAAAAATAAAAGGGGGAAAAAAAGGGGGAGGGCATTATTCGTTCACAAAATGGAGACTGGAGTTTAACGTATAGCTTTCCGGGGTACGGTAAAGCACTGTAGTTCCAGTGGCGGAGCGTCCATACTGTCAGGGGGGCGGATGCCCCCCCCTGACGGACTCAAATGGACTGCTGGCGCCCTTTTCAGCTTTTTACTTATTCGTGATTATTGACTTTTTTATTGCGCTCTCATCTACCTATTGACATTTGTCACATTTTGTTAGTGTAATTTTCTGACAAAATGCTCTAACATCTATTTATTCTTCGTTTATCTGCAAATTAGCAAGGCCCGGAAAGGGTCATCTTTACTCAAAAATTTTCTGTACGCTCCGCGCCAACCTGTGGTGGCGCTCCACTTAGATAGTGTCGAAAGCGCCCCTACAGAACATTCTTGCCCCCCCTGACCAATACCCCTAGCTCCGCCACTGTGTTGTTCTTTCATGTTTAGTTATGTCTTTACGATTGAACCAGAATGACCGACATGACTTGGAACTCACCTTCATTACCACCGACATCAGGGATATTATACCTTGATGGGTAAGTACCCCCTTTATGAGAACTAAAGTCATCGGAGGTATCTGCCAAAAAAGAAAACGGGAAAGGCATAAACTTGGTGACTTTACCAATATAAATATATGGTCTCTCCCTACACCGTAAATGGAAAACCGTTATATGTTATTGTTATATGTGTACCGATATTAAACAGATATTATAAAACCCATACTGAGATCTTTTTTTTATCTTATTATTAAACACTGCCCTCCTTCTAATAATGGTATTTCCATTCCATTCCTTTGGAGAAAAAAAGGCAATTCCAAAGAAAAATGCTTTGAAATGTTATCCAAAAAATATCGGTCATTTTTTCTACTCATCGTATGTGGTACCTATCAAGAGTGGGGAAAATGCGATAACATTTCCTCTAAAAGAAAACAACGATAGGAAGAAGGGGATTGGGGAGGGGTGGGGGGGAGAGGGACCGAGCTTAAAAAGTCTCCCCTCCTGTTACTTGTTATACACCCCAAATATGTGTCCCACTGTTGGTAATTCGATTGGTGTTTGATGCAATCAACAAACACTTCACAAACTTCCTATGACTTGGAAGTTATACTTCAAAGCAACTTAAGCAAGGAATACTTTTTTTTTAGTGTGTGTCTGTGTGTATTCACAAATTTTTACAAAGTATTTCCACTACTTTAAGAGACTCACAACAATTTCTGTACACACATTTTAATCATATGATCCAATGCTGAAATGGCTATGCATATTTATCAAACTAACAATAGCGAGAAAGAAAGAACCAGCTTCTGGGTAACTAGAAAACAACCAAACTAAGCTGTATAAAGCTAATTCAGAAATCAACTCTCATACTGCAAACAACGAATAGGAAAAAAGAAAAGAGACAAAAACGCCACAGAATTTTTTTTTCCTTTCCGCTACGCATGGATGAGTCTCAAACACCTCGAACAATGGGCGAAAAACAGAGTACCCTTCTGTTATCTGACGACCAGACATTTCGCCTCGTGATATTTTCTGCACCACTAGTCTAGTTTAGATAGTTAGCTGTGACCCTGTGATCTGCTTGGGGCCCCCCTGTAGTTTACAGGTTGCAGAAATGAATAACTTGCTTACAATGACGACGGACGGTTGGATACTTTCCACAAAGGACGGCAGTCAATCATATAGCTAGTCTTCGGTACTTAGTGTCAATCATGATATCTTAAAAATTACACAGATGAGTTCACTGACAAATTACCGCCAACGATAGTTAGCTAAGCGAATCCTGTTGGGTGATTGCTGGACCATCTCTTACACTATATATTTATATGTACATATCTATATATATATTTACATACTAATACACAGCCTAACTAAAGCTGCTACTTGTGAGTTTCACCTATGTACGTGTATTAGGGCGATTATCAGGCAACTGAACTACAAACGCTATGTCCAATTATTTATTTTTAAAAACGTTGGATGGCTTGGGTTTGTTGCCATGGCGACATGCTGAAAATGAGCTCTGTCCTCTTGCTGATCGTTGTACGCTTTGAACGGATAATTACTATATATATATATATATGTATATATTTGAAGTCGCATATATTTGAATTTAAATATTTACCAAACATGAAAGGTAAAACAAATAGCAAATACTTAACCAAAATGGGTCGCCTCAATTGTTTTTTACTAGTTTACTAGTTTTTTTACCCCATCCATGTATTGATAGACACATTTACTTCAACTTGACGAGAACTTTTTTGCCACCTCGGATGCTTTTGAATCCTGTAAAATGTTTATTAATAAGCCGGGGGGGGGGGGCTGCAAAGGTAGAAGTGCATGATGGTATGATGCATTCCTAGGCATTCTCACATGTTTGTAAATCTTTTGCTTGCAAGAGGAACCACCCTTGCAATTACACATCTCTTACTAAAAGCAGAAATTATTTTTACCTGGGAATTCATCGTAACTTGAGTGTGCCCTGTTTGTAAAACGTCTCCCAGATGCACTGATGGCAAGAAAGGAAAGGGGGTAAAGAAAAAAATATGCAAATTTATGTTAATAATAACGGAATTGAGACAACATATTTCAGCAAAATTGGTACTTTGACATTGGAGTTGATTCTTAGCTCATAAAGCAGCATCTCGTTTACAAATGCAGATCGAAACAAAACCGAAGAAGAAAACCAATTTGTATTTTACTCAAGTAGTTGCCTAACGACGATATTTGCCTAACGACGAGTAGTTGCCCTAGTGACGACTGGTTGCCTAACGACAGATACGAAAGAATAGTCTATTTGGGCCAAAGTCAGCAAAACTGTTAATAAGGCCCTTTAGCTAAAACATGATTTTGGTTTGGTTTTTGTAAACCAGGTGTGTATTTCCTGACTAATAACTTGGCCATATGTTATCTCTGATGAACTTACCTCCCTAGAGACCTACTTCTAGTTCCTAGGCTATCTAGTGACTGTTGGCTTCCATTGTGTTCCTGAAAAAAAAAAAAATAGGAAAAAAAGACCAAAAAATGAAAAACATGCTATGTTCTCATTGATTGACTGATCCCATCAACTTTAACCCAAATCGCACATAAATCAGAGAAGCTTGGAATACGGTGTGATACCCATTGATCCAAGGGATGAACACTTAATCTCCAAATACACTCTCACGGACAGTGCAATATCACCTATACTCAGGGAATAGTTTATGCGGTATCGCATGGCAAAATGCTATGCAAAGTGCTATGCAAAATGCTATGCAAAAACTATGCAAACTTGGCAAATTGCCATAAACAACTGCACAGATGTCCATGGCAGTGTTTGTACACAGGTTAGGTACTGAAGTACTCTGTAAGGGAACGTGCAGAGCCTTCAAAAGTACTATACTAAAGTCAGGCACTAAATGATTCCCCGATACAGTAAATGTTTTCCATGTTGTATAGGCACCTAAAGCATCTTGCTAATAGTCACTTAATCTTTCCATGTTGTACAATGGATGTTAATACAAGAAAGTTGTATGCACACCAACAATAGGCACCTAAACACTTAGCTTATAGTTACTTAACCTTTTCATGTTGTACAGTGGATGTTAGTACAAGAACTCTGCACACCAACATTAGGCACCTAACCACTTAGCTTATAGTAACTAAATCTTTCCATGTTGTATAGTGGATGTCATACAAAAACTAGTTTATAGTAACTAAATCTTTCATGTTGTACAGTGGATGTTAGTACAAAAACTCTGCACACCAACATCAGGCACCTAACCACTTAGCTTATAGTAACTAAATCTTTCCATGTTGTATAGTGGATGTCATACAAACACTAGTTTATAGTAACTAAATCTTTCATGTTGTACAGTGGATGTTCATACAAGAAAGTTCTATGCACACCAACAATAGGCACCTAACCACCTAGTAATAGTAACCAAATCTTTTCATGTTATACAGTGGAAGTTAATACAGGAAAGTTCTCTACACACCCACATCAGACACCTAAACATCTTGTTTATTTTAACTAAATGTTCCCATGCTCGGGATGCTGTCTGTTTTTCCAGGGAGAGACAATATTGCGAAACACCTTCTCTCGGCACTTGGTACCTTGCATGTTACAAACTGCATAAAGGAAGTTGCTGGCTGTAGGAATCACTGAGTGTACAAACCTACCATCAAGGTACCTACATACTATTTCAATTGGACCGCAGAGTCGTAAACAACTCTTCCTTTCTTCTTCTGTTCGGTTTGGCAAACTGCCATTATTTTCCTAGCAAAGGTGACAACTGTAAACACCAGTTAAATATAACCACAAAAATGGCAAAGCATGTACCAAAAACCTATTTCCCAGGTCCACTTACCTCCTTATTATTCTAAACATAGCAATACGTTCAAGAAGCATAAAGCAAAAAAAGCAAACAGGAAATAAGTAGAAAAAAGGAATAACAACCCACCTCTCACTCACACATAGACACAATCTGCATATATATTAAGAAGTACAATGGACATGTGAAAGTTCACAGCTCGTGTCCCCAATTTCTACGAGACGGCACTCCACTTTTTTTGACAAACACAGACATATCCGTTTATATCTGGAGTAACTTCCTCTATATTTCTTGGGTTCCAGAGACCCCTAAGACATTACAGCTACTTTCAGACATGGCTTCCATTTTTAATTATCCTTGAACCATGGCAAGAAGGCAACGTAATTTGTTTCGGATATTACTGATATGGACAAAGTTGATAGTAAATATCCTTGAAATATCCTGTTAGACGGAAACCTCTCGGTTCTCTGCGAGAGTGCGTTTAATAGCGACTTGTAAAACGCCGATAGACCTATGTAATACGTGGCACTTTTTAATCCAGTCGGCTCATATGTCTCATAAAGTGTCATGCTTATATATGTATCATAAATATTTACTGTAATTTTAATAACCAAACAAAATCAAGTTAACTGTTAAAAGAACATTTATTTAGTGCCTCAACAGTGAGTGCACTTTTCTTTGCTTGGAGATGAACTACGAAAAAATAAGACTTCACCGGGGAAAACTGACAACGTATCTCTCTGGTACATATACTGGTGTAATAACATCCAGGTACCGTACCCCAATTATCGATAGACTCGTCAAGGAATTTATTGTTTTCATTGCTCAAACAATGGATCACAGTAAATATAAGATCTTTTGTGATATGTCAGGTTCTGGGAATGGTTGAGTGTTCAAATTCTGTGTAGCAGGTTTGAAGGCTGTCAACTTTGTCACTTCAAAAAAATAGTTTGTTTCATGTGTACTACAAATCTCTGCACTTTGAAACCGAACTGTTTTGCTATGCAATACCTCTGTTTTGCCATGCAATTCCGCTGTTTAGCCACGCAATACCGCAGTTTTGCTACGCAATACCACTATTTTGCTATGCAATACCACTGTTTTGCTATGCAATACCACTATTTTGCTATACAATACCACTATTTTGCTATGCAATACCACTATTTTGCTATGCAATACCACTATTTTGCTATGCAATAACACTATTTTACTACGCAATACCACTATTTTGCTATGCAATAACACTATTTTGCTATGCAATATCAGATAAATTATTCCCAGTTGGTGTATACAAGTTTTTACAACAACTAGCTTTGTGTCACATTTCTTTGTCATCTCAAAGACAATATTTTGTGGGGGAAAGAAAGAAAGGGAAAAAAAAAGACCCACATTTGATATTCCCACAAGAACTAACACAAAATAGTCAAATATTGTAAAGCGCAATTTGAAATTTAAGTTCTTTCACCTCAATTTGGAAGATTCTTATTGTATAATATGATCTGAAATTGCTTAAAGTATTCACATCGTTTTTTTAAGGTAACTAGGTTTTATTGTCCAAGTTCAAATAGTTGTATTTTTAATAATAATAATCAGGCAGTAATATTTACCACTCTTAAGAGACTACGAATGTGGGAGAAGGGGGCTTGTGGATTACAACTTTCACCGAGATTCACTATCTTTAAGAAACAACTTTCCTTCCTGGCTGTGCATGATGCTTCATCAACTATTCACAAACTGTGAAGCTTGACCCAAACAAGTAGGCCCGCAAAGAAGAAATTTCCAGGGGGTTGCAGGATTTTTCAGACATCAGAAAACTTATCTACAGTTTGCAGGCCATGTTGGGGCAAGTTTATTTTGTGAACACAGAGTTCATAGTCCAAGCTAGTTTCCATGCATTCCTGAGCATCGCTTTCTGAGGGATGAAGGTTTGCAGTGCATGTCGGGGCAAATAATTTTTTAACACAGAGTTCATAGTCCAAACTTGCTTCCATGCATTCCTGAGCGTCGATTTCTGAGGGATGAGGGCTTGCAGTAGGGAATGTTGGGGCAAGTAATATTTCTAACATGGAGTTCATAGTCCAAGCTAGCTTCCATGCATTCCTGAGCATCGCTTTATGAGGAATGAGGGTTTGCAGGGCATGTTGGGGCAAGTTATTTTTCTAACATAGAGTTCATAGTCCAAGCTAGCTTCCATGCATTCCTGAGCATCGCTTTCTGAGGGATGAGGGTTTGCAGGGCTTGTCGGGGTAAGTTATTTTTCTAACATGGAGTTCATAGTCCAAGCTAGCTTCCATGCATTCCTGAGCGTCGATTTCTGAGGGATGAGGGCTTGCAGGGCTTGTCGGGGCAAGTTATCTTTCTAGCATAGAGTTCATAGTCCAAGCTAGCTTCCATGCATTCCTGAGCATCGCTTTCTGAGGGATGAGGGTTTGCAGGGCATGTCTGGGCAAGTTATTTTTCTAACATAGAGTTCATAGTCCTAACTTGCCTCCATGCATTCCTGAGGGTCGATTTCTGAGGGGTGAGGGTTTGCAGGGCATGTCGGGCAAGTTATTTTTTTTTTAACATGGTTAAGTTCATAGTCCAAGCTAGCTTCCATGCACTCCTGAGCGTCGAATTCTGAGGGGTGAGGGTTTGCAGGGCTTGTCGGGGCAAGTTATTTTTCTAACATGGAGTTCATATTCCAAACTTGCTTCCATGCAATCCTGAGCGTAGATTTCTGAGAGGTGGGGGTTTGGTCGATCCTGGCTCAGTCCTCACTGGACGATTCTGGGACGTAGGCCTAACACTTTGCAGACCAGCGTGCTGCATTACATTCTCCGGATTGTATCAGGCTGGCATTACATAGCAGAACCTGCTACTCACAGCACTGTGACCACTCGCTATCTAGCTTAAAGCAGCTATTGGAGTTTGGTCACTTCTTTTATTCCAGCACATTTAAACCACACCGTGCCAAAAATAATTATTCAAAACTTAAAGATTAGTAGAATTGATGATAGTAAGAACACCATTGTCAGATGAGAATTCAAAATATTAGACAAATTCAGAAATTGTGAAAACATTTTTTGGAAATGACGACTTAACCGCTCAAGCTAACTAACGAACTGCATTTCTCATGAGTTGTTGATGCAGTATCACACAAAACATCGCAAAAAATGTTCACCGAAATCGAAACAAAGTCGCTTACAGATGAAAAAGCAGAGTGGAATTCCCTTTTTTTTTAAATTAAATTATCTTTTGATCTTAGGCTTGCTATCACTCCTGCAGCAGCTGATGCCAATTTTTCTCACAGGATGTTTTTTTCACAATCCTGGCAGATTTGATTCATCTCTTGACAATTTTGCTTACCTCGTCCGGAGGCTCCGGGATGAAAGAACCTTCCCCGATGATGTCGACCGTGGATCCCATGCCGCCCCCAGGGGGGATGTGGCCTGGAGGGGGCGAATCGGAGTCTCTTGAAGGCACCCTGGGAATATTGGAATACAATTCAGAACCGGCGGATGAATCTGAATGAGCCTTGCGTTGATTTTCCGATCGGATCTGTCGACAAAACAAAAATACTCTGGTTGATACACTACTCACTGCTCAAATTTTTACAGACTTAAGCTTTGATTTTCCAGTATTTTAACAAGAGACCCCCCCCCACCCACCCCACAAAACCATCATTCATTTTTACAATAAAATATGGTAACAAGAGCTAATAAAGTTTATCTTTTGTATAATAAACATTCACAAAATGTAGTTTACAGATGATATATAGTACCATGACATTCAAAACTGTCTAAAACTTAAATACAGCTTCGTCTATAAGATTTTTCCCTGCACGAGATGTTTTTGTGTCCCCAAAAAGGTAATATAATAAACTTTGTTTCATTCTTATAACCGGTTGATACCATAATTGCAAGTCTTCTTGTGCCATTTACGTTTGAAATAAATAACAAGTTATAAACAATTGTAACACAGTCAGAGCGGGAAAAAAATAACTGTAAGATTTTTCTTCATTGACATATGGCATTCTCACATGATTGAGAAATGATAAAACTTACTGGTTTATATATTTACGAGCTTGACCCGCTTACCTGTCTCCTCACAACCTTAGCACCGCATTCTACCGTGTCTAGTATGCCCTGGTAATCTTTTAACACTGTACACCCTCACTGACCCTATTGCCGCCCTTCATTTTTCTACCCACAAAGTGTCTCACTGTGTTTTTCGGAGTTGGAAAAATTTTCGCGAAATTGGGGAGCGAAGTAAATATGGTCTGTTGAAGCTACGTTAGACATCCTTCATTGACATATGGCATATTCACATGATTGAGAAATGGTTTGTTGAAGCTATGTTAGACATTTAAACTTTGTGATCATCCTACATAGGATGTGAGAGACACACA
This sequence comes from Apostichopus japonicus, assembly GCF_037975245.1. Lineage (NCBI taxonomy): Eukaryota > Metazoa > Echinodermata > Holothuroidea > Aspidochirotida > Stichopodidae > Apostichopus > Apostichopus japonicus. The sequence continues at coordinate 10,012,794 of NC_092583.1, forward strand.
AAAAAAAACACCCAAAAAAAATCACATTATTTTGGTTTAACTTGATATTGTCACCCAAACAACACCCCAAATGAGGGAGCTTCATGTGTGATTCTGGGTCAGTGTCTGCACCATACCGAATCCTGTTGTTCTTGGGTGTCATCGGGTTCTGGCAAACAGAGGCAGATCTGAAAGTCATTTTCATGCCTCCAGGTGGATTCAGATGGGAACGCTTAATCACACTGAATCAAATCTATCACAAATAACAAGACTTAAGAACCTCTTGTTCTATGTTGAATAGTAGGAATCGGAGAATGGGGGCATGGAGGAGAAGAAGAGAGGAGCTGGAGGGGGGGGGGGATGAAATGAGTGTGAGTAAGAGCATGTTCATTTCTCATTGTAATTGGTAACTTACGGCTGTGTCATACAGCTCCTGGCGACCACCTTTCTCCTTTCCTTTGTGCTGAAGTTGAGTTTCTGGTTCTTTCAGGTAAATCCTCAACGTCGATGTGTGTTTCATGACATCCATTAAACCCACCGCATGATCCAAATTCTTTTGGTTGTTGATGGGGACAAAGTACTGTGAGAAGCCAAAAATAAAATCAAATAATATGAAAATAATAGAGTAGAAAGAAGGAAAAAATAGAAGGAAAAAAAAGAAGAAAAAAAAGGTTATAATGATTTTAACAATTCTAAAATCATGTTTGGAATGAATGTGTCAGAAGTAGAATGAACATGGGGCATAATCGAAAATCCTTGACCTAGAAATTCCTGAACATTGTGAAAAATATTTTTTATTTTTCAACTAAATTTTAAGAATGGCTTCAAACAGACGGATAGCTAGACAGATTAAGTGATAGATGATATATGTGCCCACAGGAATTTTGTTGGTATGAATAAAACCTATGGAAAAATTAGAAATGATTACTTTTAACTTTTGACACGGTCACATAAAAAACTTTTACCACAAAATTGGACACAACTTCCAAAGAGGACTTGAAAAAGAGCAACAGCAAAATGTTACAACTATAATTTATATATGTAGTTGTTACTTTTCGAGAGGATCAGAGGTCAATATTCGGGGATCGTAAGGTCAAGATTCAAGATGGACAGGACATTCGCACCCCAACTTTTCAAATATTTCTGTCATTTTTCTGAACGTTGAAATTTAGGACTGGGGAAAAGTTCAGGACTTTACAATTGTTCTAATAACATCCACAATAAACATTTCTTGTAAATTTCAAATTGTGACATATCATCTAAGCATCTGTAAACTTTCGCATTCAATTCCAATATCCTTTTTTCCTTCTTTCTTTTATATATATATATATATTGATTATTGATGTCACAGTGTTTGCCAAATTCAAATAAGTGAAAATGAAAGTAACAGTTAGCAATGTTTATAGTTGTTACATTGACAACAAAATCTGTTTCAGGTTTCGTTTTAGTACAAATGATACACAAAACATTCAGAGGCAAGAAAGTTCTTGTGATGTGCACTTGTAACATTACACCTGTTTGCCATAAGGTTACTCTTGGTACAAACCTACTATATATATATATCTGATGTGCACTCAACAATGGTACTGCATTAAAATGATATTTAAACACCATTAAAAATTTGACATAGTTTCTACAAACAAAGCTGTCATGTGAAACAGGTGTTTAATGGCCCCCCCCCCCAAATGGGTGGCAAAATGTTGGGGGAAAAAAAAGGAAAATGGGGGAAAAGATTTATCATAAATAATTTCATTTCTGCTGATATTGTTCTTGATTGACTTCCTGCCTACACAGCTGACAAATATTGTCAGTCAATGAGCAGAAGAGATAGACAGAGCATTGGCAACTCCAGGATTTCTGGGAAGAGGAGGACCTTACAGCCTCATTAATCATTCAATCTCAACTTTCAGAAAAGGGTGCTCACCCCCCCAACCCCCCCACCCTTCCTAGATCAACCTCAGGAGAGATCCTTGTATTATGAAGAAAAGAGCCATCATAAAGCAAGTTTCTTGCATCTCGCATCCAAATATTGCAAAAAAAAGTTTGCTTATTTCAGATTCCTTTTTTTGGCAGTAAATACTCCAGGTTTTGTTAACAGCTTTTCTTCTCGTTTCTTTGGCAACCAAGTGCACCAAGACCGCTGCTTCAGCAGTTCTTTTCACAGCACTCCACCACTGCTTGTTGGTTTAAAAAAGGTTTAACGTACTTGAGGTCTATTATTAACAAATACATGATATTTTTTATGTAAACCATGTTATAGTAAAGTAAACAGAGAGTGTTTGGTAAACAAAGTGATACCGCCTTTCTGGGACACCCAACACAATTTAATATAATGTCAATATTGTATCATAGGATACATCTTTCTAAAGGGTTCTTAATTTGTTTTGTTTCATGTGGGTGGGAAAGTCATTATTTCTATGGAGCAAATCTGAACGTAAGAGGCTTTTTTTTTTTTTTGGGTGGGCCTTGAAATGGAGTCCAAGTTCCAAAATAACAGAACATCTGATTTCTTGAAGAGTGAGAAATGTTAACACTTGATTTAACCTCTAGTGTCATGTGGGTTCAATGAAGGTGTATGTGATTTCATTACATCTTCAAAGGATGACACCGGCCAAAATTTTATAGTTTTTTTTCTCTCGATCATACGTAAACACAAACACTTCAGTGCCATTGTGACTCTATACCGCTCTAGACACCGCTCTAAACATGGAAAGTTTCTGCTAAACAAATACTGTTATAAAATATGGAATAATCTCCCAACTGGTATTAGACATTGGAAATCATGTGCTTCATTCAAGTATCAACTAAAGAGTTATCTAACCTCCAAGTACCGTGATTGATATTATTGTCAATTTTGTTTTGTACATTTTGTTTTTCTTTCTTACTTTGTTCTGTTATTTTCTTTCTTTTTCTTTAGGGTTACTAGCTTTGATAAACATTTTATGCTTTTCTAGTATCCTGTATATACTATTACTGCACTGTTTTTGTATGTCTATGTATATGCAAAATATATTAACTGAACTGAACTATATTCTTTTCTCGTGTTGAAAGGAATTCACCATTTAAGATATGACAAATCTCGGGAAATCTCCTTGGAGGGCTTTTAAAATTGACAAATTCTTTGACTTAACCCAAGCATGTTCCTTTTAGTTCTTCTAAAACAACAGAGCACCCCTTTTCCTGACATTCAACAAAATGTTGTCCTTGACAATTTGATATAATAAATTGGACACATGCTCATATTCCAGGCTGTTTTAAAGTGGTATGTTTTCCTATTGATGGGTTCTTGTGTTGCAGGTACTGACTGACCCTAATGGCAGCCACTTTAATTGCCTAACTTTGCTGGGATGTTTAAAAGGGTCTTTTCTCAGATATTAAAAGTGGTAAAGAAGTGCAACCTGGACTGACAGCAAGTGTTTTTTTTTTTTTTTTTTTTAGTGTTCTCCAACATATGAAAATTAATTTGGGTCATCCTTTACGGGGAAAGGAGAGGGTTCGGGGGGGGGGGAAAGAAACATTAAAGTCAAGATGCAGATCACCTACAAAGGAAAACATTTGGTCAAGTTCCCATATTTTTGATACATTGTTTAGTTCCTGAGACAACACTTCATATATGTTTTTTGTCCTTCATATTATTTGGATATAAGCACAATGTGTTTTAATTTGTGATGACATACATGGACATGTAACACATCAAACTATCTTATAGCATTTCGTTGCTTTCCACCAATGCAGACTGCACACCTTCCACTATTGAAACCAATTATTAAACTATGTATCTTATCACTTTCATTTAAATACATTCAATCTCAAAAACATCATACAGTGGAATTATTTTCCCGGGTTTATGTTATAATGAATGTTTTCCCGGGGTTTTCATGTTATAATAATTTCAAATTTTAAAGGAGAGACGAAAGCAGTCGTTCATGTAGTCCATTCATGACGTATTACAAATATCTGCACAGTGCACTCAACCTAATATAATTTATTAATAAATATGTAATATTTTTGCTTTTTTTTTCATCTCAACAACAGAACAACCTAAGAAGCAGTATACTTCGTTTCACAAGCTCTGTATCATATATTTCTTATTTCCCATTTGAACAAATCTGACACATTTTGAAAAAAAATTGAAAGAGTTTTTAAACCAAGGTAATACTACTCTGCAACGTCCCGTGTTTGGTATTACAGTAAGCTTACCAGAAACTGGCAACCCGAAAGACGAGCCCAAAACAGAACTTACACACGCAACGATATTTACCTGTTTCCACTCGACTCCTGCACTCTCTCATCTACCCAACCTGCAAAACTGGTATTTCTTTTTATACTTCAGAATAGTAGATCTGAAGCACCGAGTCAAAAACCAAACTTTACTGATTTTTCGATGGTTGGGTAGATGGAAAATGGAAGGATTTGGATGAAAAGAGGTTGCAAGGCACAACTACTTATAAGAGAAATTGGGATGGTGGAGTAAGATTGTTTTTTAGATTGTTTCAAAAATAACATTATTAATGATCCTTTTATTTCATGTTTGATGAGGGATCCACTCTTATTACTTCTGCCCACGTACTCAAAAAGGAGGAGAACACATCCACATTCCAAGCATTCCATGACAAGAAATTACCAGCCACTGGTTGGTATTAACATGTGGCACTCAGAACTAAGGTCATACACTGTATGGTTGTGGGCGATTTAAGAGGGTGTGTAATAAAGACAAAATAATGACACTTGTTGTTTGGGGGGGGCGTTGGGGGCCTTGCTGGGGTACAACAAATATTTCTACTCTTGTAACTTATTTCTTGATATTCTTGATAACTTATTTCTATGTTTGATCATTTTTGGATCATATTTTCCAGATATAAATTGAGAGTTATTTTCGAAGGGATGTCCGGTTGTCTGACTATTTCATATTTAAAATATTACACTTGGCCAATTAAAAAATATAAACAAACTTTTACAGCGATGAAAAGTCATTCAAAATATAACCCTGAAAATGGATCACCATAAGTCAGGGATGAGACTGAGCCGGGGAAAAAAAATCTGAAATTTATCGATCGCCGTCCTGGGGGAGGGGTTTAAGGGGAGGTGGGTCCCCCTCCCCTTTAGAATTTTTTTGTCAGGTAAGGAGGGCTTAAATGCAAAATGGTGGACTCTAGATGGAATCTATCACACCACGTAACTCGCCAAAAAAGTGTGGAATTTCTGCTTGTATAATTTATCCATTAGCTTTTTTGAACCAAAAAAAGGCTTTTTTGCTTGCTTTGTGCTACTTGATTCCACCACTGGTCAAATTCGGTGTTCCTTCCCTTCACAGTCCAGCATGTTTGGCCAAAAAAAAAATAAATAAAATAAAATAAAATAAAAAAAATAATAAAAAATAATAAAAAACGCGAATTACGAGAAAAAACGCAAAAATGAAAAAAAAAAAAAAAATTGGAAATCCGCGTTTCCGCGGAAGAGTCTCATGCCTGATAAGTTGTCTGCTTTATTCCATTAAGTGGTTAAGTTGTTTAAGATTTACTTCCTTGTTCAATTAAACTGTGTGAAAGGTTAGATAATCATTTTGGAATGCCTTTGTGTTGTGGTTTTGTCAATGTACCCTGACATTTAAAAGCTTGACAAATATTATTCAAACACGGTTGATAAACCGTTCACATCATAAATCAAGGTTCCTAAATATTAGGTTCATCTACAGTCAATGCAGCTCATGTTTTAACAGTCCCCATGCACGGTGGATAAACTTGAAGAAGGCACACACCCGGTTCTATAATCAAATTTATTGAGGTTCAGTTGCAGATGAGTGATCAATTCTGACCCCCAAATGTTTCAAAACATGTTCAAAAATTTATTTTATAAAAAAATAAGAAAAAATAAAAAAGGGGAAAAGTTTGATGGGAGGTTATCATCCGTCTCCAGACTGTGAACCTTTCATCACTATGGTAATAATATGATGACATTACCAGAGGAGTGAAGTCATAATTTATAGGCACGGCCAGCCAACTGTAGAGATTGAAAGTGTATCTTCACCTGAGTTTCAACTGCAACAATTTTGTGACCTCAAACCTCAAACGTGACAATTTCGAGAGAACAAAAATAGGGTGAGACCCGGTGAGAGGAGACATGGGAAATCAAAGAAGATGCCTTTTGAAACTTTTTTGGGGGCTCCAGTAGCTTCTTGAAATTTCTATAAATTATAGCCATGGATGATATTAATCTTATTTTATAATTAAAAAAAATATGAATATCAAAAAAGTGTTAATTCAGTATATAAAAGAAAGGCTCAAAGAAACCTCACCAAATAATCAGTTTAGAAAAGTTGCTTTAGAAAAAAAAAATGTACGCCATTTCTGCGTACTTGAGGAGGAGTAGGAGGGCACGGCCCACTGGTGGATGGATGGCACTTGTACTTGCACTAAAAATATCAAAGGCTTGGCAATACCCTTGCACCTACTGTTAGATGGGGCATGTTCTTAAGTTTTAAGTCATATTCAAAATTCAATGAATAGCTTTAAACGACAGATTTCATTCACAGCTGTTTTAATATAGGCTATAAGTAAGGAGGCATAAAACTCAGCAAGGAAATTTTTTATGTTCATCCACCCCCCCCCCCTCCCACGCCAAAAATACATTTTGCAGTACACTAGGGAGTTTTGATGCTGATAGTCTGTGGCTATAAGAAACTAAGATTCCTACCCAAAGTTGTATGACATAAATATTTATGGCATTCATCCAAAACCCCAAAGATTTTGGATTCTGGCAAAGACATAGGATTTCACAACCGGGGCTTGTATTAACAGATGGCACCGATGGCAAGTTGCCATTGGTGCTCTACAATTTGCCATAATGCCTTTTAAAAATCACCTGTTACCTATGGCGACAACTGCCGTGCCACATTAGCCACGTTTTCAGTATATGCCCTGATAATGAACGATTTGCGATCATAACAATTGAAAGAAAATGATACGCCGTCCATGTTCTCTGTAATTTCTGAACTTGTTTTTCTCTCATAAGCCTTTAGAACCCATTCAAAATTTTGAAGATTGCCTTGGTGTCCTTCCCAAGGCTGATAAATTACCTGGATCGATGGAGCCGATAGTCACTCTCTCATCGCTAAGTTATTCCGTTTTTCTAAGAAGGCAGTCACTTTCTGACAAAAAGTCACGGAATATAAAGACCAAATTTTTCATCACATCGTTATTATGTTGTCCAAGGAAGAGCAGATGCTTTCGTAAGGGCAAATTTTAACAGCTTTACAGGGCAGTCTGCTGTGTGGTATTGCAGCCAGAGCTGAGGATCTAAGATACTACTACCAACATTACATATCTAAGACCATCTGAGCCTACGATACTGGTCAACAGAGGGATGAGGTTAACACTACCTGGTATTTTGGATAATCTATGTGTCCTCCAGACTAACTAGTTTTATCCTTTTTTTATTTATTTATTTTTTATTATTATTATTGTTATTATTATTATTTTTTTATTACTATAATTTTTTTTATTATAATTATTTTTATTTTTTATTATTATTATTATTTTTTTTTTCCAACTTTAAAGGGCAATACCCCAAAAAAGTACCAAAAAATACAGCAAATACAGAACGTTAGACAACAATGAAAACCATAAAGAGCACTATAGCCAAACAAAATTTGATCTATTTTGGATTTTCAACAAAACAAATGGATTTTCATTTCTAATGAAGAATGGGAGAAAAAAAATGAATGTAATCTATAACCAAAATCTACAAGACCAAGATAAAATCTGGTTACTAAAAACAGACAAAAAGGTTGTAAAATTCCAATAGGTTAAGGATCAAAGTCAGTTTTTTGGGGTCTTTTATCACAATATTTATTACTATTGTTATGGTTGGATTTTGTTAATTTGTAGTTTTATGCAAGCACTGCTGCATTGGGCCAATACTATTTGTAAGTAGTCGTCATATTATCCACAGATTTCTAGGAAGCTTATACGTCTGCGTGAATATTGGACACTTAAAATCAACATTGATGTCAACTGAATTTCCATCAGCGTTAATAAAGTGTTGGTGTAATATGCGAATATTCGAACGATGGGAGGTTTCCATGAATGTTGTGATATTAGAAAACAACTCAAAGTTTTTTATTTATTTATTTAATGATAGATGATGCCAATGTCTGTGTGCAGTAGAAAGGGATGCCGCAGGGTCACATGCCTGGCTAATTTGCATAACATGTGTTACAGCTCTACGTAACAAAACTAGAAACCACACATACGGTATAGGGGCCGATAATCTGTTTTTTCTCATGAATTTGTTTCTTTTCTTGAAAGGGAGTTTGAAAGGGGAGTCTGAAAAACTGGATTTGGGTATTTACGAATGCCAATACTTAATAAGATCAAGATTATTACAAGCAGATTCTTCATCTGAAGCTACAAGATAAGAATGGACGGTTAACACCGGCCGAGATACGCAGAGATCTTGGAAGCTCTTTAATACCAACCTCTAGACACTCTGGGTGGTGGTATGAGGAGGGGGCGGGGGGGGGGAAAAGGTTTACAAGAGGTGCCCGGTCATCTTGGGAGGTGAACATCAAAAGGTCACTGCGTCACTCTAGACACCCGTAGAGCAACAGTGCAGAAGTTAAAATAATAACGATCGAGTGTCCCATTTTAATTAAGCAAAGAACGGCAAGAGGTTTGAGATCAGTTTTCTCATCTGTAAACTTACGGAGCCATCTTGGTCAGTGAAGTACATTTCCACATTCTTTTTGGTAAAGGCAGTATGGACAGCTTTTCTCAGTTCCTTGATTTCAACAGGCGTTGGGACAAGAACCACCCTAAGAAAACAAAAGCATCAATGAACAAGAGATAGACGAGTCACTCCAAGAGATAAAGATGCGATTTATATATTTATGCATACAATGAAAAATTTGCATTAGGGTAATAGCTATAAATTTCAAGTGGAAAAGCTTACAGTCTTGTATCAAGTGCAAGACCTTCTCACACATCTTTACAACTGGTGTGAAGCCCTGATCATTGGCAACTATTTCACACCCAAAGTGTGCACAATTTAAACAGTCCCTCCCAAGGCACTACAGTGTACCCACATCCACATGTCACTTAACAGACTACCCTCAGAGTGCAGTTACAAACCTTTACCAAAGCCATTTATAAGTTGCCTCACAGGGTACCCCCCCATTTACACACCTGGGTGAAGACAGGCAAGGGAGATTAATACTAAAGACTCCTTACCCAAGGAAACAACGTCATGACCTGGCCAGAATTTGAACTCACAACTCCTTAGATCGCAAGTCCATTGACTACATGCGGTCGTGACTGATGCCGTATAACTTTCACGCACGTAATTGGATACCCCTCAACCTAAACTAGTAGGTCCATGTGATTACCCACCCAACCCCCCCCCTCCCACCCCAATTGCTGGGTCTTGGTTTATAGCAAATCACTAAACCATTCAGTCCTATCTAGACAACCTTGCATCCCAAAATTTTCAATGCTCTATTCTTCTTTTTTTTTAAACAAATTTGCAAACCTGTTTCTTCGATACAATTTTAATGGAGTTAAATAAATAAAAACAGATAGTGTCTACAGTACAGATGTAAACCCTTTTTTTCCCCTTCTACCAGTCAAGTGTGAACAACATCATTAGGGTCAATGGTGGGTGGGCAATAGTGCTAGAATTTTTAAAATTTTGTTAGTCTAGAAATGTAATCTGCTGGTAACAATTCATGAAAGATTCTTGCGGGGGGGGGGGGGCAAAGACAAACAAGATAAGGACAACAGACATGAAGACAAAAGAGAAGATAATAATAGATATATATATATAGAGAGAGAGAGATGACCCCAAATTCCAGGATCCATTCAGACAGGACATGCTCTACTTGGTAACAATAACGGTCAAGGGGTCAATCACTGAGGGTCAAAAGAGGCAGTAAAACACCCACCCCTCAGCCACTGACCAAAGGTGGAATAAAATTTTGGCACCGGATCAAAACTGCACTAAGTGTAACCAAGTATGACGCTCTACTTAAAACTTGGATTTCGCAAATTTCCGATCCTAGAAACCAAAAGTGGACAGAAATCGATGGAAAATATCCGCTCGAAAAATACAAAGTAGACACTTTGGTTGGTAGAATGAGAAGGATGGGCAGTGACCTGTGAAGCCGGGTCACAGAGGGTGCACAGTGTTAAAAGGTTAACAGGACATTCTAGGCGCGGTAGAATGAGGGTGCTAAGGTTGTGGCGAGACAGGTAAGCGAGGAGCGAAGTAAATCTATCTTTTGTCAATTTACATACACACGCACACACATGAAGAAACATATGTCTATATGCATGCACCTGGTACTTGACCCCCCCCCCCCCAAAATATTTCACTAATCCAGATGAACCCACCTTTTTTCATCTTGAAATTCAAACTTGACTCTGACTGTTCTTCTGTACTGTAGGGCAAAGAAAAGACGAAGAACAAGGTCAACACAACTAAAGAAAGTAAAAAGATGGAGGAACCTGCAACAACAACTACAACAGCAGCAAAAAAGATATAAGAAATTTACTCTCATCATTGTTATAATGCTTTCCCCAAACCTTACCTGGTTTGTGAATTAACGAGCGACATACTCACCTCATATAACCTATGCATTACCGTATTCACCTCGCTCTAGCATCTGGCAATTGTCTGTATGTGAGTGTGGCCATCTCCCTTCCGTAATTGCCGTCCTGCACGTTTGAACTGCTTTTTGTCAATTAAACGTTTCATTTTTCGTGATTTTCGTACGTTTTTTGGTTGCCTCGTTAACTCACATACAGACAATTGCCAGATGCTAGAGCGAGGTTAATACGGTAATGCATAGGTTATATGAGGTGAGGGAGTACGTGCTGTGAATTAACAATATTATAATACTTTTAAAATGTTACATTTCATCTTAGAAATTTAAAAAGGATTACATTTCCAACCTCTTTATCATCATCTCCCAGGAGTCCTATCATTTGATCCGCGATATCTTGAAGGGCGGCCTCCTTTTGGTCTTCTATCTTTTTCTTGTCAGCTGGAGAGAGGGTGGATAAAAAAAATACAACCAAATTTTAGGTTTACATAATTTTATATTTAATACATGAAACTGTTCTAAACCTTACAGTATCGGGAGTGCACGTAGCTTCATGATCTTTCATCAAAGAAGATTGTTAACTGTCTGTCTTTGGCTGTATGGGATTTCCTAAAAAATCCTATTGTTATTGTGTTATATTTATATAAATTCATAAATCAGGGATGAGCCTGTGTTAATAAAAAATTACAGAACTTTGCAAAAATTGCGGAATAGGCTCCAGTTTGCGTATGCTACAGTGTGTTAGGATAATAATTTTTGTCCCAGAGGAAGAAAAGAAATCACGGATATTCCGCGAATTCGCGAAAAAGCTCATGCATGATAAATGGAGTCTGAAATATGTCCCAAGAACGTCTGTTTGTTTGGCAGGATGCAAATACGAAACCTTCGACAGTTTTTACACTAGTGACTTGCACCGTCAGAATGTAAAGCAACGTTTTTGTGTTGTTGAAATGCATAAATATCCCAATGCTACCACTACAAAGTTAAATCCTATATAACAAATGAAAGGTTGTTATGTCATGTCATTTACAAGTAGTGAAGCAAACATCAAAATTCTTTGAAAATTTGCTTCAAACGTGTTTTATTCGGTACTACTGTGAAAATTGTCCGGCTGACGAAATGTCGAGGATTGAAGCAAATTCACTCGATTTCACTCCGACGCAAAATGCTACTTTGAGGAAATGCTTGTGCTTGTTACCATGGCAATATATCCTACACAGAGCTAGCAGTTAAACCATTTGATAGAAACGAACAATTAAACTGCAGGGTTAACTTTAGCTCGTCTACTGACTAAACCAGAGGGTAATAACAAATAATGAAAGAGAAGCCTTTAAATTTAAAGCCTTGTTCTTCAAATTTTAGAGGAGGCAAGAGGGACCTGATGCTGATATCACAAGGGGGGGGGGGGATCAATTTCATAGTGTGAATGCCCACATACTCAGGATCAGGAGGAGGATCCCACTGACTCCACAAGGGTGGTGTAGTATAAAAGCTCTGACCCGACCCGAGAAATCTGGTTACTTGCCCTTCTCACCTCTTCACGCCCACAGCCCAGAAAAGGCAAACTTATTTGTATATGATCATCGTGACATTTTTGTTCTCTTCTACCTTTCAACGACCAACCCCGCCCCCCACCCCCCTCCCCATCCCCCCTCCACTCTCACTCATTTGCTCGATCATGATAACACTGTCCAGGGTCAGCTTTTCTCTACCTCCCCGAGAGAACACAAGATCCTAATCCCTCCCTGGATTTTGAGTTATTCATCAAATGTGAACAAGGCTTGAAAAGAGGAAACTAGTCACAAAGCTTCCCACAACTTTGAGTGAAGGAAATGAAAAATCTGAAATAAATATCCTTAGCAGATACAAACTGTATATATACATATATGTACTGTGTCTGACTCTTGTAGAGTAACTTTTAACTGATTCATTAAATTTCTACATCATACTACTGTATGGGGCACCGATCCAGGTGGTGGGGTATGGGAAGGTGTACCCCTCTGATTTGAGTGTCAGTCCATGTTCTGCAGTCGAGATGGCTCGCACCTCAAAACCAGCCATAGGATTACGGCACAATATATCGTGACATGTGCTTAATCCTGGAATCCCACAAATATTAACTATCTAATCCCGATTACTGTACAATAATGTCACTATCCTTGCCACTTCGTGTTACATTAAAACATGCACATCACCCCTCCCTTCCCCCTCCCTGTCCCCTTCCCACCTCACTGGTAACAGCTCATGTTTATTTACAGTACCCGATCCTACTGATCTGATACACTATGCACCTGGAAAGAAATTTCTCTTAGCTACAGTACTTAACAAAGGAGGTTTTCGTACATTAATCATTTCCCACTTTGGATTTAATTAATAACCTTCTTGGGATCTGATAACCGGCAATTTTTAAACGCGGCAACAAATTAACCGGGTTAATAACATTGTGAATAACTTGTCCACAAGGGAGTTGAAGATAAAGTCAACATCCATCCTAATGTAACAGTTTTAGATATATCTCGTTTGACCAATGGCTTCCTGTGTTGTCAACACTACTTCTCTGCTTAGCTAATCAGGCTTCAATCATTCACACAGCAGCTTGTTTACAGGTAATTTCGTACAGCAATTATACACTACAGAGTTACAACATCGGAAGACACTCAAATTAACGTGTTAAAAGGTCCCGTAATATATTCTGCCGAGACGATCAACGCACAAGCTGCTGTCTGTTTTCAAAATCAGCTGTGCACATATTTTCATCAGAAGGTGATTTGTTTAATAATGCTGTGTTATTGGGAGAGCTTAATGATTTAACGGTTGGGACAGGAGTTTTACTTGGGGGCTGCTGCATGGGGTTTACATTATTAATGGTCCACCAAAGGGGGTGGAGGGGGGGGAGAGAATCTTAAGACTTTTAAAATACTGAGGTTTAGTTCCAAACAAGTGTGTGAAAACAGTGAAATTACTCAATGCTTTGTGAATGCAATGCATTGTTAATATCAGTGTAACGATTAACAAAAAATTAAATATTCAACTTATTAACATAGAATTGTAGTATTGGCTATTTGCAGTGAGGACTGTGAGGGCTTACTTCATCTTTGCCCCTGTATGTCAGTACTCATGGTTAGAATCATGAGGTAGACCCAATAACGGGGCACACTCCCAATTTAAAGACCAACACAAAGGTAACACTGATTTTCGTTTCGTTTCGTTTATTCCAGTATAAATTGCATAAAATACAGTTTATAATAGGGATGCACCGGATCCAAATTTTTGGATCCGGCAGGAATCGGATTTTGCCGGATAGTACATGAAATCCGGCCGGATAAAATCCGGCCGGAACCGGATTTTTTCATTACACAAAAGAAAATCATTAATAAGAAGTAGAAGTATGAAACAAGGAGCAAATCTTAGGTGAGGTATACGCATATTATAAAGAAGGTGAATTTAAGACCCCATTTATGATTAAATATGACTTGAAGTGGTGGTGTAATCTACATTCTTTAATAAAATAACTACAATATAATTGTTGACAAGCTTGATACAGTATGTAAATTTGTTTGCTGGAAAAATACTGCATACTACCTATGAAGTTTGTTTTAAAACGGGAAAATGATTTCACTGCAAACTGTATTTGTTGTATATTCTGTAGCTTCATATTATTACAGTAGTTGTATTATTTTATTTTGGTTGATCTTTAGAAACAGTGGGTCAGACCATTGAGAAAATTAAATTAAACATGTTAAACTTAATTTTTCCTTACTTTGAATGTTTTTATTAATTTTTTATAATAGTTTTACATTGATTTAAGTTAATACCAACACCTTTTTAAGGAATAATTCAGGCCAGATTTTGAAAAAGATCCGGCCCGATTTTGAAAAATATCCGGCCGGAACCGGATAATTTCTCACTATCCGGCCGGACCGGATATCCGGTGCATCCCTAGTTTATAAATAGGAAAATGGTGAGTATAATAAATAAAATAAATAAAATGTTATGTGCATTCATAAAATGTATAAAAGTTAGGAAACAGTAACCCAATTATTTCATTAACTGAGTAAGTCTTGGTAACTATGTGCTTGCAAACTTTCAACTGAATACTTGGTCAGTATTCAAGAAAGAACTGTCAAACCAAATAATGGAAAAGTATGCAATCAACTAAGGAATTGTTAACAGACTATTAAACAGAAACACTTGGTAAAGAATGCACCAAACTAAAGAAACGTGCAAGTGATACTTGGTAGTTATGCGCTGAAGCTCTGTTTAAATACGGAATACCTTGTATTAAAGTATGCACTACAGAGTTGTCAATGGAATTCTTGGTAAGTATGTACCAAAGAACATCTTGATAGTTTGTACAGTATATCACTGTGATTTTAACCACTTGTTCTCTCTGCTTTTAGTGCAATCAAATTCCACATACCAATATGCTCCATTAATCTATGACAGACTATTGTCACACACTGTGCTATTGACATTCAATCAATCATACTGTCATTCACACAGTAAAACTAGATATCAAAATCTCTCCTTTGTTTACTCATTTTAAGACATCTTGATCAAAGTTTACAATTCAATCCCGGCTTCAATGTTAGGGGCCCTGGTGTGTGCGACACAGTATAACCACAGAGCCAAATGTACTATTATATAAGTGCTGAACAATGGTACACGTTGTATGACCCGAATTCAATCTCTCAGAACAGGCATATAATCTATCCGATATCATATAGCAAAAATACAAGCTTCAAAACTGGTCAACTTGGACAGCAGTTTTGGCCACAATGGAACTGTACCTTTTTGTCAATTAATACCACACAAAACTCAGAGCTTTCAACACTGCTGTAAACACAAAATTTGAATACTAAAAATGATTCCGGCAGTTTAACATCCCAAACGGTGATCCCTTTTGCGTTACAGAACCTGGGAGCCCATGTAATGAGCTGGGTTTGGATGTATTCCATGTCAGCTAAGATATATTATGTGTTGGAGATGCATTTACAAAAAAAAATTTTTCCAATTAGAAGCTTGTGTAACTTTAAGGGATTTTTTTGACCACATCACCGTCATTCGCATACAAAAATTAATGAGTTGTCTTTTAATTTGATTTTTTTTCAAATCACTTCCTCTTTGTCCATATTTTTGCTAATATTAAACATGGTAATGAATTGCATTGAATAGAACTCCTTAATATCATCACACAATAAGTAACGATACACAGCCACATTAGATGTATTATAATATTATTATACTATTATTATAGTATTAGAATGTCAGTTTAAAAGGCCAAAGAAAAAACAATTTCCCACTTAACAATATATATTCATTTTTACAGACGTTGGTTGAATGAAAACATATTGTCCTACAATCCCATCTTGATTGCTTCCTCCTTTGCAAAGATAAACACTTATTTCAATCAGTTTTTATTTATTTATTTTTGGTTTTTTTGTTTTGTTATGAAGAGAACAATGGGCAATTATCTGTCATCTTACAGAGACCCTAAAATCAAATTGTTTTCAGTTTTTTTTTTTTAATTTAAGTTTCTTTTATGAATTTTTTTCTTGGCTCAATGAAATTGGACAAATTCCCAGTGATATTTAGTATTTTTTTTTTCTGTTCTGATAGAGTGACTAGATGGTACCTATCTCGCAGCACAGCACAACATATAACAGCTTGGTTACAATGTTAAAGGCATTGAAGACTCGCCCCAAACCGTGTGCGGCCAACTGAAAAAGTTAGCTTTCTGTTGCTTGCAAGTGACCTTTTGTTCGTGTCGCTACAAAATGCAGACAGTAATAAAACGTGATACCTTTATTGTTATCTTTAACTGGATGTCCATCGCTGTATCATTTGTATAATGTGCTGTGGGTATTGTCCGCGTGTACTGACTGTACACTAGTGTCTAATTACGGACGTTAGCAAGCTGTGTGTGTATTTTCTGGAATCGATGGTGGTGTTTAACACTTCTGTTACACCTCATTCGAAACTAGGTCAAATTACCGGCATTAGAAGTTTCTTTTTGAACGTGTCTTCACACCCTTTAAACAGACAAATATATATATATATGTAATCAGATCCTTTTTTCTTTTAATATGTTTTTAACATCTCTATGTTGAGAATGTAACTTGTAACATGGCATGGTGAATCCATTAAGGTTTAGAAGCTGTCCAGCAGATGTCTGAATCTTTACATACAATATTTTGATTAAATTTACAATACAGTTATGTCAACAAAACAGTTAATACTAATTTCCTGCTGATGTGTATTATAATGCAAGAACCTTCTAACACATGAGACGAACAAAATCAAATGATTTCTTTAAAATTTTCTTTAAAAGATTGAAGGTAATTAACAAAGCTCCAGAAAAAAAAATAGCCTTATGACTTTCTCCATCCCCCCCCCCCACAATACAGTAAAAGAAAAATAATTAATATGAAATATTGAATGATGGAAAATTTACCCGGGAAAGATTGATATTTTCAGGAAATTCATTTAAAAACCAAGCCTCTTGATTTTCTCTTGCACAGATTTGTATCAATACATTACCCAAGCCTGTAGTGAATTGTATAAAATCAAACTGTAATGGAAGCCCATACTGCCTTGCTTCTTTCTATAAGTATATACTTAAGAATTAAAGACCAACGGAATGTTGCCAAGTACTTGAACAATTTAAAGAACAAATAGTCCGTGGAAGTCCTTGTCCTTCGTATCAGTGGCATCCAAATTCCTGACCATTCCAGTCGGTGGAGTTTTCCTGGAAAGTTTACTCTTCTCGTTACACAGTACAGTCGGAAGTTCATGTAGGCTTTACGATCGTCATGAAATAAGGTTGATAACTGTCTATCTTTGGCTGGATGGGATTTCCTAAAATATTCCTATTGTCATTCTGTTATAAAGTGCTATGTACATACAATAATGGAGTCAGGAATATGTCATGATAACATCTGTTTGTTTGGCAGTGTGCAAATATGAAATCTTTGCCCTGGCATTGATCCTTGTCTTTGACAAAAAAACACTTGCCTATTCGAAGAGAGAATGCTTGCTACCTTGCCAGTGCATTGGGTATCTACTGTATGGGTACAGGCAGCAGGAAAGAAGCACGTCTGATCTGCAGTCAGAAGTTTATCGCCCAAATTTTATTCAACGAGAAAGGGAGAGAACAATTGTCAGGTCTCTAGCTCAGTCCTCCGGCAGAAGTCCAGCTCTCTGTTTTCTTAATTTTTATTTAGTCTCCTTTCAAATGTCTTTTGGCCCTACCGCTTCCAACACAACATAACTTCTTTCCCTCTTGTTGCCTACTCTCGGTACTATTACTAATCTCTTCATAGTTTAATTAATTAGTTCTTTCAATTAATTTTTCCCAACCTGCCAACAGCTTGAACCGGGCTATAAACACATACATACATACACACACACATACACTCACATACACAAAAAAAGTGTCATAGTCTTTCTCTAGAGGTAAGAGGTAACCACAGAATGTGCTACAATGAGAATGATAATAGCCTAACACATTTCATCAATTACTCTGGTCTGACCTAGGTTTTTAAAGAATGAGTATGGCACAAAAATTGATTTTGACATGTTGTGGACTGAGCACTGTCAAACAACACTGTTAACAGTCCAACTTTTACCATTTTTTATTTTTGAGGAATGACCTGTTTAAAGAAACCCAGCAGTTAAAGGGCCGGACTGCTTTGTCACAACACATCTTTAGCTAACATGCTACTTTTTTATCTCCTCCCAACTGGGTCCACAAGCTACTCCCCGCCCCCTCCTCCCCTCCACTGTCATTTCTCAAGCCCTCCTTTCCATCCATTTCTTTTGCTAATTTATTTGACTTCAGGTTTGGGTTAAAATGTTCATGTTTCAACTCCACGTTGCAGTGTTTTTCTGGCCTTTTAAAGGAATAAAAAAATAAAAAAATAATATATATATATATATTTATATATATACCGTAGATTTCTAAACAATAATCCCTGTCCTGAAGGAGCTCATACCAGAGCTGGAACAGGATTCAACTGGCTAACGAGGTCACCACACAGAGAACAATTAGGTCAGCTCCTGGGATCTTACACAACACAAACCTCAATACTGTAGGAAAACAATAAGTTCTATATCCCCTCGAATAACACTTTGACAAAGCAAATTACAAATTTGTCAAGGGCAAACGGTGTTGAATGTCTTCAGAATATGTTGTCTAAGTTAATACGATTTATAAACTAAAGCCTACATTTTGGCCTGCACAGAGGAGCCAACGAACGATGACATCATCATCATCGATTAACTCTTTAAGAAAGGAGCATTCCTGAGATTTATTATATTATAAAGATGAATATTTTGAAAACCAAAATAGCAACAGAAACATTACCAGCACTCAATTTGTTTTCTGTTTTTCTTGAACGATGACATATCGAGACTAAACTTCGGCAGAAAGGCTTCCTTTACATATTTTTCTGATGTACATCATCAATGACAATGCCCATGATGAATACCATGTGACTTTTTTAAGTACTGTTGAATACTTATCATAAAACTTATGGTTTAGATATTTACACACATAAATAACACTGTGCACCCTCAACGACTGGCTCCTCCGGTCGTTGCCCTTCCTTCTCATTCTAGAATGAGGTGCTAAGGTTGTGAGGAGACAGGTAAGCGAGGAGCCAAGTAAATACTTTTACAATCTCAAATGACTGTCTCTTGGAGCATTCAGACCCACACTTTCACAAACTTAGCCACTCACTTTCACACATCAGTGAGTTGATTTTGATGCTTATACTGTTCAACTTGTATCCTTCACGTTCTACTCCCATAATAATGCAAATGCCCCTTCTCCTTTCGACTGGAAGAAATGACAAAATCCATGTCCAATTTAGCCAATAAATAACCTGATTTTGGGAGAACTGGCATATCGAATCCAACCTTATTCCACGACCCATAGATTGATCTATCTTAAGATTTAACTAGATCATATAGGATGAATGAACTAAAAGTTCTGTAAAAACCCTTTAATCTCCTTGGACAACCAACTTGGTCATTTAAATTAACATTAAATGGGAAATTAGGTCATTGTTTGAGGGAGAAAGAAAGAAAAAGAGGAGAACGTTTTAAGACTCAGCCTTGATGAACTTTACTTCTTTCTTCGTGCATGACTTATGATAATGCAATAGTGGTGGTTATGAGTAATGATCCAAACATAAATCATGAAAACAACAACTATTTCATCTGAAACAGCTTTTTCCTTGCTTATGATTATAGCTCTCCACAAATGAAAGTCACGTACAGTAGGTACATCTGGGATGTTCCAGGAATATTCGAGTGTCGGGCGGATTTGTGCGGCTTATTATTAGGCCTAGTATTCTACTTTGACCGCTAGTACTGTACTATATTCGACTGTTTAGGGGTTGCCTGTGCATCCAAGCTGTCATGATATTGATGCTCAACAAATTTCTATAATTGGTTTAGAAATGAATATTTAACACAACATGTTTGTGAATGCTTTTTAAACACATCACATACTTTGTCAGCTCAAGCCATTTTCTTTGATAATTGTGCTAAAATAAAATTATTAGATTTTAAAGATGTCTTCACTGTATCTTTACAAATGGAGTGAATGCTCCTTGAAGTTCGTGAACACCCTCCGTACAAATTTCATGGGATTTTCCTGTGTGATTTCCCTCACATAGTTAACTCAACGGAGGAAGTCCCATTGACTTAATGTGTGAGAAAGTAAAAAGATCGTCGAAGAGCAAGGTGCTTGGGAAGGACAAATGAAACAAAATCTCCCTTTTTTTCTGTACATTGTGTAATTTAGTGTACTACACAGAATGTATAGCACTGAAATATGGTCCCCCCCCCCCCCCCGGAACCAACGGCGAAACCAAACAGGGCATGACGTGGGTTATGTGAATTTTTCAGGGGCACCTTGACAAGCATCGAGGGCACGATGACCGTTTGCTGTCAGTTATATCAAGCCCTGTATATATTTATATGTGTGTTTATATACATATAAATATATATATATATATATATGTGTGTTTTATATACATATATATATATATATATATAATCTATTAACAAATTTTTCATACACATGTTCCAAGGACAGATGCTACAGTAAGTCTCTGACTGATTTTGAAGTATCGTAGCAAATGACACCGAGTTCCATCGGGGCAGACAGCTCACTCTGCTTTTGCCAGAGTAATATCTTTGCCATATGAAAATGCTATAAGAACAAAGTTTTGATATAATGATAAAAAAATAAAAAATTCCAGCAATCTTAATTGTCAAGCAATTGACTTCAGCCATAAGAGGTTCCCTTCAAACAAGGACAGAGTAGTAGCATTTTAAGGTTTTTTCCAACGTTGTTGTTCTCTTCTAGACTGAATCAATACAAAGTCTTGGATGCTTTTCAATGGCAGTGGTTTTGGAACTTCCTGCCTGCCTGCCATACATGTTTGTTCAACCATATATACCAGGACAGTCATTGACAATGATTCATCAGTTTGCAGTGTTAGACAAACCGTCACACTTTCAAGAGCATACTGATTAAAAGTCCCCCTAAATTCTTGAACTTTAGAAAAAGCCTGGACTGTGCTTGTCCTACAGCTAATAGGCTTCGCTGGTCTGTATTGTTGCAGCATTTCAGAAATTTGGTATTCGGCTCTTCCGGAAGGACACCCGCATTTTTTTCACACTTGTTTTTTTTTTTTTCCTTTCTTTTTTCTTCCTCATTGTTGCAGCCGATTTGAATAGACTGACAGTTATTATCACTATTGTAAGAATAGGTCACTGTAAAAGTGGTCCAACCATCTGTACATAGCTCAAGATTGCTGCGATGGTGCATTTATGGAAGTACTTGCAGTTTAGAACATTTGTAGGGGGAGGGGAGCAGGGGATGGGGAAGGAGGGGATGGGGGAGCCTCTGGAAAGCAGCATAAAAAAATCCTTGTCCTTCAAGCTTCGATTCAGTGACTTTCCCCACCTCCCCCACTCCAACATTAAACCCTGCAGGCCATGAACCAGGAAATTTAAGGAGCCAATAATTCAGTTGTTGCAGCTATCCAGTGAGGGGGCAGCATGTAAAATAGTGAAAACATATTCCAGGCCTTACACGGAACAGATTAGTTTTGATAATTTGTGTATTAAAGTTAATATGGGGGAGGGTTGGGGGAAAGGAATTACATGCGTGATTTGACATGTAAAGGAGAGGACTACACCTTAAGCTTAAACTAAATATGCATAATTGGTCACAAAAAAATGGAATCCAAATTTTGAATCAGTGCAACTGTCAAACACTGTATCCTACAAAAACTCCTTCTCAATAGCTGGGAACGTAGTTCTCATATCCCATTGACAACAGCACAACGACTCTCGGTTGTCGTCATAGAAAGAAGAAAATGCTGATAATATTTCTTCCTATCTCTAAGGAGGTCGACATTTTCAGGAACGAGGAGATAAACAATAAGACATTGTTTACTTGCTGAACTGTTTACATTTCTTTCAAGATATTCGTATCTTAAGGGAGTGTTAGCTCAGTGGTTAACGCCAGTGCCTTTCAATCATAAGGTCCTCTGTTTGAGGTTCGACAATTGACAATTCATACTCATGGACGTTAAAAAAAAATGAATCTAAGAGACTGACTTCGGTCAACTTGCGGCTTTGATAAGCCAATGATGGCTTCTTCGCGAGTTCCTGCTTGCAGGAGGATCTAAAATACATACATACATACTTACATATCACAAGGTAGCAAAATTCCTGACTTTTTTCTCTTTTATGTGACCTGTCTTCCCCTATATCCCCTAAACCCCCTCCCCAACCAATCCCCTTCGCATGGGCGACGATATCGCAAGATATGGTTGAATGAAAAGTGTTGTATATAAGCATGTATCAATGTAGAAGGGCAGTGCAGTGGGTTAGAAGATGTGCCAAATGTGCATGTTTCACATTCTGTTAGATAGTTAACTTGTACTTTAATGAGAACCTGAGTTTACTGTGAAACAAGACTGAAATTTTCTAGGTTCCGAAACATGAAGCTATTTAAATTATTTGTTAATGACTCATTAGGACTTAAGTTAACTTACCCATTATCTCTCCATGTTTGCTCTTTCAGATTAGAAATCCAAAGTTCGGTAGACCGATAATAACAGACAGCGGGGACTTAAAAAAAAAAAAAAAAAATGGAGGAAAAAAAAAAAGTGTTGGCAGGTTGAGTCAACTGCGAAGCAGGAGGCTCGTTAGTAAGATCACATCTTTTGGAAACAGTTCACATCTTGACATAGCTGCAGGAGAAAAGAGGTAGAAAGACAACAAAATAAAACAATTGATATAACACATGTCAAATATCAAAACAATGCCATGGCATCTACAAATTTTGCACACAAAAATTGTCTTTGTTTGTTATCTCTGCTCTCTCTCTCTCTCCCCTCTCTCTCTATATATATAGATATATATATATATATAGATATATGTATATATATATATATATATATATATATATATATATATATATATATATATATATATATATACTAAATATGGTTCATATTACTACCAATGATTTACCGCCTTAACCTATTATTATACAGGGGAGGGGGTGATGGGGGGGTGGAGACTTGATTTATGGCAGTTTTCAGGGCTAGCTGCTTGAAAGGGATATACTGTACCCTGTGCCAGACAAAATGTAAAACTTATCTTAAAGAGCAAAATATTCCACACTGTTACTTGAAAACACCGTCTCAGTGATTTGTTTCTAACTCGAGATATGCGAATGCAAGGGAGGTCTGTTACTGCAAGGGTAATCCACACTCTGTAGTGTGAACGTTCGGGTACTTGGGATCGAACCCCACAATTATAATCGCGATGATGAGTGTTTCCATGCTGTTCCACGATAAAGCCTTGATCACTATTGAGAATGCAAGAGAAGCCTGATCCTATGAGAAGTTCTGCTTAGTGCAAGGGCAATCCTCTCCCATAGTGTGATTGCTCAGATAATCAGGATCAAACTCTGTGACATAATCTCAAACTCAAATGGCAAACTCAAATGGCGACGATTTTGGAAAATTCAGATTTTCTTTGAAATGTGCTTGATATATTATACATGAAAAGAGTATCCTTGAGTCAGACCACATGCTGGGATGAAGTCAACTATGTCACGGTCTTAATTTTGATCAATTGAACACCTACAGGCTACAGTAATGTGACGTTAAAACTATTCGATAACTCAAATGGCTACTCTAACAACTGAAGGCATAATTAGACAGGCAGTGGGGGGGGGGGGGGAGGGGGAGGCCAAGAAGAACTATTATACTAGCAATTCCCTTCAATCATAGCAAATATAGAAGGAACAAAGATGGCTAGATGCCACAGGTCTATTAAACTTTCTTTGATTCCTTATTAAAAATTAATTCACAGAGAAACCAACAAATCTGTGCAATACTCCTAAAAAAAAAAATCAATTAGGAAGTGTACAGTTAGTTCCAGTTGTCTACACACACACATGATTCAATGACAAGGTTGTGATGTCCTAGTTCACTGGCTGACGACATGCATGTACACAGGAACATCAGTGTGTAAATTTAGCGGTCGTCCGGTCGTCCGAGACGACCAAATTACCTGCCGGACAACCAAAACTTGTCAAATCGTGAAGTACTGGTTGCCCGGCGGACAACCAAAAACTTTCAAAAAGGCTGGTTAATGTTCCGTGAAACAAACGGAATAAAGACACGAAACAAGCGTGAAACCAAAAACTTAAAATGGCATTTCAAATAAGAAGAAACTCATTCCAAACTCCGCCTTCATCTAATAAATAATATACGTAGGAAGGCCAAGCCCTCACATTGACATGAACGACTCAAACCAAGCTTCATGGTATTTTCTGTTCCGTCCGTTTGTCAACAAAGGCCAATAGGAGTTCATGTTTACCCCCACAGTCAAAGACCCCGCCCATCCACCACATTTTTTTGAGAAACATACACCAAGTACACACTCACAACTAGGTCAACGGAAAACAACAAAACACATTTTGAACGAACATCTTTCATTATTTCTTTACAAAAAACCACAACTTCTGTCTTCTGACAAGAACCAAAATTCTCCTACTCCTACAGATCATTATATTTGTTTGAAAATAAATATATCATAACAATCAACTGCAAGGTACAGGGTTACCAAAACTTCATTACAGATATTTTCATGCTAAAAATAGACAATGATGCTTTACCAAGATTCCCGTGATTGATTGGCTAATAGTCCCAACCGATTGTTTGCAAACATTCTTGCATTTTCAGTGCTCAATGAACAAGAAGTAAGTTGTTTAACAACAATTACTTGCAACGTTTACTTTCCCTTGTGTAGAGATATCAAAGTTTGTGGTAAAGGCTATCATATGTGAGCACTCAAATATCATAACGTTAGGCCTTGTCTCATATTTGTTACGTACATTTTGACAACAATCACTGCTGGTACGAATATGCACTTGAACTGTTTCTGAGACTATCTCGTAATATTTTAATCATTGTTTTGATCAGAAAATGTTATGAGTTTTGTGGGAAGCTTACATATCTGATCCGGAAAGGATATTTTATCTCACAGTATGTTTCTTTTCTCTGCAATAAGAGTTGCTAATGTGAAATGTGCATTCATACCACAGTAGTTTCTGTTGCAAACTTTTTCGCGGCTCAATTGACCACGTGCTTCAGAAAAGTTTATTTTGGAGCAACATTCGTGTATAAACTTACTTCTGTATTTTAAAACATTGAAGTTTGATTTTTTTATCGACATTGCGTAAAAATCTATTCACATAGGCCTACTGTAATTTTCGCACAGATGATTGTTTGCAAAGAACCCAGGATAAATGTTGCATCAGATTTTAAAGATTTGCGAAAGTGTAGTTGAAAATGAAGTTCGAACAGGCCTATGTAAATGCAGTAGTACAGTGTGGAATTTAGCGAGAGATATGCACACTGTAGGTACAGTGATTTTGAAGAGTTTGGCTGTTGGAAGCGCTGCAAGGTCAAAGCATGGAGCTACTACAGAGTTGGCGAGTAGGGAAGTACAAGGGCGGATGGAGGAGGGGGCTGGGGGTATTTTTTTTTAAACGGCAGGGTGGGCGAAAGGAGGAGTCGGCCGGGCCGCCCCTGTCAAACACCGAAGCTAAGACACTGAGCCATCTGCCCTATATTATTGTGTATAACATTCACAAAGTATAGGCAGTGATACTACACTAGTATTAGTACAGTAGGTCACACAATCAACGCAATTGGTGTTCGATCGGGGTGCAAGCTTTTTTTACAGGACGCAAACTTTTTCGGGGGCTCGCGTCCCTGGGACTCAAACTTTTTTTGGCTAATAACATTACTGAAACTGAAAAACTAGACCAGTACTATGACGCACCTACAGCTTACCACGTGGTTATTGTATCGTTACGCCCTGCAGCAAAACATCACATACCTAACTAATGTACACAATCTTTGCTACAGTCAGCATTAGAAAATAAAATCCAGCAATGCCGCTGAAAGAAACACAGAATTTGATCTAGAATCCATGAAATCGCTCAACATTCATGGTTTCTTAGTCCCAAAACAAGTATTTTTTTCTGAAGATAAATTACTATATAGTAGCTTTACAGGACGACCAAAATTTCAGCAGGACAACCAAAAATTGGTGAGCTGGTTGTCCTGGGGACAACCACTTCAAATTTCTTAAATTTATACACTGAACATGCATGTAATTCGTCTGGTCATGGAGTGATAAAATACCCTTACATGAATGGTATCATCAAAGGTATGATTAATATCTACTGACTGACTCCACAGATATTCCAAAACTTACTGGTTGACTTCCGAAAAGAGTGGATGGGAAAAATTCCAATTCTAGGAAACCAAAAGTGGAGGAAATGTGATGGCAAAATCCGCTCGAAAATAACGATCTAGACACTTTGGATGGTAAAATGAGAAGGAAGGACGGGAGCTGGTCGTAGAGGGTGCACAGTGTTAAAAGGTTACCAGGACATTCTAGGCACGGTAGAATGAGGGTGCTAAGGTTGTGGGGAGACAGGTAAGCGAGGAATGCAGTAAATAAACTGTTTCTAGCGATTTATCGACACCATCTTTCTTTTGCTTGAATGAACACACAGCAGCAACTTTCTTCACACTTTCGCACTGCGGATAATGAAAAGGTGCATCAAGTGCACTAGACACCGTTACAGCACTTTATACTCCGATATGCCGTTTCATATTAAAACAAATCTCTCATTCAGAGACCGGACCGGTGAGATACTAACATAGCTAACGGTTATTTAAAAGCTTGGCATTGACATTGATATCTAGAGCAATTTGGGAAATTTGATCAAAAATCAAACAAAATTTAACCGCTAAATAAAGAACTAGATATTCAATAATTCATATCCATAGATGGATAACACAGGCTACCGCCTCTCATAATAACATCTTTACACGGTAATCTCATAGTGTACAGTAATGCAAATTACTCGAAGGATTAGAAATTAACAATGACTCGATTATAAACAAACAAACTCCGGTGTAATCATGTTCATTCTGGGAAGAGTGTTCAAATCATCAAACATGCGTGTACATTTCACTGATCAAATAAAGTAAATATAAAAAGTAAACCATTAAAGCAGTTTACTTGCATTACATTTTGAGTTAAACCTTGCTTATTCAACCCATACCCCAAAGCTCACAGGGTTTTTTTTTGGGGGGGGGGACAAAAAAATTAAGACATTTAAAAGATATAAATCGTAGGAGATGACACGAGACAAACTATTATTACTTCATTTTGGTTTCGAAAAAACAAAAAACAAAGAATGTAGCACCTGGCACCAATTGATGGGTTGAAAATCCTGCTAAACAAAACCCCCTCCCCCAAAAAACATGTGTATGAGGTTTCTAAATGGTTAAGTTGCAAGGAAGAGGGCAGTCCAGTTATTAGAAAGAGGGTCTTAGGGCTATTAGATGGGAGTGCGTATGTATTTGGAGACAGAGAGGAATGAAGTAAAGTCTCACGGGTTTGGGTATTTACGGATGACAAAATTTTATTCCCCGCTCTCCACACATCCCCCAAAACTTACTGGTGCTTCTTGGTACAGCGACGAAAGAAGGTCTCAGGAACTGAATTATCCAAGGATGATTCCAAAAACATGAAAAATGG
Organism: Apostichopus japonicus; assembly: GCF_037975245.1. Classification (NCBI taxonomy): domain Eukaryota; kingdom Metazoa; phylum Echinodermata; class Holothuroidea; order Aspidochirotida; family Stichopodidae; genus Apostichopus; species Apostichopus japonicus. Next base: position 10,040,536 of record NC_092583.1, read on the forward strand.
TCGTAAAATCACAGACGAAAGTTTTGCGAAAAAATCATGTGTAGTCTACTTCCGGGTGGTAGATCCGGAAGGAGGAATTAGTGGGCGTGGCTCTGGGAGCGAGGGCGCAGTGCTAAAACGTTTCCAAATGTGTAGTAATTAGGTAGATAAGAAAATTCAATTGTGGAGACAGGTAAGCATCGTCGCTCGTAAATACTCCGATACCCTAGCCTATAAACTGGTAACATTCTTGCACTGCTCCACCACTGATCCTCTTTACGGTCACTGTCCTCTTCCTCGTGAAACGCACCTTTCAGATCTCCTTAAACTTTATTTTCTAGCTAGGATTTAAAATAATAGGATAATCACCCACCCTAGTCCTTTTCTTGCAGTTGTCTTTTCCTTTACCTTTGCCACCATGTTTAGCTTCAAGGGTAAAGTTGAACATTGCGGAAAGGTTCAGTCATCTCATTTGAAAAGTTTACCTATAATGGCTTTGTTGTTTCCGTTGTCTGTACGTCCCATAAAAAGTACTTTCAGCCTACACACTATGTGGATCAATCCTCTTTCGCAAATTTAAAGGAACGCCAAAAACAAATGTCCACGGCAATGTTTGCACATGTCAGATTTTATTTGGTTGTGACAGATTGAGTATTTAAATGTTGGAAGTGTTTATAACAAAAATACGTACGGAGGACAAAATCTCTAACATATAAATACTGTTGCCAAAAGACGCGGTAGCTCATTAGCGTATTAGTACATGTGGTGATACAAGCAAGTATGGCACTAAATAGTTTTGACCCATGGGGAGTTTTTGTTTTCAGTATAAAATCCTTTTGTAGGTTCAAATGGTAAAAATTGGCAAACAAACTGTAAACTGCTGCTTTAAGGTCGCAAGGAGTTAAAATTCATGAATATGCATGAATTGTACCGATTGCATAAAATTAACACAGGACGGTAACTGCAAGGTACGGTATTTCAGTGTATAACAAAGATTGCCTTTGTCATCATTAGTTAGCTTATTATAATTTTTTGCATCATCAAACTTAAACCAAAAAACAAGCAGCGAAACTTAAACAAACTATGTAATTATGTAGTCAATTTGCTACATGTATTTATGCTTTACTTCTAATTTGGGAATACAGGGTCTTAATGTGAAAGCAAACTTGTATAAACATGTATAAAAAGAAAGAAGAATATAGGGGAAGAGCAAAAAATGGAAACTAATATTGATAAATTCATGTATTCAAAAAGACACTCTGCAGAGTTGCTGATGTTTCTAAGAGGAAATGAGCAAGATAACTGTAATTATTGCATTCCACGCAGAGAAAAAGGAAGCTAACTTCCGCACGGTACTGTATGAGAATTTCATAAATATGTACCGGAATTTACATAATTCATGAATCCACAAGTAAATTTATGTAGTTTATATGCTCATGTATAGTAGTTTACATGTTGCTTCTTCTTTTCTATCGTTCAAAAAGAATATAACTGTCCATTGAAGAAACACTGATCGACTGATAAAAAACAAAATTCCATTCAACCCACTTGTTGCCAAGACAAACTCTTGTGGCAAGTTTTATTGAAATTTTTGAGGCAATCTTGAAGTTTATTGTTACTGTGATTTTTGTACGACCAATGAACTTTTATATTACAAAATCATATTTGCACACCCGAACCCGGCGGTAATTCATTGCGTCGTTTTGTAATAAAATCGCATCGAGCCTTTCCATATGCAGTTTCTTTATTCCGCAGTACTTGATTTGGTCATTATAAGACCATTTACCCATCTCTCAGGCCGAGATCAAACCCCAAGAGCTCAACAGTTGCACTTCAACTGGCGGATAGAATAAACCCTTTAAGTGTTTTTTCAGTTGGGGAACCTTATTTGCAGTCGAGTTTAAACGCCAAGACAAGTGCAATGACTACGAGTTAAAAAAGAGCGCCGGGAGTGTTTGTCTCTTAAGACTACACTCTCTTTACATTTCGGACTTGCGGTCATTTATTTGATATTCAAAATCAAAAAAGAGAGACTGGAAAAAAAAAAAAAAAAAAGCTTCTATATGTGTCCTTATTACAGTGATAGATACCAGAGTGCAGTTAAACAAATATATTGTTTACTCCTTTACCTAGACAATCCCTTTACCCAACACTGCATGTTATGAGGCAGGCTTTCTACAGGAAGTTGGAGGCTACAAAGTTAAGTTTTGGCAATGTTTATCTTCAAACAGCTAGCTCACACAGTTACTTCTCACAGTAGTCCTGGTGTAGAGTGAGTGTAAGCAAATCATACCCCCCAAAAAAAGGGAAAAAAAGAGATGGATTTTCAAGCTAATTTGATCTTTCTCTGCTAATTTATAATCTAAATTTAGTTCTTCCCAATAGAGGTTCATTAATTTTGAATAATTTAATTTATCATATTATTCTGTGCAATGCACTATCCTGCATGCATTTTCATGCAATTTACTCCTTAATTACCAGGTCAATACCCTCAAAATTCACAAAATATACTGATTTTTGTAGATTTACAAGTGCCAATTCAAGTTTATCTACCTCCAATCAACACACAGTATGCACTCTCCCATCTACCGAAGCTATGTTAACATTGTAGCACTGCAGCCCCTCCCCTTAAACCAATTCTGGGAAACATCTCCCTCCCCCCACTTCCCCCTCTTTTTCCTCCTTCCAGATGTACAATACCATTCATAAGTTTACTTCGTGTATTTCCATGGGTGGTGTCCCAGACGTAACATATGGGATGGGGGGGGGCACAGTGCTAAACGGTTTCAAGTCGTGCAGTTAAGTTAAATCTATGGGAAAGTGCATATATACAGTATATCTAGACTGGAGACAGGTATTACAGAGAAGAGTTAAGTACATTTTATTGCTTTGAGTATAAATTACAAAAACAGACCATCCTTACCTGTCTCTTCTCAAATCATGCACTTTCCCATCTACCTAAAATTGTAGATCTCCCCAAGCTGACCCACCTCTTGGGTCATATCACCATACTGTACTTGTTCCTCCTTCTGAAGCTACCATTCTCTACATGGTAGTGTTAGTGCAATTGTGGTGAGGAGACAGATAAGTGTGTAGTTGCAGTACATGTAAATCATTTACTTAATCCTATCTCAGTATTTTTGTTACATACAGTATGTGGGAATAGAAATTTACATTAATAATGTAGTAGTAGTAGTAGTACCAGCAACATTATCCTACCTTACTGCATGACTGTTGACAAAGGTTAGGGGACCAACAGTTTTGGTAACTATGACAACGGAATGAGATACGCTTGGTTTTGTCCAAAGTCAAGAGATACATCTGGTAAGTTATATACATACATGTAAGAAGATCTGTGCATGACCGATCCTGCAATACACACATGGCCATATAAACAGTCAAATATATAAAACATTTAACCAGAAAGCCAATAGGCTTATTGTCATTCCTTGCAAATTGAGATTATAATCCCAAGCTTTCGTCATTGTTAATTAAATTGATCAGCAAGGTTCTATAAAAAGTACATGAGCGCGACGATCACAGAATGCATCATGGCTTTGGTTGGGGTCTAGTTTTAACCAAAGTGCCTAAAGAATGACTAACCTGTAAAAATATTAACAACAAAAAGTCCAAATTGGTTTTGTAAAGTTTCTGAATTTCAAATCTTTCTGGAAAGTAAAACTGGAATATTTGACGACAAGGCAAAACATGGGAACACCACAAAAGGGACAAAAGATGACAACTTTGCACACTATCACTCTTCACGAAAGGCATCTTTATTTTTAACAGAAACACGCAAGTTTAGCACGTCTCCACATTCTGCCCAACAATATGAAGTCAATGTCTCGTTTACAACCTGTCACTTGAAATAGTTTAAAATAGAAACTTTGGATGTCTTTTACTCAGAAAGTGGCACCAAACTGCACAAAAACCAGCGTCACGGTTTGCACCTTTTTGATAAAAGACAAAATGTGACCTCACAAGTGTAAAAAAAAAAAAAATTGGCAAAACTAAACAAGAAATTTGACAGAAAACGTGGGAGCTGATCTCTTCCATGTATAGCAGCTGTACCTGTTCACACAGTCAAATATCGTCCACTGTGTACGTACAGCCCCAGGTAACTGCTTCAAGCTGACGTGCTCACAACAGGTCACATGACGATGGTGTTGGTAACGACAATACTAACTAGACAATTCTTTATATGCTTTCACATGGAACAAAAAAAATTAAATCATGAAGCACATCGAACCGATCACGACTGGAGAGAAGGTTACTGTACTTATCATAATAATAATTTGTTAAGTGGAATTACATTATAAAATGCAATTAAAAGCAACTGATTCTTGTTGAATTGAATTTGTACAATGATCTGTGAGTTAATTAGTTAGTGTTAATGAGCATATAACCATGTTACCACAATAATATAGCACAGTACAGTAAAGTACAGTACAGTATAGAATAGTACAGTATAGTACAGTACAGTCAATACTGTACAGTAAAGTACACATTAGTACAGTCAGTACTGTACAGTTAAGTCAGTACTGTACAGTAAAGAACAGTATGGTACAGTTAAGTACAGAATAGTACAGTCAGTACAGTACAGTTTTGTAAAGTACAGTACAGTCAGTACTGTACAGTAAAGTACAGAATAGTACAGTACTGTACAGTAAAGTACAGAATAGTACAGTACTGTACAGTAAAGTACAGAATAGTACAGTACTGTACAGTAAAGTACAGAATAGTACAGTCAGTAAAGTACAGAATAGTACAGTCAGTACAGTACAGTAAAGTCAGTACTGTACAGTAAAGTACATTACAGTCAGTACAGTAAAGTCAGTACAGTACAGTATAGTAAAGTGTACAGTACAGTACAGTCAGTACAGAACAGTACAATCAGTACAGTAAAGTCAGTACCGTACAGTAAAGTACAGAATAGTACAGTACTGTACAGTAAAGTAAAGTACAGAACAGTACAGTACAGTAAAGTCAGTACTGTACAGTAAAGTACAGAATAGTACAGTACAGTACAGTACAGTAAAGTACAGTCAGTACAGAACAGTACAATCAGTACAGTAAAGTCAGTACTGTACAGTAAAGTACAGTACAGAATAGTACAGTACAGTACAATCAGTACAGAACAGTACAATCAGTACAGTAAAGTCAGTACTGTACAGTAAAGTACAGTGCAGAATAGTACAGTACAGTCAGTACAGAACAGTACAATCAGTACAGTAAAGTCAGTACTGTACAGTAAAGTACAGTACAGAATAGTACAGTACAGTACAATCAGTACAGAACAGTACAATCAGTACAGTAAAGTCAGTACTGTACAGTAAAGTACAGTGCAGAATAGTACAGTACAGTACAGTCAGTACAGAACAGTACAATCAGTACAGTAAAGTCAGTACTGTACAGTAAAGTACAGTACAGAATAGTACAGTACAGTACAGTCAGTACAGAACAGTACAATCAGTACAGTAAAGTCAATACTGTACAGTAAAGTACAGAATAGTACAGTACAGTCAGTCAGTACAGTACAGTACAGTACAAGACAAACAATCTGGAGATGAACCTCCAATACATATGGACAGTTTATTACCTTGGCAATATTTCGTACAAATATGAATGATTCATCTCGTTTCCAATGCGTTAGAATCACACCAGTGCAGATACTTAATGTCGAAAAACCAAACACAATTTGGATGGATGTTGATGGAAGCTAGATTTAGACAGCCAAAAGTGGCCGGGTAAGCAATATTTAACAACTCCTTGGTGAGGTAACAAGAGTGGAAGGGAACATTCTCATCACAGCCTCTCGCGATGGCCATACATGAAGGTGGACATAATATTACTTACCACACCTATGTAGGTCTTGGGACTTTTTCCCTTACCTCTCTAAACCAATCCCTTCCAGGGTTACAATGCATTTGGAAATCCTGGTAATTATGGAGGGCCAAAGAGCACCATATAGAGGTCACAAGATGTAAATGCTCCAACTGTTTGCAATATTGTAGAGAAGATTGATGGCAAAATGAGATAGTTGCATGGAACTAGATAAGATATATGTCTCTTCTGTACAAGAAGCCACAGACTATACAAATTTGTGGTTCACCACATGAGGTAATTACTAATTTACAAGTCTTTGAAAGAACTTCCAAACTCTACACCACAAGCCACAGACACCAAAGGGAAGATTCTGGTTCTGTGTAGATCGCGGACAAGGATCTCCACATTTTAATTTCTAAAAAAGTAGATTCTGGTAGTAAATTAGTTAAATAATTCTTGATTGGAAAAATTCAAATATCCTGATCAAATGCCTACTTTTGCTGAGACCGTCCAGTTTTGGCTATTTCTTTATAAATTTTTATATCTACAGAGGTAGGATAAAAAGTGGAAACATACAGCACATAAATGTCAGTATATTTGAAAGAAAATCCCAGAAAGCAATTTGCAGGATTCAAGATACCCATACTAAAATGTCATGGAATTTGTACTCTGCTCATTAAATGAGAGTTGTCAAGTAAACTTCTATCAATTGCTACAGTATGTCCTGTATTACACATTCTATCATGTTTTGTTTTTCCTCTGCAATACCAAAATATATGAAATTCCATTTTATCCCAATATTGCATCAAACATAATATGAGAAAGTTTGGCTCATAAGGAACATACATCAAATGAAAAGTTGAAATTGTTTCACAAAGTACACAAGTTATATTTCCTAATATATTTGAACAATTATGTAACAGGAAGAGTACATCTTAATTATCAACCATAAACAAGAACTGAATCACACTTAGATCATTAAGGGGAGGTCATATAAAGAGTCAGTGAGGGATGAACACATGTTTTCTACTGCATGAGGGACTTGATTGTTTAATCAATCATTTTTAAAATTTCAATTGAGATACAACCTTTTCATGGACTCTACCCTGCAGATGGGAAATTTAATAGGTTTAAATTTGCATTTGATAGTTTCATCAATATGTTGTGAATTTAATGTAGGTAAAAACAAACGTTACTATAATCTGTAGCCACATTACAGAACTTTTCATTTTTTGTCAAAAACTCAAAAAGCCATGTCCGTGAAGTATCTGTACGACATGTAGCTATTTGTGAAACATTTTGCCACCAAGAATAAAGAAGCGATAACTGTTAGTATAGTTAGAATACTAGGGTACGACCTCACTCCTCACTATCTAAAATATGGAACATCATTAGCAATTTAGACTGTGAATTAGATCATTTTTCTAAATTGTCCAGTTTGACACATCTGGAATCGCTAACCCAGAGAAGAAATGATGATAAAACATATATGTTGAACCTCCTTATCTCAGATACCTATTTTCTGGTCGAACGTACCCGAGCACAAAACTCATACCTGTAGTAAACTAACACATGAATCAAATGTGCGCTGTAGGCATGATACTGCACATAACAATGTGCAAGGTTAGTATTACTGACAAGTTTTCATGTCTTAATACTACAGGAAGCAAAGAGAGATACTTCCTTTACTTGTAAAAAGGGATATTAAAGGTTTTCTATTGGCTTACAAGTCAGGTAACATGATATAGTAACCATGTTTTGAAATCAGTGAGTAGATATCATATTATCCCATATATTATAACTTGCATGATGTAATGGAAGCTTGTTTCTACAGTATAAAGCACCACTGGACACTGTGCATCCAGGGACATTCTCTCAAAGCTGTTCACACTATACACACAAACATCATAGGCAGTAAAATCACTATAAAGGGCAGTCAAGTTGAAGCGCTGTGTGTAAGGCGAGTGGAAATAGTTGTTGCCATGGCGATGGGGCATTTTTCAGCTGCAGGGCAGCTGTAACAATTGAACTAGGAAGCAAATTAATAGTGAGAGAAGCTCATTAAAAAACAAACATAATGAATCAGATTCTGGGTATTGTACTCATTTTAAAATATCTTTTGGATTGAAGTTGGCCATTTTTTTTCTTTTTTCTACACTATCCGACACTAAAATTCTATCGCGATATAGTTTGGTAAATAGACCAATCATGTCTCATTTCAGAAAATGATGGTCAAACGCATTTTGATGAAGAAATCAAGGAAATTGTCATCACGAAATCAATCACAATCTTTACCAGGGATGCACAGGTTTGAAATTTTTGATCCTGCTGTAACCGGATTTGACCGGATCCTTCACAAGGTCCGGCCAGCCCTGACATTTCCAAGAGACAATGAAATCAGAGAATACATAACTGGAAACAAATCTTTTCTTCTTTCATCACAATTTGCAAAAATATGCTCAGAATGTAATAAAAGAAGGTCAATTTATAATTTTATATCAATATTCATTGTTTACAATTCCTTTTTAACAAGTACATACTTGTCGGAAAAAGATACTCAATTGCCACCAATTGATGTTACTACCAACATCTACGTAAGAGATCATTCTATCCAGTATCAAAATATAATCCGGCCAGATTTTTTTGGTAGATACCAGGGGACCGGATATTCGGATAACCTTTCATGAACCGGCCGGATAGTCTGGTGGGACCGGATATCCGGTGAATCCCTAAATTCTTTTATGATTAATACTCGGTAACTTTGGTAAACATTTGGACCAAACACAATTCCAAAACTTATCGGGTTAGGATATTTACGAGTGATGAGCTAACCTGTCTCCTCAAAACATCAACACTCTCGTCCTGCTGTGTCTAGAGCAGGGGTGGGCAACCTTTTTGAATGAATGGGCCAGATATAAGGAGTGAAAAATTGACTGGGCAGCACCTAACCAAAAACCTGCTGTTGATTTCAAACCTTTGATTCCGAGGACTTCCAAGCAATAGGTGTGTGTACTAATCTGTATTCACAAAGACATTATGTCAATACAGTTAATAACTAATGGGGATAATAGGCCTACCTGACAGCATCATTAGTGCCGATAAATTCTAAGCAGCTAGCTCGTTTTTTGTGATGATGTTAAATAGATTGATTTTTTTCTTTTTCTTGAGGCACCTCACAGGCTGCAAAAAAAATCACTGGCGGGCCCCATGTGGCCCGTAGGTTGCCCACCCCAGGTCTAGAGTAAACTGGTAACCTTTTCACACTGTGCGCCATCTTATGACTGAACTCCTCTGGTCATTGGTATCACTTCTCATTCTACCAAGTTGTGCTGCAATTTCCTTTCGATTCAATTCATTTGGTGAGGAGTTTGTAAATGGTACCGATAATGATATTAGTTCATGTACATCAAAGAACATCCATGGGGTACGGCCTGGTACCCAGGCCTGCCAGACTGTAGAAAATACACACTAACAGGTCTACAGAACTTAAAAATGCTAATTTTGTCGGGTGTTAGTACTGTACTATGCATGTGCCTTGAAGCATGACACTATTACAAACAAATGAATTAGTGCTCTGAATCTTACCATACACATACAGAACTGTAAGCACAGTGTGTAACATTGGGCTTTAATAGATATAGGTGGATAGTATACATGCCTGTAGTATAGTTTATTTTAATATTCAAGGGATACTGCACTTGAACCTGGGGAAGAGGAGGAGGGGGGTGGGAGGATGGGGAGACCAACTAAAATTAGCAAGCGGTTACCCAAGAGCAAATTTTTGGACCATTCCCGGGGGAATATCTGGGGATAATTGACTTAGTGCTTTATCTGAAACCTCTTGTCTAAAGTTTAAATTGAGGTAATTAAATCTGCATGATAACTACTACAAATATCCAATTGATTCTTTATGAGCTTTACTGTGAGAAGTAATAATGAAGCACAGACGTTTGCTACTCGCAGCTATTCATTATTGTAACTGAGGAACATTTGGTGAAAAATTCTTGGAAACGTCTTGGAAGACTTCATCAGGGTAAAAATTAATTTATAATGAGAGGCTGTGACTGTACACATGCATAACAGTACAAATCAAACCCATGATATTTCCAAAAAACTGGGACAACAAATTTTGTGTTCTTTGTATAAGCAACAACTTTTACACTTGAAAGGGATGATCGCTGTGCTAAGATATGTTGTTTATCTTGTGGCAAAGTTTCATTACCCATATAAATTCAAGTGTACAAACATATAGACATTTGTGTCAATAATGACCTTTTACTCAACATGTATTTTAGCTTCTCATAAAACACCATAGTAACAGCACATGTGTATAAACAGCACTATGACAACAAGATCAAAGATCTTTCAATCCGTGGGAAAAATTATCAAACTTACAGCACCCCTGAGTTTTCAATAAGTATCTTTTTATGCAACTTTTGATCTATTTTCTTCTTGCTGCATTTTCCCTGAGACCCAACTTGGTACCATGTTTGGTTTTGCCACTATCCACCTCACTGCCCCCCTCCCATACCCCCCCTCCACTGACACTCTTTTGAGGATTGAAGAGTTGGGAAAGGGCAAGATACGAGCGGCAACAAGTAATTGATACTTAAGTGACACTATTTACATTATAACAGCTCAGTATGTTGCAATACATAGATAGTTAAAGGTGAAAAATTTGATATTTAACAATGTGAACTTGTCAATCTCTTCACTTTAGAATCCCAACCAAACTAAAGTCTTTCCTTCAAAGTTAAAACTTAAGAAATTATTAAAGATCCTTAAACAGTATTTCCCCAATTTGCTAGAAAGTCATAATAATGGTCACTCATGATCAAATTTCAAGCAGCATGTTACCACCGGCATCCAAAAATCAATTCTCATTACGTTATGTCTGTAATATGATAAAACTTACTGGTTTATATATTTACGAGTGACCCGCTTACCTGTCTCGTCACAACCTTAGCACATCATTCTACCGTGTCTAGTATGCCCTGGTAATCTTTTAACACTATGCACCCTCAGCGACCGGCTCCCCCGGTCGTTGCCCTTCCTTCTCATTCTACCATCCAAAGTGCAGGGTGCACAGTGTTAAAAGATTACCAGGGCATACTAGACACGGTAGAATGAGGTACTAAGGTTGTGAGGAGACAGGTAAGCGAGGAACGAAGTAAATATTAAAATTTAAACATTTAATACTAACATAAAACCCCTCAATGCCAGGAAATTACAGCACACATTTTACTGGTTAGAACCATGATCAGGTATGATTGAAATTTTTTTTTTTACAAATATTCGGATGTACTGTACAGTAGATAGATGTACTGCACTGCATTGAATACTGACAACCCCTAACAACATTGCCTAATTTGTCTATTTTGAGCATACAGCACAACCTTTAACTATTTATAACCATACAGAGCCCTAGAGGAGCTATAGATACAACATACTGTATATATATATATCTATATGCATAACAGTTGATCAGAATGTTACTTGGTCAAAGGTTTTATCCTGATGGGATGATCTTCACAGTACCTTACAGACTCAGGATGTTGTAATGCTTAGTTTCCCCCTGGTAAGTACAGAACGGTTTCCTGAAGGAAGCACATAATGCAATCTCCATCACAGTGTATGATTTATTCCTCAAGTTGTACAAATAATGCCAGCAGCTCTTGCTATTAATGACTATCAGTTTTGATAAGGATGGAACCAGTTACATATTACCACTACTGTATATATAGTATTTTGCAAAACAAACTTTCATTCATGTGTGATGTGTGTGTGTACAGTATGTATGTATGTATGTATGTACGTTTTTATATACAGTCCTTAAGTTTCAAGGGACTTGGATCAAACAATGCTTAATATCTGATTCTGACAATACTTGAAAACAATATATTTAATGTGAAATTGATTCCAGCAAAAGGGTGATTTATATAATAATCCCAGCTGCAAATTTAGGATTTTAGTTTTTAAATTTTCAATACTCTTTAAAAACAAAAGGTGTGCAAATTTAAAGAGACATCAGGACAAATTTGACTGAATTTGTTCTGAAATTCATTCACAGTGCTGCTTCCCAAGTTGTATCAAATCATTCAAATTAAAATTTGGTACCATTGGCTGCACCATCCATTCATTCCAATGAATAATTTAGAGTTCATATTTTGTGTAGCAGTTGTCAGGTCTATGAATGTGATTTTTCATGATGGAGTGCGAACATTAGGATTGCTTTAATGTATAAAAACTACTATCTTTGCACTTGTGCAGTAATGTGACCATTTTGCATAGCATGGAACTAACTATGCTATATACCAGATAAATTATTCTCTTCATTCCAGTCATTTTATTTAGAACATATGATTTGTTAAAATCCTGAATCATAGATTAGAATCATGTTATTGCTATTTTTTAACTTTTAAGCCAAAATTCTAAAATTTCTAAACCAGTTCTTTGCGTCCTCTGCTTGCTAAGTTTATACCCTATCAATCAAGATTGTATTGAAAACAAAGTAACTGAAGGAGCAAACCCCGGACAGATTTCATCAGGAAATGTTTTCTCAGTAGAGCATTAATATTTATATATTTATATTTACACCCTGGGAATATATATATATACTGTACATTAATGTGTTTGTCATATTACTTTCCTTTTCACAAGCAAGAAGCACTATAGGGAAACCCCTCCTAGCAGTTACTTGCCCTTAATTACATTACCAGATGCAGCACAAGAGTAAGTTGCAAGTTAACCCTGGCTGAAATACATACTGCATGTACATAAGCCGACCTTTGACCTACATCTCAAACAGCAAGGGTTCTACTACAGTACATATGGGAAAGTCAAATCAGCATCAGTTTCACAGCATAAGTGACTCCAAATGACCTTTGACCTACACCCAAAAATAATAGGGTTCTTGTACTCATTATAAGAAAGACATGGAGAAGCCACATGCCAAATATGGGAACTGCAGAAGTTCCTATCTGGAGATATCATGTTTATGAGGATTTCAAATATTGACCACTGCAGCCATTTTAAATTAACTCTGAACTTTCACCAAGATTATGTAAAAACTTTGCACTACATAAGGCTTTCCTACCATGCATATGTCAGTTCCTTTGATGTTCAGCTTCTGGAGATTTTCACATTTTGCCCTTGTGTGACCCCACATGACCATTGACCTCCACACCAAATAATAGAGTTCTTGTACTAATTATGGGGCAGTTACAATCCATATGCCACATATGAAAACTGCAGAGGTTACCCAGTTTGAGATATCGTGTTTACAAGCTAGGGCGTCACATACACACACACATACACGCACACAAACTTGACTGCATAGGTTACTTGCCTTCCTATGGCAAGTAACGAAAAACACTGATATTTGTAATTTTGGCTGAATTTTTCATGAAGTTTCATAAAATTTGTCATATATAAGCCTAACTAAAGAATTACATTGAAATAAAGCATGTAGTAGTCAATTGTATCAAACTTTGTCAAACTCACCAGAAAATGAATCACACCTTTGGTTGTCTCTGCCATATCCTGTTCCATAACGACATGTACAGTAAACATTATTTACCGACCTATATCAGGGTTAGAAAATCTTGCTGAATTTCCCACAGGCATGTTTGCTTAATAATGCAGATTTCTCGCTGCTATTGTTCGCAAAATGGACAGGTTAACTGAGTAACTCTGATGTACACAAGTGTACTTAACAATGAAAAGAAAACGTCTATTACACAAGTTCCTAATCTGCTAAATGTGGCAAACGTCTTTCATTTTTCCCTTGTTGGTTAATACCTCTAGGCTATTTTCTATTTTTTAATTTTAATATTTTTTAGTTTTAGTTTTATTTTATTTATTATTTTGCATGGCCCAACTCCCATTCCCCCCCCCCCCCCCAAAAGGACGGTGAATTCCTAAAAACCTGGTTCTGATGGTTCCCAAGGATTTCTAACCCTGCATTTTTATATGTAGACCAAACACTAGGGATCGTAAACAGGTGTAGAGGAATCTCTACTTTTCCGTCTGCCAATCATAGAGTAGATATATATCTACAGGATTCTGCCATACTTGAATGCAGACTAATAACACTGCTGAAGAATACTGAGAATTCAGCACAAAAAAAAAAGTGGAGAAAAACAAAAACTGAAAGCTGCAGCCAAAAGAAAGAGAGAAAAAACGTGTCACAATCCGAGCTGTGTCCGTGAGTACGGTGTGGAGATTGTCATGTGCAGCACGGGTAGAGGCCATAGTTTGGATTCCCACAGTAGAGCTAGTACTGTATATAACTAAAACACACTTCAAACGCTGCATCATTCAACTGCAGCCAAAAGTAGTTGAAGGATGGATCAAAGAGAAAAGAAAACGGAAGGCCTTGTTCACGTTTGAGAACGCAAGGCGGATGAGGATCTCATTTCTGCCTTGTGGATTTGATAAAGTGGAGCATGAGAGAACTGGTGGTAGTTGAAAGATCAATGAAAGAGTGCATTAAAAAAAGCGAGCACAAAACGGTCACAATGGCTGTGTACAGTGCGCCCGACAAGTTACTGGAGAATCTTCCCTTTCATTCCACTCCAATCTTGATCAACCTTGCTATGTGTAGGTCAGATTACTTCATGAAAGGGAGATACTTGTACCCCCCACCCCCACCCCCATTGTAGTATCTTATAATGATGAGTGATGCGAAGTTCAAAGGACGAAGTTGATCGCCCTTGCTGTTTCGGATCCTTGTTTTAACCCTTTCTCAAAATTGTGAGCAAGGCTAAAGACTCGCAAGTTTACACATTTTGAAAGCAGAGACTAGGTAAAACTGTGGCCACCTTACTGTGGCACCTTTGTTGCCATGGTAACCAAAGTTTGCCAACCTGAAAGATGATCCCTGCTGATATGTAGTCTGTAAGGTTTTATCATTCTCTGAAGTGCATAAGAATGGAATGGAAGTAAACATCTAAAGTAGTAAAAAAAAATAAAAAATATGTCAAACAGGTTGCTAAGGTTAACAAGTCTCAAAGTTCTGACAAACATACCATAAATTTCTCACATTACTGTGGTTATTGCCTTATCGGCATTATTATAATATATATTAATCATGTGAATCTGGGTTTAATAGCTGCAGAACACAGCTTCCAATTGTATGGGGAAACCAGAGGAGAGGAAAAAATATGAAAAGACCATTATGAAGCTGTCTCAGACAACAGTACTGAAAAGGATATACGGTTCTGTACACAAAACCTGCCTGTATACATGTATCATCTATGTAGCAAAATCAATAGCATTTCACAACAGTATGTGATATAGACTTACTGGCAAAATTATTATCAGCAATGCTTTGCCACAAATTAACAATATTACAGTGTGTTGTGGAAAAGACACAGCCGACACTACAAGCAGAAGTTACGACATTAGCTAGGTGCTGTAGAAGCGTAAAAATAGAGAATATTTATGATTCCCGTTGAAGTTTTAATGACTCCAATATTGGCCTGCACAATTGCATCGCCTTTTAAGGCTTTAATAGGAAATTGAACAGCCTATGCTATACTGTAAGATTTCCAAGTGAAGCTGAACATCATTTAATTTTTACGTTACTCCTTGAAATGGAAGAAATAGTCTTTAAAAGATAAAAGTATTCCCCAATATTAAATTTGTTAATTGCGAAACGGACAATTATATATATATATATGTATATATATATATATATATATATATATATATATATATATATATATATATATGTATATATTAGTGTTTACACGGGTCCAAAAAACGGGAACCGGGTACCCGAGGGCCGTTACCCGTCGGGTATCCGGGTACCCGGAAAAATTTGTTTACCATCGTGTATCACGATTTTCAAGAAATTACATATTGGATGCTGTAATAAATGCATTATATTCTCTACTGACAATGTTTTCATGTTCAAATACGTAGGTGTAAGATATAAGGTATAAAACCTCCCTCAATAATTTTTATTTGCTTCTGTTTCTTTCATTAACTTGTTAATAAATTAATTATTTAATTGTAATTAGCATTACTACTAACATCGCACTGCCGCCGCTGCTTATGCTAGCTCGTGCACGTCTATTGGATCAAACCATATAAATGTACAATTAAGCTCTTAAACAGTTTTATTATGCAGGCCCAGGATTCGCATTAGCCGCGAGATTGCGCGACTCGCGCAATTTGATCGCATTTGGAATAAACGATTAGTAAAAAGCCACTTGCGAATACTATTTTTTAGTTATCCCGTCTATAGTCCATAAACATCGCGTAAAATTCCTTGTCAGCCTTTCCTTCTTTGAAATAAACGAATGAATAAATAATTTCTTCCACATGGTAGCCTAACACCACACTAAGTCAATGAGATATCTAGCTAAGCCTAACCATCTGTTTATCTGCTGAAGTTGTGACGTAGTTATAAGACATCCATGGAATACTTTCGTTATTGCTGTTACGTTCGACCACATGGTTGCCTAACACCACACTAAGTCAATAGGGTAGTCTAGCCTAGCCATCTGTTTATTTTGCTGAAATTGTGACGCAGTTATTAGATATCTATGGAAAGCTTTCGTTATTGCTGTTATCTTCGAACACATGGTAGCCTAACAACACACTAAGTCAATGGGAAATCAGCCTAACCATCGGTTTGCAATTTTTTTTTTTAAACAATCACACTTTGCGTATGATTCGGGTAATAAATTAGGAACCGGGTAGTATATCGAGTCGAGCGGGCCCCTTCGTTATTGCTGTTATCTTCTACCACATTGTGGCCTAACACCACACTAAGTCAATGGGAAATCTGCCTAACCGTCGGTTTGCCAATTTTTTTTTTTTCACACTTTGCTTAGGATTCGGGTAATAAATTAGGAACCGGGTAGTAACACGTCGGGCGGGTACCCGGGTACCCGGATAACCCGTGCAAACACTAGTATATATATATATATATATATATATATATGTATATATATATATATACATATCCTATATCAATCCTAGCCTAAGAAGTTTTTCATGGGCACTTGATTTCTTTTCTTGCAATTTTTTTCTGATTTTCTAGAAAGTTTTTGCAAATCAGGGCTTTAATATAATAGTGTCACAAAGAACAGATTTACGTAGTTAATACACTCTCTCTCTCTCACTTTCTTTTTTCCTTACAAACAGCGAAGCACCCAGGCATTTCTACGTACACCCACATATTTACACTACAGATGAATAGCCCGATGACGTCAACCTGTGCCTGCAACAATAGGGGGGCAAGTCACTGTAACTGCATGAACACTTTCTAAAGTTCTATAGGGTTTTGATTTGGAACTTTATCAGCAAATAATTTTATCACTTTTAATACTAACCATGATTATACTGCACAAAGCACAGCAGTTTTTTACACGTTAAAGCTGCCCCTCCTTAGAGCTGAATTTTGTCTTGCATTATAATTCAAGATTTGGATCCATGACTTAATTATTCACCACCCCAGCTTCCTTCTAACTAACATCTATACACTGACATATAACAGATCTTTGTGGTTTATAAAGTCTACAAACATAACGTTGGCTACTACTCCTTATTGGTCACAGACAATTGACAAACCATTTTATAGTTTTAATACAAAATCTTTTCTTTTTCCTTTGCAATGACTTGAGGCTTATACAGCCTGTATAGGCTGTATTCATTGTTCATTGTGTAAGTTTGTTGGGTTAGGCTTCTTTATTTTCGTTTTTCCTTTCTCAGAATTCAAGGCTAACATCACTTTCCATTAATCATTGATTTTGATAGTCTGATACATAGGTAACAACAGATTCAACACCAACTACTATAAACAGCTTAAAGCAATAGATGCCTGCAGAGCTACAGTATGTATCCAAGTCTTAAATTTTCCTTCACATGTGTAAATCACGCACTGCTGTACTTTTTTGAACACATAAAAAGCTAAATGAGCAGCACATTGTGGAGTGTTAGCTCAGTGGTTAACGCCGGTGCCTTTCAATCATAAGGTCCCCGGTTCGAGTCACTCCCAGATTAATGTATGTCGTCCAGTTACAGAGTTGTTGACAATTAACAATTCATAATCATGGACGTTAAATATAAATATGAATGTAAGAGACTGACTTCGGTCATCTTGCGGCTTTGATAAGCCAATGAGGCTTCTTCGCGAGTTCCTGCTTGCAGGAGGATCTAATATACATACATACATAATTTATCCACTATGTATAGCAAGATACGATCTGTAAAATTCGCAAATTGCTACAAAACTGCATGTATACATCTATTATATAGCAGCATCGTACACACTGAACTATAATATTTTCACTCTAAATGCGAACCAAGTTACATACAGTAAACCCTCCATCTACAGTACCAGTGTTGTAACACAAAATGTGTTCGGTGTCATGAAGGAATATATTAGTGTATGTGTTGGTACAGCTAAAGAGGTTATAAAGTTGAGTGCAGTTCTTATAAATGACTCGGTTCTTCATGTATGTTAACCAGGGTCTGAAAAAAATCACAGCAGAAATAAAGCACCTGTGACATTTATTTGCTATCTTCCAGCTTGGCTAACCACAGGTCTAATTATATCTCCACACTTTTTGTACAGTACCTCAGCTATATGGAGGTTTATTAATTCGTAGTGGGAGACCTACAGGTCAAGATACCGGTACCAGCGTCCATACATTACACAGTAAATACAGGCAGGGCCAGCTGCTGTTGCACAGAGTTTGGTGACAAATATTTACCTGGTGCTCTTCCAGCTCGGCAAAGTAGTTACGATTTGTGGACGTCGGATGTTCAGTGTTAGTAGACTAGTACTACAAGAAAAGGAAGTAAGTGTACAGCTTCCTACAAGTAATGGATTGAGGGACAATTAATTTCCTACAGGGAGTAGAAAGTTCATTCAATTTCTGAACAACTTTTCCTAACTAGCAATTGCTACCACCTGCAGGTTGCCGCCCAAGGCAGCTGCCTAAGTTCACCTTATGGATGCCCAGGCCATGAATACAGTGCTACTGTATATATGAGGTGAAAATCTTTCCTCAGGTAAAAGTGAATGGTGGACTATCAAGGGACGAAATAACTGGGTTCGCATAGCAATTTGCTACCCAAGAATTGCCAGTTGCTAATCAATATTACTTTTGATTAGCAAAAGATGCAGTACCTGCTAATGCTAATTGCTATTTCCAAGAATTGTCGAGCAATTATTGCTAATCAATTCTCTAAAACTATTTCGTCCCTTGACTATAGACTTGTAATGAATCCTTACCTGTTACAAGCATTCTAACATAGATAGCAAGGTCCTGTACTACTACTAATGCTTGCCATCAAGGATTTTGTAAAGGTGCTCATACCTTGGGTATTTTGTACGGTATAGGCACTAACTAGTCTAGTACAAGATAATATATATACTCATTCTGTTGAACTACTAGCACAAGTCTGCACACGATAGTATCTGTCCTACATTTTGTGTTCAATGAGTCATATAGTATGATTGATCCATACATAAGAAAGAATTTACAAAGTATTATGAAGTATATATGCCATATAACACTACAGTTTGTGAGTTTGATAATTCTAAGCAACCCAAAAAATCCCAAATCTTACTGGTTTGGATATTTACAAGTGACGAGCTTACCTGTCTCCCCACAGCCTATTCTAGGCATGGTAGAACAAAGGTGCTAAAGTTGTGGGGAGACAGGTAAGTGAGGAGCGAATTAAATTCAGACATTACATTTGAATATGGACAGACACTATAGTATAGTGTTTTTTTTTTTTATCTATATTTGATACTGAGTGATGTACATACAGCTTTACAATTATCTTTCCCATATCACACTTGAAAGTTTGTGACTTTAACCTACTGTATTAGATGCACTATACAAGTATACTAATGAACTTGCTGTAATACATGCTTCCACTAAAAGTTGTACATGTACGAAATGTTTAATCTAATCATATCACGGCGGCGGCACATTCGATAAGTACAAAGTATTGCACATGTGTTGCACAACTGGCACATGCCATTTTGCAACACATGTATACAGAAGTTACATAATTAAATAAATGGTAGGTGATTAGTTGAACCACCTTTCATTTGTACATGTATGCATACATACATACATAAATACATGTATGTATAAATACATACATACATACATACATACATACATACATACATACATACATACATACATCCATGCAGTACAAATTGTACAAACTTGTAAGGGTTTCCTTTTGAAATAGGATACATACAATACTTAATAAAACCTTTTAGCTGTGTTAACACATACAACCAAGGCCAGGTAACAAAATCACAAATTTCTATTTCAAAGGTTCCTGTTCTAAATATAGTTTAAAGTTACAAAAGATCTGATCTTCAATACAAAGATCCTGTTTCAGCTTATTTAATATATTTCTTCATTATCTATGATATCAGACTAGGGTCCCTGAAAAACAGAAATACTTGGCACAAACTACTGGATACAACTTTGTATATCATGCTGTGAAAAGAAACCAGTTTTTCTGTGGGACAACTTTCAGATTTCATGACTTTTAACCTCCTCCAGGACCCTATTAAAAGAAAGGACAGTGGACACAGAAAATAGCTACAGTAATATGTTAGAAATATGAAAGCAAAAGGGTTGCATTAAAGCTCTTTTGTTGCCATGAGACAGGCAAAACAAACCACATATTATCACTAAAAGGGATTGAGCAACATAGGAAAGAGACAAATTGACTGCTATAACTAATGAGCTATGATACTTAAGTATAAAGGTATATAGATAAAAGCACTTTCTCATTCACCAACCGTACTGCTTCTAAATGTTTTAGGAATGAACCTGGTCACGGCTACAGTTTGCTTCGTCTCTCACTTCACTTTTCTTTTTTTACGATAGCTAAACGATAGCCCGACTGAACCGATGAGATCCACGATGATTGAGAAAGTTCCCATGAGAATTAGATTTTTGGGCTATTTGTACATGTATGTATTTACTGGCGTAAACATTATCATTCGTGAAGCAATTTAGCAAATTTTTCACAAATTTTGGGGACTTTTACTCAAACTCCTGGCATTTTTGGAGTCCAGTATATTATAATATCGTAGTGCGAAATTTAAGTACTCATATTTGCCCTTAGAGCCTTGTACTCAAACTGGTACTCATAGCAAGGGGTGTTCTTCGTATACTCGTACTCATGTGGTTGTACTCTTACTAAAAGTCTGCATGGTCCAGTGAGAGTGCTACTGGTTGTGACAAAACAGGTAAAGCAAGGAAGGAGAGTAAATTCCTTGAAGTATCTCAGCAAGTTATGAGAATCAAATTTCATAAACCTCAACCTTGCTACCCAGTATAGTGGTGTACAGTAACTCTACTTTACATATAATTGTCATTAGTACTGTACTGTGTTAAATAAATATGAAGCTACCATGTTCCCAAACATTGTGTACTTCTCACTACCGTGTTAAATAAAATATGTAGCTACTGTACCATGTTCATAAGTCAAATTGTAACATCTATTTTTAGTCCACAGAGCCTTGACAAAAACAATTTAAACGTCTACAGTGAAACGAAAGTACGAAAAAAAAATTGTAATGTGAGACACTTTGATGAATTATTTCACGGACCAACTAGAACGATACAGGCCTTCCCTTCTGATAGAAAATTCATGCTCTTACAGTAGCATTGCAAATATACAGTACAGTATACCATCCTACAGTGTGAACACAGAAATAAAAAATACCCCCCTGCGCTAACGCTAGTACTACTGTCCATATCTTCAAGTTTAGAGCACTTGACAAACGTGGAAAGAGGAAACTTTATTGCACCATTAGTTTCCTTTCTGAAAGTCTGCCTTGAAGTTGAACCGAATGTTTCTGAAAATCCGACACGCTGTGTGCGGTCTTACTGTATATACTGTATGGACGGCCTGACACATTGTACACCACATGGCGAATGGAATGAGTCGAAGGATTTAGAACCAGGACGGTTATTAATAAAACAGGAAACTAATAGAGGATCTATCTTTTAATACTTTATAGTACGGCTGGAATATCAAAAGCGTAGGAAGCGTGAAGACGTGATCTATACGATGTGAAGGATCACGATGCCCAGACTTTGTTGTTTTGGAAAAGAATAAGAATGATTCAGAAAACAGGAAGTGAATGTCTTTGTTGGAAAAAAAATCCCAAATACTGTACAACAGTGATGTGGAACAAGTCAAGAGTTACTGTGGTCACGATCAAATTTTTACAAAAGGCACTTCTTGGATCGAGTAGCGTGCATATGGTTTATCAATTATTTCTAAAAAATTATGATTTTTACTCTGCACTTAAAGATACATACTTAGTCAAAGTCAAGGGGATGACCCAAGCAACAGGAATGTCCTGTGCTCTCAAAAACTAGGACAAAAAAGCTGAGCCAATATTTACATACTGTTCAGTACTGTGTAACTACAGCAACAGCTTAATACGGTACATTTTATCTACATTCTAAACCACCCACACAGGACAGAAGATAACTTTGGATGCACTAACATGCCTGAATGACACGCATACTGTGCATACTGTGCAACCATAACCCCAGCTAGGAATCAAGTCTTATCATCGGCAATTCGTGCAAAAGGATTCACATAGTCGTACAGTGGGCATTTAGGGCGTCACTGCATTTTTAACTTTATCTACATTCTAAACCACCCACACAGGACAGAAGATAACTTTGGATGCACTAACATGCCTGAATGACACGCATACTGTGCAACCATAACCCCAGCTAGGAATCAAGTCTTATCATCGGCAATTCGTGCAAAAGAATTCACATGGTCGTACAGTGGGCATTTAGGGCGTCACTGCATTTTTAACTTGCCCCTCCCTCAGCGTATGAAAACGCCCAATGAATGACAATACCATGCAATCAAGTTCTGTTAATAATTTATTCGGGGTTTACTGTTTTGCATACAGCTAGCAATGTGTAAGAACAGCAACACGAACATTTCCAGTGGGACAAAAGGACTTGACTCGTTACAGTAGCTTGAAAAGGATAGTAATGACGGGGGAAAAAAATATTTCTGATTAACGGAAAAAGAAACTAACATGTAGATACTATATATAACCTAATGTTTATTATGGATACATTCGTATGTAAATGCATAACAAATTTTGAAAATGAAAATTGGATGAAGATTTTCGAAGAAAAGCAGAGACAAACTTTGTTAGTGGGAATCTATGACATCACACCTGTTTGCTTCAAGTTCACTTTTTGGTTCAAACTGTGTTTAAACTAAAAATGCTATTACCTCTAAAAGGGTACAAAGAGGATTGAATGCGAATTTCACCAGGATGCTCGGAGTATGTTCCTTTTTCATCAACCAAAAATTAAATTTTCACCTTTACCTTTACTTTTAAGAAGTTTGTAATTTTAATTTTTTTTAAATCTACGCAGGTCTGCAATGCTAACTTTTCACAGCACTGTCTGGGTTTTTCTATACGTAGTACTTATAATCCAAGAAACTTATCCTAATGTGACAGGTGGTCATTCCCATGTGTTTTACCTCCTTTGCTTCCAAGGGTGGCGGAAGCACTTTTAATCTGGGGGGGCACCGACGTCGAAGGGCACTTTGCAGAAATTCGATTTGACTGATGCAGCCTGATATTTAGTACCTTTCATAACCCTTATTGTATTATCTTAGTTGCGTATACACATCACTCCATTAACGCCCCCCTCCAGTGGCGGAGCTAGGGGTATTAGTCGGGGGGCGATAATGGTCTGTAGGGGCGCTTCCAACACTATCTAAGCAGAGCGGCACCATAGGTTGGCGCGGAGCGTACAGAAAATTTTTGAGTAAAGATACTCCCTAGATCGCCGGAAATGACCCTTTCCGGGCCTTTCTAATTTGCAGATAAACGAAGAATAAATAGGTGTCATCGCCATTCTGTCAGAAAATTACACCAACAAAATGTGAAAAATGTCAATAGGCATTTGAGAGCGCAATAGAAAAGTCAATAATCGCGAATAAGTAAAAAGTGGTAAAAAGCTGGAAAGGGCCCCAGCAGTCCATTTGAGTCCGTCGGGGGGGGGGGGAAATCCGCCCCTCTGACTGTATGGACGCTTCGCCACTGCCCCCCCCCCCAAGGAAATAATGCAGCACTGCAATATCCAATGTGCAAATTGGGAAACAAGGAACAAGTTTTCTTTCGAGACAAAATGAGGTGAAATCATTATAAAGTCCAAGTCCCTGCACACGCGATCGATACATGCATGAAAGCAAATGAAATATGTCAAAATACGAAAGGATGGGGTAGGTAATGGGATATTAAAACTATACTCATTTTTCATAGTAGGCTATAAATGGCTTCTGCTTATTACAAAGTCACAATGTAATATAGCAATGAATTTTTGGAAATGTATTAGGATTTTTTTTGACAAATTGAATATGCATAATGGCACTCACCAAGTTTGACCCACATAAATTCATTAATACTTTTAAATTAGGATTAGATCTCTTACTGAAATATCGCTGACCTAATAAGGTGATCAAGAGTACAATTTTTTATGTAGAAAAAGGGCACATTTTTAACCTGAGGAAAAGTGGGGGGGCACGTGCCCCCTGTGCCCCCCTGGTTCCGCCGCCCTTGTTTGCTTCTGAAGGTAGTCATTTTTTTTACTTTTCAAGATATTAAAATGCTTTGGGATATTCTTTTATCTAAAGTGCTATATCAATATAAATAACAATTATTATTATCATTATTATTGTTGTTGGAAAAGCACTCATCCTTGCAGTTTTTCCTTTAAAGGTATAATAGTTAGATCAATTTTTCTAATTTAGCTAAACTTATACAGGAATTCTATACACAGTATTTTGGTTTAAATGTAAAGATTTTACCCAATTTACCATTTTACAAATACCAGGAAGTGGTTGGATGGATTGATGCTTCATATTATTTCGAATGATCCTTCACTTTATTTTTGTTTCAAATGGAATTGATTCAGTGTAGTTTGGGCTTCCCTGAAATTTATAAGTAGTTTAGGAAGATTGCATTAACAACAAATACCAGTGCTAAATGTAATAATAACTAGTTAGCTATTAGCTAATCTACATTTCTTTAAATGGAAACATTGCCTAGGGTATCTTGGTAGTTTCATCAATTGCAAACAGGTTATTATAAATACTCTACAAAAAAAAAGTGGAAACTATCATATATTCAAACTGTTAATTCAACTTATTTTTCGATATCTATGGTTCCTATAAAATGTGTACAGTAGTTGGTGAATGGAAAATGTCAAATGGATTTTTTTAATGTTTTTTTTTGTTCATTCATGCAGTTGAGGCTATCTAGATATACAGCAAATTTGCTATGGACTAGCTCTGATAAGCAAATAAATTCAAATAAATTGTATAAATATGAATAAAACCTCAAGCTCTCTCCAAGGTCCATGGTTAAAGGTCCATGGTAAATAATAAAGTTTCCTGATGATACAGGGCACAACCTTACAAATGGTATATGAGACTTGTAATTCAAAGGTTAACTGAAACCAGCCAAACCAAGAGGTCATGAGCACTGCAGACTAACTGTACTACCAGGCAAGTAAATTTATTATTCAACAGAAGCTAGGTTATTTCAGGTGACAAATTTTAATCAAAATAACAATTCCTTGAAGTCTAACAGGATCATGTTTATAGACATAAGTCTGGGACCCCACATTCCAAGAAAGGGGTTAATGGTTGAAAGCTTAAACAGACACAGATGTGAACAAATCTGACAAGGTGTTTCAGATAAAATCTAGATTATACAAATGACTTACCTGGGAAAGACATGTATCAGCCCTGAGTGCTTAACACAATTAAACCCAATTGGTCATGACAACAAATTATCCCCCCTCCCCCCTAAAACCCCTGATGATACAAGAAATGACCTTACCAATATCATAAAACTTGTAAATTCAAAGCTTAACTAAAACCAGCCAAACCAAGAGGCCAAGAGCACTGTAGACTTAGACTTACTATCCATAGGAACATTTACTATAAAACAGAGGCTAGGTTATTTCAGGTGACAAATTTTGAATCGAAATAACAATTCCTTGATGTCTTATGGTATTATGTTACAGACATTAGTCTGGGACCGTACATTCCGAGAAAGGGGAAATGCCATTGAAAGATAAACATCGAACACAGACGTGAGCAAAACTGACAAGGTGTTTCAAATAAAATCTAGATTTTACAAACCACTTGCCTGGGAAAGACATGTATCAGCTCTGAGTTTTAAACACAATTCCACCCACTTTGTCATGACAAAGAAGCCTCACCCACCCCCCACCCCCGTCTCAATTCCCTATGGAAAAAAAAAGAAGCAAAAGGGAAGGGAAGGACAGAAAAAGTGTTACTTAATTATAAAAGCTTAAAATCTTATTGAGACATAAAGCAAAAGAATATTCTGTTCTGCATCATGCATACTTGTCAGAAAGTCTTACCCTTAATCAAGGTAGTAGATCCCAGAAAAAAAAAATAATGTTACAAATCTGTAACTCTGATGGCAATGACCTTCCCACTCAGTTCTAGAGGGTGGTATGTTATTCCGCAGACGACTGTTTACCACTGAAGACAATCCGATGAATATTCATTCCACCTAGGAAAGTAAAGAACAGATGGAGAGAATATCACACATAGCAAGATGAATGTATACATAGTCAGTTTGGACACTGGATACCATACTGTCAGTCAGTTTGAGAACTGAATATTAACTATAAGCTATAATCCTCAGTACACATTACACATCCTCAACTTCTTGAATCTGAGCAGTCTACGAACTCCTACTTTAGGTACAATAAAGGAATTGTTCATAGAACCCAAACAAAAGGGAGTATTTACCAATGACCTCAACTCCATCGTATTCAGTTAGGGGCTGACCTCAGGAAAATTTTGGGGGTTTTTTTGCACATGAGATGACAACCTTTCTGACTTGGTTTGTTATGTAAGCTATATGTACAGCAAGTTACTAAATATTTCTGGACCTTTTGGGACCCCAATTTTTCCACTCAACCCCCTCATGCAAACTCCTTGCTTTCACAGATCCATAACATTTCAAAGACATCACGACAGCGATTTAAATTTAATCAGTTTGACAGAATAACATCATTCTAATGACGACAACATCTACGAACCCATAGCCTATATACAGTACTCTCGCCATCAAACCAGCAAGCAGATAATAGGATAAATTACCAGTTGAAGGAAATATACACCAAATAAATCTTAGAAAGCTTGCAACACATAATTGTCAATGTATCGTGTAATTCATGGATATGAAAAGAAGATTATTATAGGAAAAGTAGATCATTTATATAACATCTACGATGATGACATCACAGACTACTTTAGCCAATCAAAATAGGTCACTTTTTGATCAACCATATCTCCAGATACGAAGAAGATATTCGCGACGTTAACATAATTGTGGATCAGACCCGGCACCACTCGGTGTGCAGCATTAAACCAAGACTTACTAAGTACTTATGGAAAAGTGCTTGGGTGATGAAATGATGACGATTGAAAGATTGAACCAAAATGATCCATTGCTCGCTGCATTTGGTGGAAACCAAGATGAGGCTGTCTTAAGTCTAATCAAATGCAATATAGCTTAGAATCATATGGTCAAATAACAAACCAAGCTCAAAGAGCTGCTTAAATTGGAGTTGTAATTCAATACTGAATGTCACTGTATTAACTGGGACAGGTGTTAATTAGGTTTGTTGGTTTGGTAACCTTTTAAGTAATAATTGATCTTATTAATCTCTGCAGACAATTCTTAGATTACCCAGTTAATAATGATCAATGTACAGTTCAGTACCTTCGATACACATTGCACTGTGAGTACAAAAGCTATTAATTGACTCTTTCTGATCTTAATTGTCTACATGTATCTTTTGTACCTAAATTGAAGACAATCTGAATCTTTTTACCAGGCTGATAAGTTATGTGGACTAGGCTCACTCCTGATATTACAACTAAATATTACAGGGAACACAAAGGGTGTAATTTATCTAGTATACTGAAGTGCATCACAAAATTACTATTAAAATTACTGTTGTAACACAAATGCAAATTGATACATAGCAGCGTTGGTATACTGAACCAAGTGGTATCTTATTGATTTTTTGAAATACATGCAAGCTAATGAAAATCTAAGAGTCAGGGGGACTGCTAAACAAAACGTCTTCTCTATACTACTAATAAGCTGACTGGCA
Organism: Apostichopus japonicus; assembly: GCF_037975245.1. Taxonomy (NCBI): domain Eukaryota; kingdom Metazoa; phylum Echinodermata; class Holothuroidea; order Aspidochirotida; family Stichopodidae; genus Apostichopus; species Apostichopus japonicus. The sequence continues at coordinate 10,068,564 of NC_092583.1, forward strand.
GCTAGAAAACGGAAACCAGTCATGATAGGTTAAGCTTGCTGGGGTTCTGCCATTAAGAACTGATATGAGAGGGGAACACAAGAGACATTATATTCATCTGGACGAGTCTTTAATCTGGCCTTATACCTTAGAAGACAAAATCACTACTAGACAAGAATCTCAATACTGAGCAACAATGCCAACATCGCAAAACCGATACCTGCACAAACAAGTAACTAAATAACGTAAGTGACACAAGGGCAAAGTAATTACATATGAAAGACATCGAATATAATTATAAAGTGCTTCGGAATAGGTGAAATCAGAGTCAGTTCAGGATGATGGCAAAACCAAAACATGATAACCCCAGTGTGTAAGAAAGTGATTGAAATGGTTGGATAAAACTTCGGTCAAAAATGGAGTAGCTTCTATTCTGAATGGTAGATCTGGAGGAGAAGCGGGGGTGTCCCGGGAGTAGGGCGTGCAGTGTTGAAATGTTTCCAGTCATTTAGCCTAGGTCGATGGAAACGTGAAAATTTATATATATTATTGAAGACAGGTAAGACAGGAGCAAAATAAAGTCACTATCACCATCAGTAAATACAAAACCGGTTCAATATATCATTGATAGCAACACAAACAATCATATTAATTTAGCAACCTTCTGTTAAAAATGTAACAATAATCACTGGAGACACAGCTCAAAGCAAAGCTACATTTCAAATTGCAAGTTCAGATGGAGATGTAACTCGCTCTAGCCGATCATTCGCTCGATCATTCAACTCGATCATTCGCTCTAGCCTATGCATATTCAAACACATGTATGAAAAATAAGCTACGACAACCATATTAAAAGAAATTACAGGACAATAAGTGCACACAAATACAAAATCAGTCAAACTGTATAAATTATTGAAATATCAAATATTAAATTGACTCTGTGGTTGATTTTCTTCTTTTCAATACTAGTTGTATACTCCACGCTCCAAGTCTTTTGCTGTTTGCTTGAAAATTCAAGAACTTCCCCTAACTTGCATATAGAGCAAGATTTTCAAAGAATAGTAAATCTGCATGAAGCAATACCTCTCTTGAATATGAGGCTCAAAGCATTCACTCAATATTAGGCCTAGATCCCATGATACAACGAAGGCTTAAGCAACTCCAAAAATTTGAACATGCGACACTAGGAGTTGACGACTCTGTGTAGAATAACAATCCTGTGTTGTTCAATATAATGACATGAAAATTTAATGTAATTTAATACATCTGTGAGAGTATGTTCTACACAACATGTATGTTCTACATGGGTAATACTTTGCACAATGTGCCAAACCTGAGGAATGTTGAAAAAAAGGTCTGCCTTGTTGTTACTGAATTGATGTAATGAATTTTTGCAAACAAAATTTCAGATTCCCACTGGAAGTGCAGGTTGCGTACGGGCGATAGTATCTTTTCAAACTTAAGGTTTTTAATATGCAAAGGATTAGCTTGATCTTTGAACAGCTGTTAATAGCTTGCAGTGTGACTACATGAGTCAGGAGTGTCAACCTTGATTGAGTAGGATTCCTTGCGACTTAGACGGCTAGGCTATGCACCTCATATTTGTGACCAATCCGATCAGTCTGTACAGTAATTTCAGTTTGCTATGCAAATACCAAACATAAGCCTACTTATTTCGTACCAGCTCCATTAATAACACTTCAATTAGGAATTCTCTACTCATAAGTAACTAAATAAATTGGAAATAAACCTTATCCTAGCCATTGTTGTCAGAATCACAATAGGCCTTACTTAAAGTCTTAAGCCTTAAAGGTAGTCTGTATAGGCCCCAAATTATAGCATGCTTTAATTGTTAGAAATTTTAAAAAGTACTTTCCTGGAGGTCTTTACTCTCCAAATTGTTCTCAGACATTCTAAATGAACACACAAGATGACTGAGTGTCCCAGTGAGGTAAATTTCATGCAGATTAGTAATAAATAGTTTTAAAAATTTGACCAACGGTGACCATATTTGAATATCTGACATATTTGGGGCCAATACAGCATACCTTTAAAGGTGGCCTACACCTAACAATAAAACTAACAGTACAGTTTGGCATAGAGCTAGGCTTAAATTCAGCTGACTGTACTCTTCCAGTCTTCGGTATGTAGGCCTAGACCTAGGCTAGGCCTACATGCCTATGTGGAGCAATTAAAGAGTTACTAATTTACTCCACCTCTAGCCTGGAATTAAAAATTAGTACCATAGACCTGGGCTAGTTTAGGATTAAGTTATGTAATGTTTCTGAGCAATAGCAATAACATGATACTGTACTAAAGACTGGTTAGGCCTAACTCTACTACTATTAGTACTAGCACTACAATTACTAACGTGTGTAATGCCTTGCCCTAACCACACCATAGACCTAGATTGCGGCAAACAAGTTGCTGTAACGTAAACGTTACATCCTTATGAAAATCCAATAAGGAAATAAATTGGTGCTGCCCAACTAAAACAATATGATTTTCCACACATTTCCCCTTACCATTTGATGGCAGAAAAGAGATATATCAAAAGAAATTAGCTCGACGAAAGTATTCACAACACCAGATGTTAATAAATTATGGAAAACCACGGTGATTGGGTCATCAAATCATCTGTATTCCAAGTAACATAACACTGACAGACAGTCACACATAATGATAAAATATAGCCGCATGGATTAGTGTGTAATTTTCTATACAAGTTGGAATAATACACAGTTAGTGTAACACTGTAGCACCTGTATATAACTTGTGCGAGTTAGCGCAGGTCAGTCAGTTCAAGCAAAGTCATTTCACGGAATGTGGGGGCGGTATCAAAACTTTTCTCTCATAGCCGTATATTCTAAATATACCGTTTTGCCGAGAAAACATGTACAGAGCCGTATATTCTAAATATACGGCTCTGTACATGTTTTCTCGGCAAAACATTTGTGTGACCGAATATTCTAACAGGATATTTCCAGAGAAAATAATTGCAGTCTATTTATAAGATGGGAATGGAAGCGAATGTGCAATAGTTAACGGATTCCGTTAATGAGAAGAGTGAACCCAAATCCATCTAACCTTTTGAGCACAGGCAGCGGCGTAACCAGATTTTTACATCACCAAGCACCGCTTTGCGCTTTCTGCGTGGGGTACGGGGCCCAGCCATAGGACCTCTGATTGGTCCAAGAGCGAAGGCCCTGGAAACTAAACGATATAGTGGACTTGAGGCTTCAGCTGCTTTCAAATTTTATTCAATCGGCGGAGATATTAGTCCTGTAAAATTGTATTAAATTTTTCAAAATACTGAATAGCCTTATATTGATTCGTTAGGTAGAAATTATTCAAGTAGGTATATAATTAACTCAAAATAGAAGTTAAATATTTCGATATTTCAATATTTCGATATATTTCAACATTTCGGTTAGGCATATAGTCTAACAGCTGATACGTCTGTGTGAGTTCACACGTGCGATGTTGAAATAACGTAATATATCATGCTGCAGCTTCCAATTAGCAATATCGGATTAACTTCGGACGGTCGATAAGATGTATAAAGTTATAAACATACACAATAACAAGCATTGTAGCGATTATCTCGTTGGGTAGTGTGTGTGGTGAGGGGATGAGAATGGGGGGGTGTCTCGTAGCGATGACAGAAAGCAAAATTATGGGATACGTTTAACTTGAGACGCAATTGGCTGGTATTAATTTGAGAATTCCCGTCAATTACGGATTAACGTCAACCGCGAACTGTATTAACTGAGCCATGTATTTGGCAATTTTCGTCCAACATTTTTTTTGGCTCACCACTGTCATTTGGTGGCAAGTGGGGGGGTGGGTATTTTCTGCGGATACCTCCCCCTGCCCACACCCCCGCTAGTTACGCTACTAAACACAGGACACAATTTTCTCTTGAAATCACAGTGACGCAGGACGTTATATTTGTACGTGACATCGGCAAATCTAGTCATAGTTTTACGTATTCAATACGGAAACGCTGACAGAAATCACAAAACGAACCTATTATGTACCAGCAAGGTGGTGTAACGCATGACGAAACAACAATGCATACACAATCCTTGGTGATAGCCTATACTTCTCAGTATAGCCTAGTAGGCTACTACCGATGAAGAATGGGGATGATGGCGCTTGTCATTTACAGATCACTAGCCCGTTCGCGTACAAGTTACGCGGTACAGTGGAGACAGTTAAATTTCTTTCTTACATATGATGAAAATACAAGAAAACAATGGTACCGTATACTTCAAGAATCCAGCCACGAGCACGAACAACTACAGCGATTAGACGAGTAATTCATAAAAACGAATCAGCGGCTAGATTAATCAATTACAACATATCTATTTTTCGTTTACTTTTTAGGGGGAGTGGTATCATGGGCAGAACTGCAAGGCCGAGGGGCATGAGGAAAGGGAGGGGGCTGGACATTTCTTTCTCAAGCACAGATACCTTCGGTCAGAGGTTGTAGTAGGCTACTGAATCGTACATTCATAGGAATTATCACCGAAAGCGTAGTTGGAAGTATTGATGCATGGAGGGTATATGCATAAAGGGCGCTGATTGGTTTAGAAGTAACATGTGATTTAACAATACACTGAAAGCTATAGGTCTCTCACCACAATTAATTGTTCCGTTGACTTACACACTAAACTTGTCACTTTCAAGTCCTGCCAAGGCATAGATAGAAGGTTTCAACTGGTGTATCCTACCCACCACACGATAGCTGAGATCATGGCCTATCATGGCACTCACAAACTTTCATATCATGACCGTTTAGATTTTGAGATAGAAGAGGAGCAAGTTTAGCATACTGAACCCCCACCCTTCCATGATCCATCTGCTCGCCCGGAGTAATATCATCACATTTAACCAAAGATTTTCTAAAATGGTTTATATCACCTTCGATCCTTCCCTACTTTCACACCATCTGTACTTTAAATTATGCTCTTTCATATAAAGGCAGAAAAAACGATGACAGTAGCTGATAACATACTTAAACAAGCTTTACCTGACTACCTGATGTACTTTTACCTCTTTTCTCTGACAATGGTTAACCTTTCGAGCAGATGTACACTAATCTAATTGTGGTGCGGTACCTATATAATATACAGGCTGTATTATATTTATACAGGTGTGAAACGAGTTTGGGGAGGCTCAGGGCCCTCTCTTCCGGAATGTTTTTAGCACTAGTAGCGGCAAACTTGATTTTGTTCAAAACAAGGTAAAATATGCCGGTACAATGAGTTGAACATGCTTCGCGCGAGGACATTCCTTATACTTCTTACCGAAGTTTGCATTATGTATATTAATCAGAACCTCAGTGATGCGGGAACTCACGAGAATCGATTGGCAAATGGAATCTTGTGATTTCTTCTGAAAACTTCTGGCAATTTTCATCGTGCTAAACGTTTTGTGTCAATACCTGATAACCTACGACTGTTTTAAATGAAAGCTTATATCCACACGTATCATGACATATACCTTGGGAGAGAGTATCGTCGCAAAATACATTAGTTGAACGGCAGATTTTAAAGGGTGTGATGACTCGAGTAAATAGAAACGTCTCATGCCGGTAATTTGACCTAGTTTCGAATGAGGTGTAACAGAAGTGTTAAACACCACCATCGATCCCAGAAATTACACACACAGCTTACTACCGTCGGTAATTAGACACTAGTGTACAGTCAGTACATACAGCTGCAGTCAATACCCACATCACAGTATACAAACGATACAGCGATGGACATCTCAGGTCCAGCTAGAGATAACAAGGTATCACGTTTCATTACTGTCTGCATTTTGTAGCGACACGAACAAAACGTCACTTGCAAGCAACGGAAAGTTATCTTTTTCATAATCAGTCCATAATCAGTGGTTCATGTGAAGGAGGGGGGGGGCAGGGAGTGGGGTTGCAATGAGATATTTGAACTCCTCATATTTGCATCTTGTTTAACAAATTAACCTTGCCTCCTATATAAATTGTCCAACAGCTAGCAAGATCTAACCATGCAGAAAGATGTTAAAGGGCATTGACCTTTCGATGACTGAATTAGATAAATAAAGTTAGGAATCTGGTGCTCTTGATGGTTCCCTTCTCTATATATCCTAATTGCAATGATTCCACAGATTGTTTTCCATTATTTGTGATTGACCTGACATTGACCTTTGACATCCACTAGAAACGACAAGATTTAATACTCAATATGAGATATCGTCAAATCTGGTACTATGAGATGTCCCAAAATTTTTGTCCTTTAGCTACCATGCTTTTCCGGAGTTTGACCTCTGATGACCTCTGGCATACACTAAAGAAAATAAAGGGGTTCATCAAGTCAAAGTGGATTATCCACATGCTTTAGTGGAGAATATTGTCCAAGTTTACAAGTTGACCTTTGACTTACAGAGTTCATCTAGTCAATATTCGGTTCATCTAGTCGGTTCGAGTCACTCCAAGATTAATGTATGTCTTCCAGTTACAGAGTTGTTGACAATTGACAATTCATAATCATGGACGTTAAATATGAATGTAAGAGACTGACTTCGGTCAGTTTGCGGCTTTGATATGCCAATGAGGCTTCTTCGCGAGTTCCTGCTTGCAGGAGGATCTAAAATACATACATACACACATACATACATACAATATGGAGTATCCACATACTAGATTTGACATACATCCAAGATTCCATTCATTAAATATTGTGTTTACCAGATTTTCATAACTAATCATGCAAAATATATATATGGTTTCACCATAGCATATAATTATTAAATATTGAACTTAAGTTCATTTTATACTTTTTTATTTGTTGCAAGTTTCTGTTCCAAGCATTTTAACCTCGTTCTTGCTAGCTGTTTTTGCTTCAGCTTTAAGGCCCGGTCACACTACAGCGATATTTTATCGGAATACGGTCCGATATTTCCGATTTTAGGCCGTAGAGTGAGGTTTGTGGTAGTGAATGTAATTAATGCAGTGGAATATTCGAATACCTATTCCAAATCTGAGGGGTTCTGGAACGGACTACATTCTGAAGTGACGTCACATCGAAAAACGATAAAAATCGGAAGAGAAATCGGATAGCTATCCGATAAAGGAAACGGAGTCAATATCAAAAGTTAGGAGAGGGCTATTCCACATCGGAATGGCTCAACAGATAGCAAATCAGGTCCTTTATCACTGTGGCTAGAAGACCCGAACGAAAAACAGGCTGTTTCGATTCCTCCGGGAAAATCGGATAGTATTCCGATAAAAAATCGGTATAGTGTGACCGGGCCTTAACTCTGTTGCTGATGTAAGTTGACACAAAATAATCCAATCGATCTGTCATTAGGACACATATTTCCAAAGAAAGGATTTGGGGTCGGATCTTCGACGAGAATAGATGAAGTACAACGTTATTCTCAGTAGATGAAATCGTTTTCATGTGTGGTTAGAAAACAATTTATAGATTGTCCAGAAAGTCAATCAAACAACCCCACCTTGCCTTGACAAAAACAAAACAAAAACAAACATAAAAACAAAACATGAAGAAGAAACAAACAGACTTTCAAAACAGAGAATTAAAACATAATTCTTAAATGGCAGAATTGGATTTCTTCCAAACTTTGCTGCTCAAAGTTTGCGTTAACTTGACCTTTTTGATCTAATCGCAAAACCCCATGGCTATGGAGCCCCCCCCTCCACTCCTCTTTGGCTACACTTTACAAAAATATAAATAAACATCTGGTGGTGTTATACGAATTGTATGCAAACAACAAGTATAGAAATATGTTTTGCGTTATAAGACAAAAACTGGCATAAAATAAATGAGATTGAAATTAACAAAAGCTTATTGATAATGACAGATGCTTTTAAAAGCTATGATTATAACACAACAGACAATTTTAAAAGGAATGACATAAATAATATAGTAAAATAGAATTCTGTATAAACAAACAAGATTGCTAGTACTTAATCTTACACCATAGTAATGGTTAATATGCAGTTTACCACAATTAAATTAGCAAAATACACAAAAAAATATTTTATAATAAATCAATACAAAGGCACCTATTTCAATGGGTTAATCTTCATTAGCTTTAAAAATCATTTGAATGAGCTAAACAGGAAATATTTTATCCATTATCGCATCCCGAAAAGTTAGCAAAATAGGCAAATTGCTATACAATATCGACAGATGTATGGCAATTTTTTTTTTTTTTTTTTCAGAGCGTGCAAAACTGCTGCACAAATTTTGAAGATTAAAATTATTCTCTGATAAGTACTTATATAATACAGCATTGATTTATGTAAGAAGAGTTCTGTTTCATTTGGCACTTGGTTGGCATGAACATAAAATTGAAAAATTGACAATGAAATTTTCCATGTTGAAGCTTGGCAAATGGGTGCAATCAATAGAGCAATCTTTATAACATTGATATATATATATATATATATATATATATATATATATATATATATATTTATATATATATATATATATATATATATATATATATATATATCATGATAAAGAATCAGGACTGCAAGGAGAGTGCTCTATGCTATAATAGCAGAGCCTAAATATATAAGTATATGCCTTGGTAAGTACAGCTGTATATATATAATTGAAAACCGTAATGAGTTGGAAAATCAAGAACAGTGAAAAAACTTCCAGCCTCGACCGGGATTCGAACCCGGGCCTCCCGCTTTGTACGCGGACACCCTAACCACTAGGCTATGGACGCTGATTGTATGTCCAGAGGTTCCAAACCGGTAAGGTAGGTCGTAATTCCACCGGAACCGTTTGTCACCTGTATCGAACAATACTAGTTCTGTTTTTGGTGACATATTTTGCCAAATTGTCAAATAGAATACTCTTTGATCATTGAACAGGTTGATAGTACTATATTGTAAACACTAAAAACAAATATCAATTCCTCAGACTACAAAACTAATTAACTGTGCTTAAACAAAATCTCCAGGTATCCCCCTCCCCCGCTGCTGCTCCCACTAGGCACACCTTCCCCTTAGCTGGGTGTCCCTCCTGTTCATTTTCAAGTCACAATATCCCATGGCTGCATGTTTCTTTTTTTTCTCTCTCTTTAATTTCTTCAAAGTAACTAGTTTTTGGCTGTATCACTTTGAAATTAAATGTCTCTTTTTTGAAAATAAGAACAAAAGAGTCAAATATCAAGAACATAGAGCTGCTAATACCATGTCACAGAGGGATCCCTTTGGGTATCTGACACAGATCTCTCGCTCCAATGACAAATTACTTGTTACCTCTGGTATGTCATCTCTTTTCAATACTTCAAGTCAGGTTAACTTGTATTAAACACTCAGTTTTACAATTGATATATTACCTCAAACAATGACATATTTCCATGGTTTCACCAAGAGTACATACATCTGTAATTAAACAATTCCAATGGAGTGCATTTGAATTTCTGGTCCTTTCTGCCAGCGGTGTTCCAAGCATTTTTACACTGTTTCTGGTTTTCTCATTTTTCCCCTTCAATTCTGCTTTGTTGCTGTGATTACCTGACATGTATAATCCAATTCCTCAACTCTGTAATCTTTGATAATGACATCGGTGAAATTGTTTGCCTTCAGTTGCTCCATATACTGATCAGGGTTGTACTGCTCCTCTCGCAGGAAGCCCCTCTGTTCGGCTAAGTTAAGCGAGACTTTGTTGAGAGCTGTTATCATCTTACCGTTTGGTTTGAGAACCCTCAGGATACCTTTGAGTACCGTCTCCCTATCCTCCCAAAAGTAATAACAGTTGCTGTGGTAGACTTTATCGATGCTGTTGTCTCTGTATGGGAGGTCAGCTACATCTCCTAGAGTGAGTTGGACTTTGCCGGAAGCTACTTCTGCTTCTAACAGATTCATAGCTTCGGCCATCATAGCTGGAGAAAAGTCAATACCATAGACCTTTCCCTCACCTGTGGGGTGTGACGATTAGAATGGTGAAACCTGAATAGCTACTAACATGATTCTCGTAGTACCTATTACTTATGATAATCACTCATAATTGTTCATTAAATGTGTGAATATCTGATACATAGAGATAAAAAAAGATATTTACCATTAGTCAAAAATGGCCTTCCTGTTGCTTAATGTGATAATAAAATCGTTTTTTTTTCTGTTTTTTAAAATATGATCAAAGGATTATTTGAAAGGACATGGCCAGGCTATGTCAAAATTGCATTTGGTAGCTGCTGCACAATGAGGACTCTTATTGATTCTGACTGGTGGAAGTAGCATGTGAAAAGGAACATACAGCAGTAAGCCTATATTGCAAAGCATGATATAACCAGTAAAGTTTTTGTACATGACTCTGGAAAGTCTATAAGGCAGAGGAGGGCAATAAAGGCGATCTAACAGTCCACCGTGAACCTTGTACTCAATCTACAGTATGTGCCCCAACAGTTAAGGATGTGATTACTCCTGTGACAAAACTGGACATATTATATTACATGGGGGGGAAAAAGGTTAAGAAAACTCTCCATGTCGATTGTCCACATGTCAAGTCAACATCCTGGCACAAGCAGAATTACATACATACATACAAACATACATCTTCGTTTCCCTTGTTACAAGATTCCTCAGGGCACATTGATAGGGTACAGTACTGAAAACTTTCCCATGCATGGCAGAAAATGTGCTTGTTGTTCGCATGAATCCTGCAGACTACACATTGGCCGTCTGTGGTTTTAGGGAATGCGCAATACTGTAAAGGGCACTTTAGGAATATTACCGTTTTTGACTTTCTCAGCAGCATCTTTCAATCCTAATCCTGGACCAAATCCTAGCTCCAAAACAACATCATTAGGTTCAATATTACTGTTTGCAACAGCTGCTATTTCCATGCCCTGGTTCTTGATCTTCAACATAAATTTCTGTTGGGTACAAAGAGAAGAGAGGAAAGTTACTGTATATCTGTTTCATGTGAGGTCATATGTAGTATCACTACATATTTACAGGGCTAAGTTTACTGACTGCAAAGGGGGTTGACATTACCGTCAAATCACCGTCAAAATGACATAACCATCAAGGTACCTGTTACTGTTGCTACGATAATCGTTTTCAATATCGGTATCGGCGATAATTGCAATATCGGCAGCATATCAGTATCAGTAAAATTTTGCCTAATTGCCGACAACAGCAGAACGATATTGAACTTTTTTTTTCACAGCAGAGCTACTTCTCCTTGCAAATCCTTGCAATGATTTGTTAATCTGCCCAAGACGATCCATTTCTTTAGAGTAAGTTAAACTCAGATTCATTTTCTATTAATATCCATGGAAACATGACCCTCCGTAACCTCTAAAAACACGTCTACTGTCATTTTAAATTTATTATAGCTTTTACATTGTGATCGACAGTTCGTAACTTAATTAAGATGCAATTTTGCAAGCATACATTAACACTGTAGCTACTTGTAAGTCTTTACGATGTTAAG